>NC_087200.1:36916066-36968566 GCF_015104395.2 Macrobrachium nipponense
AATTATATCGCAATTCTGTCTTGTAAGGCTACGGCCCTACCACTGTCAAACATGCCTCTAAAGTTCACCGTGAAAAGTTGCTATGTGGACCAATTTTAATTGGTTAGGCGCAGTCATTAGGAAGATAGTCATAAGCAAAGACCGTCGAATAAAGGCAAAGGGAAACCAGCAAGACGGAGCAATGACTATTAGTATGGTAATGGGTAATGGTAGGAAGGGATTGTTGAACCAAATCCCCTTTATGAAAATGAAATGCCGATGTTGAATGCGAATGAGAAGACAAAACCGAGGCTGTTGAAATAAACTTCATGCATGTGTATGTGGC
This sequence comes from Macrobrachium nipponense, assembly GCF_015104395.2. Lineage (NCBI taxonomy): Eukaryota > Metazoa > Arthropoda > Malacostraca > Decapoda > Palaemonidae > Macrobrachium > Macrobrachium nipponense. Next base: position 36,916,392 of record NC_087200.1, read on the forward strand.
AAACGTATTGGGAATAGAGAGAGATACAAAGATGAGCTAAAGGTTGTTGTAGGTAAAGGATGAACGAAAGTGTCTGCAGACGGCCTGGTCACGTGAGAAGAATTGTGGACGTGTGCTGGTGGTCATCACAAACATAATTCTGAAGAGTTTGGCGGGAGGAGGCTGAGGAGAAGGAGGGTTCAAACTGGCGGGGTAGACGGCGTACTAGAGGTACTGAAACGGAAGGGTCTTAATATCCAGAATTCCCGAGGCAGCATGCAAGAATCCGGTGAATGGTGCATTTACATTGCTCATGAGCCAACCAAAGCAAATAATGCTGTGGAAGCTCTCTACACAGCTGGATCATCCACAACACAGCAGTTGAAGAGTGAATGTAAAGTTCACATCATTTTGTGTAATTCTGGAGCCATCAGCTGATGAGGCATTAACACTCCAGGGACATAATTAATTTACTGCCTCAACTTCAATCAGAAAGATGTAACGCAGTCAATACTTCAGCTATAGCTACCTATGACGAAAAAGCTTGCGCATATTACTTCACATTATGTAACTTTTGAGGTAAACAGGCCAGTTCATCTCAAGATACTCTTTGAGATAACCGAAATAAGGTCACATAAAGATAGAACACTACATATCAAGTGACACACACATATGCTTTACAAAATACCATCTTATATAATAAGTACCAATACTTGTAATCTACATTTATAACAAGCGTTCAGTTTACGAAGGCCGCTCTTTTGGTGCACCCTGTAAGAGATTTGTTGGAGATGAGCATATAAATTGACCTAAAACCTAAAAAAGAGGTAAAGCACCTAGGAACAATATAGTAAGATACTCTCTGATATCTCTCTCTCCATAACAACCGAGGAACACAAGAAAAAATATTTCAAAATCAACCTGAAACTTTATCATTCTAAGGATAAATAGAGGACAGCGTAAAAAGGGTTTAGTACTTATGCAAGGAGAATATTCAGCTACTCAGGCACCTCACAGGAGCAATCACAAACCCGGATTCGTGGCAAAATGTCATACGTTCTCCACTTGAGGGTGTCATCCTTTCACGGGGATTGCCTTCACTTCCTCTCGCCAGATCTCTGCAAATGCTTCAATCTCCACAAAACGCCTCAGGGTGGCTCTCAGAAAGCCAACGCCAGTTTCTGTAGCTTCCATAAAAAAAATTCTATTGTATATAATGCAAACATATTTTCGCTTCCGAGGGGAGCGAAAATGAAATGAAAATTTATATATTTGTAATAAAATCACATTTTATTTTGCTTACCTCTCGCTAGTATCCAGCTCTATAATTAGAGTAAGGTTATAGATCATGCAAAGGTTTCGTCACAGCATCGGTGCATGGTCAAGGCTAATGCTGGGAGTAACTTGATAAGGTCGAATGTTTTAGCCCAGAAAGAAAGGAGACCTTTTCTTTCCTGGCGTTTTCCGTCTTCAAAAGTGACCCGAATGACTCTGAAAATCTTGGTCCATCCAATTATACACCGATGTGCAAAGTCAGTTAACTCATTCAGGTGGTGGTGATTAGTTCATATCAATTTCTTTCCTGATTAAAATTAACGTCACTATCGTCATGAGGGAAGAACGGAGCGCAACCATACCGCACTTCCAAAGGGATGTCCGAATTTCAGTGTGATGTGATGTCAAAGCTAAGAACACAATGTTGTAAGGACACATTTGAAAGCTTGAATACCTCGGCACCTACCTATCATTTATCATACACATTACAGTCACACACTCACGCATGGAAACAATCATACATACTTATACAAATAAATAAATACATACATATGGCAATGCATATATACATATATTTGTGTAATATATATATATATATATATATATATATATATATATATATCTACATATATGTATATATACATATACACACGTCTACTTGTATATCTATACTATATATATATATATATATATATATATAATATATATATATCTATATATATATAGATATATATATATAATATATATATATACATATATGGAGATTGTTTAACATATACACACGTACGTATATATATACTATATATATATATATATATATAATATATATATATATATATATATATACATATATATATATATGTGTGTGTGTGTGTGTGTGTGTGTGTGTGTGTGTGTGTGAATAATTACGAGTACATAAAAAACGAACACATCCGGTAATCCTGTAAAAAAATATATATATATATAAACAAAAATATAATGCCGTGTTTTTAATTACCTACTGCCTTCCGTTCGTTTAAATAATTCACTTGTTAGAGATAGCATTTAGGTGATTATAGAAGTATAATATATATATATATATATATATATATATATATATATATATATATATATATATATGCATACATATAATATTTGTGTCTTCATGCGTGTGCGCTTTGTCTGGTCTTTACATGTGTGCACAGGTTAAAAGTTCTATGTCGAACAAGCACGAGGATATTGCTATGACTATGCATGAATGGGAAAACATAATATATAAACATATAAATATACATGTAAGTGTATATATATATATATATATATATATATATATATATATATATATATATACATATATATGTGTGCATATATATACACACACATATATATACACTTTTAATACACAGATAAATGTATTTACATGACTTCAGTTAATTATAAGATCTTTTTACTTTTTATTCTGACTGCAACAGATTTTGTGCCTCTCATGACTGCGTGTATACAATGGCAGTGACTTTTGCCTCCACAGTTTTCATATATATTTATTATCTTGTTTATTTAAGAATGAATGTGACTTCAACGGCCACGGACAGATCAGAATAGAATGGTTATTATAAGAATCTCTTTTGATTTCAGTTTCATTGGTTCTTTTCCTAAAAAAAAAGAATCGCAAACACGTGCGCTATCAGTGGGAGGATTATCATGTATTAAATGTTTACTAGGCTATATATATATAATATATATATATATATATATATATATATATATATATATATATATATATATAAATATATATATATACATATATATATATATATATATATATATATACAGTGTATAGTATACCTGTATATGTATATGTATGTAAATAAATGAGTGTTCATAAACTGACAAAACAGTTGATCTATTCGAGCACCACTGACAACAGTCCCTCTACAGCAAACGAACAGAAAGCACCGACAGACGCAGCTACCAAGCGACTATAAATCTCTAAACCTGACATGTCCGACTGCTGACCTCACTGAAAGGCTCATCTGCTGCCGGGAAAGCATTAACAAATTGCCGAAACTTATTTGCAGGTTAAACGGACACTGCATTATGCTAATAGTCGTCATAATCATTAAATACATATCGACACTTAGACTATGCAGATTTGTAGCCGATGGACACGGAATCATTATCGAATTAAATCTCAATGCATTGCTTGTGATGAGCAAGTTGGCTCGCTCTACTCATTCAATTTCGCTTCATACTCAGCCGGGATTTCGTAATTTGGATACAGCTTTCATCTGGCCCCCCACTGACAAAGCTTTTCATAAAACAGAAGTTTAGTGGGTAATTCGTAGTTCCTACACAGTTATCTTCATTGAAAAAGTTGAGACGGTTTCCAATTCTTCTCCTAAATTAGAAGTTTAGCAGATATTTCCAACTGGATACCGATCTTATCTCTATCAAAGGCTGCCACGACTGACAGATCTTTTCCTAAAGTAGAAGTTTAGTAGATATTTCGTAATTCCTACACAGATCTCGTCACTTTAAAAGATCTTCGACGATTTACAGATCTTTTCCTGAAATAGATATATAACAGATATTTCATAATTTGGATACAGCCCTTATCAATTTAACAAGAGCTATCCAATTTACAGATCTCCTAAAAAAGAAATTTAGCAGATATTTCATAATGTGGATATAGCTCTTATCAATTTAACAAAAGCTACCACGATTTACAGATTTTCCAGTAAAATAGAAATTTAGCAGATATTTCGTAATTTGGATACAGATCTCATCATTTTAACAAAACCTGCCACAATATACTGATTGTTTCCTAAACACAGAAATTTAGTATACAATTCCTTATCAGGAAACAATTATTATCGCTTGAATGACTTCCATGATTCACAGATCTTTAAAATTTAAGGACCGAGGATGTCTCGGGAGGACAGTCAAAATGATTCATTTCACCAAATAACTTTTAGCAGTGCTTCTGAAAACTTTACTTGTCCCTTCAGCCTGTAAGACATTAAAAACTTCTTTGTGTACCAGTTTGAATAAACAACTACAACTTGTCAACTCCAACACGCCAGTTCTTCACTCGGAGTCAAGGCAAATGCGACTTCAGTAATTAGCCAGTTTGCCGGCGCTTAATTCACTTCCATTTCACTCACTCCCTTCCTCCCTCCCTCCCTCTTACGAAGGGTACAAAAATAAGTTCATTAAGACTCGAATTTTCCATTTTTTCTTGGATACAGGAATGAACTAGAAAAGTAACAAAATAATAGATTTCTAATGAATTTATGAAATACATTTTCACACTTGGCTGTTAAATAAAACTGAATTGGGAGATTTTTTGCGTAGACGTTATATAGCTTCTTTTTTATAAGCCTTTTCCTATAAATAAATGAAGCAACATAACATACGACATTCGATACGTCAAAAATAGATGAAATGCCTATCCGGAAAATAAAGTTTTCCAAAGCTGAAACCTAATAAAGTATTCCGATGAGAAAAACTATCCAGGTACATTGCCACAAAAAGGATGCTGAACTTTTGTGAGTTCAGCATCAAACGCGGGAAATTTTCACTCGTACTGAAAAAATCAAAACAAAAATAAAAATAAAAATGGCGTCCGGAAGCATGCAGACAATAGGAAGAGCCATGCCAATTGCATAGAACAATTGTCCATCATGCAATCAAAACTCTGTTGGTGTTTTTGCCAGCTTGCAATAAACTCCTTGAATAAAACATAAGACTGCTAACAATCGTTTGCAGGTCCCTGTCAGCCAAATAAGGGAATAGTCTGATAACTAATCTCTGATATAACAAATGAGCTGCGAAGCCATAATTTTTCCTTTTCCTTCTCCTTGACAAGATTATTCAAAATTAGACAACTCATACTTGAAACTGAAAAGCGCATAGAATCAGATTTAGACCTAAAAAATTTTATCCAAATTAATTTGGCATGATTGACCGAGATGTTAAAATCTTGACACACAGGATTATTACTGTGCATTACACAATACATTCAAATACTCGTACAGATTTGAGAAATGAAATTGGAAAGCTATATCCCTATGAAGTGACTGCTAAAAAGGAGAAAAAACACACACACACACACGCATACACACACACACACACACACACACACACACACACACACACACATATATATATATATATATATATATATATATATATATATATATATATATATATATATATATATATATATATACATGCATCACTCTCTAGTGAACAAATCCAACAAGTTTTCCATGAGTGAGTGGCCTGAAGCGTAACTTAGTTTGTAAAAAATTACTGTTACATCTCATATTAAATGAAACGACTCCAACGTAATAGTTATTACTAAAACACAGAAACAAAATAAATTGGATTAATTATCAATAAAAATTGAGACCACATTAACTTGACCAAAGGCGATAAAATCACCCTTTACCACGAGATGATCAGGACAAACTTACTTTTGCAGAATATCTAGGAGTGGGGGGTCATTTTTAATTTTATGAATTCATACACAGACAAACGCGCGTGCGCACACACGACACACACACATATATATACATATATATATATATATATATATATATATGTTTATATATGTGTGTGTGTGTGTGTGTATATATATATATATATATATATATATATATATATATATATATATATATATATATATATATATATATATATATATGTGTGTGTGTGTGAGTGCTGGTACTTAAAATGAAAGAAATGATAGTATCGTGAAACCACAGGTCTTGGGTCTTAACGGGCTGTTAAACATAACAACTCGTCGTAGTCGCTGATTGAGTGTTTTTTTACGATAGTTATTACCTGCCATAATGCTATCTGGATGACTCATTTACCGAAGTGGTAATTACTGTCTCTATAAATATGAAGGAAAATTATACTATTTTGTAATATTACATTGACACGGGAAAGGGTCATCTGTCACTCACACGTGTACCCTTTCTTTTCTGACTGAATTCTCATACCAAAAATTGCATTATTTACCGTAGTGACAAAATGCTTCCAAAAACCAGCATTTATCTCTACTGACTATTCATGAGTAATTACTCATCAAAAAGACTTTTAAAACAGGACATAGCATAAACAAAACAGGAAGAAGAAGAGCACAATCACGTTGGCCAGGTCGAAGTTACAAGACAAGAAGAGAACTGACAGGAAAATGACCTACCGATTCGTACCCTGTAATCAACGTCAAAATGATTCGCTTACGTATGAGAAGAACGGTCAGACAACCCCAATTTACGTATTTACGTTAGATAACACAAACAGAGTTTTGTTGTATTTATTCATACGTCATAAACAAAATTGTTGCTACGTTTCATCATAGGTCAGGTAACGCACACAACTGTCTTTTGTTTAATCACACATCAGATAACTAAAGGAAACCTTTCGATATGTACTGTTACATCAGTCATCATTGCAGATATTTTAACCAAGATTCATAGAATTCTAAAACTTTCTTTTATAATGAACATTATCCAGCTTACCAGTCTGAGCACAATTATCGTGACACCACTGTCTTCAAGGAACTGACACAAGAATTATTTTGATTGGTATTCACTTTCATTCAGCCTGTTCTGTTTGTTCCAAGTTATGCTTAGACTCTGAAACATTAAGAATTCACTAATGCGGATAGCTCTAAAACTTTTTTTTTTTTTTTTTTTTTTTTTGGGGGGGGGGGGTGGGTGGGCGGGCAAAGAATAAGTAAATTTAAAAATAAAAGTGACAATAATAGTAGTAGCCATATCATTAGTAAGAGTAAATGGTTCATACATCAAAACCCTGAGGGAAATCGGTAAGAATACATATAGTATTTATGTTTAGAGGCTTATGAAATTGGAACAGTGAAGTAACTGACTGCTAACAAACACTTGGCACGACACAAATGCATACTGTCGATATATATATATATATATATATATATATATATATATATATATATATATATATATATATATTATATCATCAACTAAAAAATTTCCCTTCGGTTAACATACATGAAAATACATTAATTCCGAGGTAGATCGAATTGGATATGAAAGGACATTTGTAGCTACAAATGTCCTTTCATATACTCGTGTGTGTGTATATATATATATATATATATATATATATATATATATATATATATATATATATATATATAAATTATATATATATTTACATATGAATCACGGTTGATGTGTTAAGAATTCATATATGTGTGCATATATATATATATATATATATATATATATATATATATATATATATGTATATATAAATAAATATATATATATATATATATAATATATATATATATATACACACACGAGTATACCCTTACCTACATACTGAATAAAGTCATTATAATTTGTATTAACCCTGGCAAAACGGCGAAGAGAGAGAGAGAGAGAGAGAGAGAGAGAGAGAGAGATCCGTCCCTCTCCATAGTACCGTACTTCCCCTCTTAAACATCCACACACAGTAAGCAAGCGAAAGTGAGTCACGATACTCACGATGAACACGGCGATCAAGAACCAACAGATACTATGGCCGGGAGACACGGAGCCCAGGTGCGTGACTGCATGAACGGAGGGCGCAAGACAAATGAAATCCGTGTCTGACGGTAACAGTGCGTAAGAGACAATGACGAGTAATTTATCACGGAGACTTCCACGCAATGCCATCAGCTGTGGATAGAGGGATTCTATCTGGTTTTAATGCCATTCGTTTCAATAACTCGTTTTATTGACTTTTCCGATGCTATGAAAGATTGTTTGTGAATAATTTTATCAACTTTTCTGATGTTATGGATGATTATATATGACTATTTTTATCACCTTTTCTGTATTATTAATGATTATGCTATCCGCAATTTCAGTGTGTCTAATGGGAGATATTATTATTATTATAATTATTATTATTATTATTATTATTATTATTATTATTATTATTATTATTTATTCTTATTATGATTATTATTATTATTAAAATTATTATTATTATTATTATTATTATTATATTCAGTTTTGGCTAATTGTCTATCCATAAAAACCAGGGTGCTATTTTTATTGTTACAAATATTTGTGTGAAAAACCAACACAAAGAAATCTTCCTTAAACCTCTTTTTCTCAATGAAGGCAATATCAGACGGACCTAATACTTGTATCGAAAGCCTTTCCATTCTTCCTACGGAATGTTTCAACCTTATTAGCATATATGCATTTTTGATCAGCTTCAATTAATATGCTACAGAACCAAAATGAATTTCAGGTAAAATTACCGCCCTCCGCTCATTGGTCGCATTTCCCACATTTACAAAAATTGCACTTAGTTATGAGAGAGAGAGAGAGAGAGAGAGAGAGAGAGAGAGGAGAGAGAGAGAGAGAGAGTCTCCACCTCATTTACCACTGTTATGGCCGAGGCTTGCTACCCGGAGTTGCAAAAAGGCTAAAACTCTTACTAAACAGGTTGCTCTTTCTTGTGCTTTTAGTCACACTATTCTTTTGCTGCAAAAAATAATAATACTAAAATAAATAAAACAGGATGACAGCACATTCTATGGAATCATTTTAGCTTCTGGGATTGAGCCTTATAATAATAGGTACACAATCGGAGTAAATGCTGCAATGAAATCGTAATTTGACTGAAAATATAAGATGAAGTTTGTATGGACACAGTCAAATAGGTTACACAATAACACACACACACACATCACACACACACACACACACACACACATATATATATATATATATATATATATATATATATATATATATATTATATATATATATATAGACGTATATATGTATTATATCCTTACATCCAATAAGATCGTTATAACAAGGAACAAAGGAACGTGAGTTTCTTTTCTTCCCGAACTTCACCAAGCAAAATACACAACCTAATAGAGTTAACCTTCTCTCTGGTTATAAAATACAATAAAAAAACACCACTATTTCTTTCCTCGTATGGAAGAACATGACAAAATTGACGGCACAGCAAAAGATCGCGGCAAATAATGTTGCTGGTCATTCTTAGCATATAAGGTTCTACGAGATGACGGACTCTCGATATGACTAGAACAAAAATGAAGTTCCAATACTTTTTATGAACATGGGGTTAACGAAGGAACATGGTTAATTTGTGATAACTGTATTACGGAATACGTTCGATATCCTTTTCTCAAATATTCTTTCTCAATTTTTCTGTTCCTTCTCACGCAGAAGTTGAAACCGATTTAGTACCACTGACATCGAGAACATGGCGTCTTCTACCAGAATTTGTTTCCGTTCTCTCACGCTATTTCCCCCAATCAATCAATCGTGTAAAAATCAAAATCAAAGGCAAACATAATGAGAGAGAGAGAGAGAGAGAGAGAGAGAGAGAGAGAGAGAGAGAGAGAGAGAGAGAGCTGACATACCAAGGAGGAAGAATGAACGTATTTGCTTCCCTTTTCTGACAATTTTCCATCAGAAAAAGTTAAAACAAATTTAATAATATAACATAATGTGTGTGTGTGTGAGAGAGAGAGAGAGAGAGAGAGAGAGAGAGAGAGAGAGAGAGAGAGAGAGAGAGAGCCAACATACCAAAGAGGAAGAATGTATGAATGGCAAGTGATTACATTAATATCTCCCGGTGCCTTTATATTTTAAGCCTTCGGGTCAAAGGAACCACTGATTACCAAATGTTACAAAGTATCTGCAGCCTTATAGTAATTATTGGCTCTTTGTAGAGAGGAGCATCTTTGCAAGGATTTTCCTACCTTCACCGTAATATGAAAATTCGGAAATGGGAATCTTATATTTTGAAACCAAATAGCCTAGCTTTGAAGACATCATTTTCAAAAAGATCTCTGGCGAAAACAATGAAGACCTAATGAAGAGTGCCTCTTCTGAATCGAAGAACGGCTTAAATTTTTTTTTAATTTTGATTTCACAATGTTAAGTCTATCAGCATAACGGCTGATTGTTGTGAGTTTTATTAACGACTCAAAACTCACAGACCAAATTATCTTAAAATCTGTCTTTAGAAGACAAAAAATCTTGTCAAATAGATCACGACAGCTGCAATACGAGCGTAAATGTATACTACTAAAATAACATTATCTATACAGGCGATGTTTTTCTACACAGCACGAAAAAAGTAAGCCTCAAATATAGCATGCCTTAGTTATTCTGCTGTAGTTCAGAAAAAAGCAGAATACATAATTCATAAGATAGGGATAAAAGAATTTTGATTCCGTGGAGTAAAAGCGATTCCTTGGTCAGACAATAGAAACAATCCCCGAATTACTGTCAGATCATGGCAACTATGCCACGTTTTCAAACTGACTTAATAACGAAGTCTGTTGTCCATGAAAATTGAATTGCTCTGTCTATATGGTAACCTTAAGGATGCTCATCCAATCTTAATGAGGCGAGTTTGTAATTCAGCTCAATAATTCAACTATTTGTAATTCAAAAGAGGGTGCACAAGATTAACAGGATGCAGTACATCTTCAGTTAATTGCTATAACAACGTTAATTGCATAATTATCATAATTACATTGATACTGCAATGATATGCAGTTCCGTAGTTATCAAGAGTCGCATCTACAATAACGTTTCTATTGACCAACTATAACTAGGCTTTAAATTGACATCATCCACTTCTACGTGGGCAAAATATTGGGTTTTCATTATACACATCATATTTTCACTATTTATGGGAAAGTACTGCTTCATACTGTGATTATCAAAGTTCCTCAGTGGCTCGATTACGGATCGCAAACATGCAGTAATTTTTTAAAGCATTCATTTCTTTTTTAAATGGTACCGAATCATTTTTACCCCAACTTTCCCAAAATCAAATTAGACAAATTCTAAAATCTAAAAATTCCAGAGAAACTAGAACTAAGATAATAACAATAATATTTCATATTCTTTATTTATGATTATCCTCAGTGGCGGTTTTCACTTGAACAAACTCTTTGCAGATGCGTGTGTGTGTGTGTGTGTTGTGTGTGTGTAGTGAGAGAGAGAGAGAGAGAGAGAGAGAGAGAGAGAGAGAGAGAGAGAGAGAGAGAGAGTGTGTGTGTGTGTGTACCGTGTATTACTATAAAGGTGTATCTGTGTAGAGTAATAAGACTGACTATACGCTAAGTGACTTGCGCGAGCGCGCTCGCGTGTTTGTGTGTACAACCGGATGCGCGCACGCAAACGCGGAGGCGCGTGTTTGCTCGGTGAGAGGGGAATTATTCATGAGGTTCCCGTTGCTCCCCTCTCCGATTAACCTAATACTACTGAATCACTCCTTTTTTTTCCTTTCTTTTTTTGTTTCCTTCCATTTATTCACTTGTCCTGTCCACCTGTTACTTACTGTTCCTAACTTATCTGATTCTCATCCGAGCTTCCTTTTCGAGTCGAGCGCTTTTCTATTTTTCCTCTTTTTTTCTATTCTAGTATTTTCTGTGGACGTTCTCCTTCGTTTCATTTCCTTTTCTTTTTCCTTCGCTTTTTTTCCCCTTCGGATTTCACTTGTGACTCCGTTCGAGGCTTCTGTTCGGACCTCTTCGAGACTTCGAGACTTTCGTTTTTGCTGCTGCCGCTGCTTCTGCAACGACATCCCGTCCTGCTGCTGGTGCTGGTTGCTGGTTGCTGGTCATTGCTAGGAAAATAAGTTCTGTCTGCCACACCAACCTTCAGTCCCCTCCTCGGATGTAACATCATTATTCCCATCGCCTTCGTCGTCGATTCGTTCTTCCTTGCTGAAGCCTTGCTCTGGTCGGGCCCTTTTCCTTACTTTCTCTTGAGGGTTCTTCATCTCATTTACCTCTTCTTCCCCTCTTTCCCTTCCCCTTATCCTCCTCCTCCTACTCCTTCTCCTCCTCCTCCTCCTCTTCCTCCTCCTCCCCGCTGCTCCCGGGAATCTCCTCCTGCTCACCTGGCGCCCAAGTCCTCCATCACTACTACCTTGTTTCCTCCACCACACCCCACCATTTTCCCCACCACTCCCCCCATCATCACTCTCACTTCCTTTCCCCGGCCTCTTCCCCCATCAGCACTTTCCCATGAAGCTCATCACCACCAAACCGACCAACCTGGGACTAAACAAGTGCACCACCTCACTGAGAGACCGCCGCGGTAGAGGAACGCTAGTACATCTTCTCCGCCACACTTCTCCCGACTTACTGATTGGTTCTCGTACCCTGGCCTCCTGAACCGCCAACCGAAACACAGAATCCGACCCTCTACAGCGCGCCTGAGCATCACGTCCCAAGGCCGATCGAAACCTTTTTCTGGCAACCGAGAAGGGATCGCGTCCCCGACGGCAGCGCCAGTGGCCAGATGGTGGCCAGTGCCAGACGTGATGTTGGGTCGTCTGTAGTCGCGTCTCAGAGATTGATCCGTGGCACAGTCAGGGGAGGGAACCTCACACGCTGCCGCACTCTACCAATGTCACCAGAACTTCGGTCCCTCCACTCGAAGGGAAGAACGTTTATTCCCTAAGTCACATCATTCCAGCAGGAGGCGATGCAGCAAGCGTCACAAAGAGAACGAACGACCTGCTCACATCTCAAAGTCCTCTCCCTTCCCCTCGCTCACACCATTCGCCCTCACACACACATACATACACACACACACACAAACACACACATCCCTCACTCTACTTCCCTGTCGCATTCCATCATCGCCTTTCGGTCGCTAATGTAAATGGGGTCCCACTTAGAAGAAAAATAACAACTTCGGTGTTCTATAAATAGAGTCATCTTCTCTCTTCTTCTTCTTCTTCTTCTTCTTCCTTCTTCTTCTTCCTTTCCCCAGTCCCAAATCATTCGTTTTCCCCTTGCAGGAGTGACCCATTTGTAACTGATTCAATATGCCACTTGCCGACACTCGCTGCCTTCTAAAAAGGCCGCACGCTATGGGAATAGCTGATCTATTATTAGAAAGGCCGTTCGTGGGAATGTACTGCCGGTTATATTTATCAGATACGGTATCTGTCGCAAGCGGCTGAGCAACGGATAACGGAAAACCTTACATTCCGAACTTCAAAAAGAAGTGACTCCCTTTTCAGGGATCAGAGATATGCATACCTTTTACGGGTCTTTTTTCCGAACAAACGTCAATAAGCACGATGATTCGCTGATATTTTGGAAAAGAAAAAAGAAAAAAAAAGAGGAAAAAGCCAAAATAAGAGCGCTGGTTTTATTTTTAGTACGAGCAAATCCCTCGACCATCCCAGGTTAGTGAGGGGAAAATCCTTATTCCCGACGTTCCCCCTCCTCTCCTAGGTAGCGGAGAGTTGCCAGTGACTCCCTTTGCGGGAGACATTTACGCATACTATGACGAAATATGTAGCCCAGTTCAGTGCGGGAAATAAATTCTTAAGGACTAAGACGCTGCACTGGTCGTCGCCAGACAGGAGAGCGTCCAATACAGCCATTTGGGAGAGGGAGAGCGACGACACACAAACGAAAACTTGGGAGCAAATGATTTGAGGCATCTCACCGGGTAAAGATGATGTTACCTGCGTGGCAATTGCTTGTTTTACTCCATAGTAGGCACAGATTGACTCTCCTCTCTGTGGGCGAGGAAGCGCTGTAGCTACACTAGGTCGCTGTTGTCCTTCTTTCCTCTCTTCTAATGATGATGATGATGATGAAGGGTGGGCTGTGCTCGTGTGCAGTGTGTGGACGATACTGCTTTCATGGGACGGTACTCAGAGGAAAGAAGACATTGCCATACACAGGGGAAACGTGAAGAGTGAGGCTGCACAGAGGGAGGCGGGGGATTGGGGGGGGGGGGGGGGGAGATGATGATGATGATGATGAACGCACGCTGCCTGCCTCTTTTTACGTGCTTGTATGAGGGCTCTGTATGAACATTACGTCTGAACTACAACACACACAGTATGTGCATGCAAGCAAAGGTATGCATGTAGATGAACACTGTACCGATACACAACCACCACAAACACAGCGACCGAAAAACTATATATATATGTATGTATGTGTGTGTGTGTATGTATGTATGTATGTGTGTGTGTGTGTGTGTAAGTGAGTTTGTGGATGCATAAGACTTGCAGCCCAGAGAGAGAGAGAATGTCACACGTTCTATGGTTTTTGCAATGTCAGCGCAGTGCATGGGATGAGGCTGCAAATCCAATGCACACAGTCATCAGTGACTTTCACAACATAAGCAGAGGCAAGAATGCTAACATTTTCGTCCATCGCATTTCACAGGATTCACAGGAGTGAAAGCCTGACAGCCATCACCCTCAGCATTGATATCTCAGTTTGCCATTGACGGACACTTCCTCCCCGCAAGGAATATGCAACCCCTTCCTAGAAGTTCCTATAGTTCGCTGTAGCAATATTCAAGCTGTCCACTGACCACCATCCCGGCAGCTGTCCACTGACCACCATCTATCATGGCAGTAAACAGCCATGATGGATTGACAACCTTCAACTAATCACTCCTCTGCCTTGAACTATGGTGCATTGGCAATTCCTAAGGTAGCAGCATCCAGGTAATACCAACTATTACCCCCACAGGAGCAGTCCATATTAACTGAATGAAATGGCTATAAGAATAAGGAAGGAGATCTTTAAGAAGGAGTCTAGAAAGATTTCGAAAGTGCTAGAAATCCGGTGCGTAAGAGGCATTTGAAAGGAAGGACCTCAACAGCCCGAACCAGGAAGTGGGAGAGCGAGCGAGAGCTTTCTAAGGAAGAAGTTGCTCTACAGGGAAGTCGACGGCCAGAGAGAAGTTGAAGGTCAAATGGATCACAGAGTAAAACGAGTGCAAGGAGAAATCCCGACTGAAGTAGCTGCAGTCATGAGCTAATAAAATAAGATTCGAATGCAAAGACAGATGAGAGGAAGAGTTGAATGGCGCAAGTATGGATGGGGTTACTGTCAATCAAGGGATAAAAGAACGGAAAGACGGGTGCTACTGTGTGGCAATACGGTAGTGATGGCATGATAGGCTGACCTGACCATGGGTTGTGAGACATTGGACGAGGACTTGGTTCCGCGAGAAACCTCCGACAGACGGAATGACAAGGGAAGGACGCTAGAACCAACCTGTGCCATGCACAGAATGAGTGGAAATTTGTGACAGAATGGATGGAGGGGCAGTGTGGGGCTATACATCATGTGTTGTATAGCAGATAAGTTGTTGTGTGTGATTTAAAATTCTTGTGATGGAAACGAAGAATATGTTAGAATATGTAGACGGCATCTAGTTTATACTTAAACTTTTTGAAAATGACTCGTAACCTCTAGACATATATTTATTAAGGGACTCCGACTGGCCCCAGTGTATTCTTTTCCCTCCTAGGGGCTATGCGTGTCGTATTTCGAAATATAGGAAATATAGTACAAATATTCTGCTGGCTGTTCCTTCTAAACTATACCACCAACAACACTGTTCTTTGCTTTCGTCATTTTACATACAAGGGGTTAGTTCACTTTATTTCGTGAATTGAATGTCTCCTAACATAGCTACTGGGGATAAGTGCCCAAGCCCAGACGAATAAGTAGGGCTGGAGTCAGGAAGGGCATCCAAGCGTAAAATATCTGCCAAGACTAACTATATAAAGAACCGTTCAAGAGAGAAACAGCCAGAGGAGCCTCATTAATAGTTAGTGACCCGGACTAGGACGAAGCCAAAAATGCCTGTATCTTCTAATTATCTATTCATTATCATGAATATATAATTCGCTGACTGAATATGACCTATAAGCAAAGAAATCAAACTCCAGATGAAAAAAAAAATGGCTCATAATCGTTCGCCTGTACAATTCGCTACTGACTTCTAAAATTTCATCAGGACTGGAGGCAGGCTATCATGAATTCATCCAAATCGAGAAATGAAAAAATGTCGACCGACGGCTGTAATAATAAAAGAACGAATGGCAATTTCAAATCCAATCCATAAACGGCTGTCACATCAGCTGATGACTAGCAAAAGCTTTTAGCCATTCCACCAGCAGAAAATAAATAAAATGGAAAATAATGCAGAAATTAATAAATCTGACAGCCAACGAGTTTCCAATATATGGAAAACTGCGACGAGAGGTTTCAAAGTACATCAATTTTTAAGCAGATATCGGCGGCTTCCCAGATGAAATTAAATATACCGCCATTCCCACATCCCTCCGCCTCAACTTGGGGTCCTTTTTTCAATACTCGACGTAACTTAAAAAGAAAAAAGGATGAGTTTCACACAATAAAATCTCACGTATCTATGCATACGTGAGTGAACTGGGAGAACTGCAGTCCATCCATGCACTGCTTACCCTGCCATTAAAAAGTTACAGGGACGCTTGGATTGCCGAGTTATTGTCCTCTCGAATAACTTCTCTATTTCTTCGGAGAGCTAACATTCTTTTTAATACAAACACATCAGTGTGCTTCGTATGCGTACGTTCCCCAGACATTTGAAGCTACAACACTTACATTATTTGTGTGTGCATATATATATTTGTGTGTTTGTACAATTCATGCTACAGAAAGAGTATTCATAAGACTTTTCATAAAAACTAAGCATGAAAAAAGCATAAAGACACATAAACTTATAGACAGAGAGAGAGAGAGAGAGAGTGAGGGGTTGGGGGAGGTGGGTAGTATATATTAGGTGCTAAGGCAAGACAAAAAGTTTAATGGCATTTCCAGCGGATTTTCGTTGCCGGTTGGTAACAAGCAAAGTCATCATTTTAGAGTATAAAGCAATGGCAATAAGGTGTTGAGTCACCTAAACATTTCCGTAGTGCTCAAGTGTGGGAAGGAAAACAAAGAAAACGATGAATAAAGAAAATGGTGAACTGACCAGTGAATAGCAAAGCAGGTGAGTGAGGGCGAACGAGGTGTTAGCCGACACACCTCGAACTATGACGTCACGGTTGACACCAGAAACAAACAGGAGAAGGAATGCACATGTAGTTGCAGTAGAGACAGACAGTGGCAATTACAGTTAGAGTAAGAGCAGACGTTACGCGCGCAGTGTGATGGGATAGCCCATGTCGCGGTTTCTGAACTTAGGCTTTTTTGCAAGCTCTCACGAACTTAGTTTTTTCAAGTCCAAGTTTGGACTTAACGTATTTCATCTCGAGCCCAGTCAGCTTTCCATGAAGCAACAATTTGACCCAGGTGGAACAATTATACTTAAAAGATATGATAAAGAAAACCTTAAGACGTTTTTGCATAAAAAATCCCAGGAATATTTATCTTCAACTGTTTCTAAAAAAGATAGCAGCCAGACGCCTAGCCGACTATGCTACTTTTGGCTAGGTTAAAAGATATTATACTATATATAGATATATAATATATATGATACTATATATATATATATAGATATATATATATATATATATATATATATATAAATATATATATATAAAGTCTGTCATTCATGTCTTTCCGAACTTTATCTTCGGGAAATCCTTGGCATTCCGTCACATAGTGTTTATCAGAGTGACTGGGACCTCTCCCCATATATCATTATCCGATCTACATATGGAATTTCGTGATTTTCCTAAAGGTCTACTTTATTACCCTACCCTGCCATCTGACTACAAATATTTTCCTTGAAGCTTTGTTCTTTTTTATATCATTCCAAAATCATATGATTATTATCCATACAGAAATATTACATTTTGCCTTCAAGTCTTTAATTAAATTGCAACTCAAGAGAACCTGTTCTGGATAACACTCTTCCAAAATAATTGAAACTTAATCTCATTAATCGTTACCATCTAATGGTATTTCATTTCCTATTGGAGAGTCCTCATCAGTTTTGCCATCGAAGAAAATTTCATTTCCTATTGGAAAGTCCTCATCATTTCTGTCAATGAATAAAATTTAAGTTCCTATTGGAAAGTCCTCATCATTTCTGCCACTGGATAAAATTTCATTTCCAATTCGAAAGTCCTCATCATTTCTGTCATTGAAGAAAATTTCATTTCCTATTGGAAAGTCCTCATCATTTCTGTCAATGAATAAAATTTAATTTCCTATGGGAAAGTCCTCATCATTTCTGCCACTGGATAAAATTTCATTTCCAATTCGAAAGTCCTCATCATTTCTGTCATTGAGAAAATTTCATTTCCTATTGGAAAGTCCTCATCATTTCTGTCAATGAATAAAATTTAATTTCCTATGGGAAAGTCCTCATCATTTCTGCCACTGGATAAAATTTCATTTCCAATTCGAAAGTCCTCATCATTTCTGTCATTGAAGAAAATTTCATTTCCTATTGGAAAGTCCTCATCATTTCCGTCATTAAATAAAATTTCATTTCCTATTGAAAAGCCCTCATCATTTGTCATAAGATAAAATTTCATTTCCTATTGGAAAGTTCTCAACATTTCTGTCATTGAAAAAAATTTCTTTCCTATCGGAAAGTCATCTCATCTCTGTCATTGAAAGTCCTCATCATTTCTGTTATTGGATAAAATCTCATTTCCTATTGGCAAGTCCTAGTCATTTCTGTTACTGAAAAATATTTCATTTCCTATTGGAAAGTCCTCATCATTTCTGTCATTGAATAAAATTTCATTTCCTATTGGAAAGTCCTCTTCATTTCTGTCGTTGGATAAAATTTAATTTCTTATTGGAAATTCTTCATTATTTCTGTTATTGAATAAAATTTCATTTCCTATTAGAAAGCCCTCATCATTTCTGTCATTGAATAAAATTTCATTTCCTATTGGAAAGTCCTCTTCATTTCTGTCATTGAATAAAATTTCATTTTCTATTGGAATATCCTTATCATTTCTGTCATTGAATACAATTTTATTTCCTATTGGAAAGCCCTCATCATTTCTAGTATTGAATAAAGAAACGGTTCCAATGACAGGTCGTAAGACCAATCTTTACTAAATCAAACCAACGCTAGTGATTGCTTTATGTTTAACATTTATTTAAACTCCCACCTCTCCCAATATATCATGCATTCGATGTATCAAGCTTTGTATAATCTGCAGTATTTTGCTGATGCTACAGCATTACCTGTATAACCCAAGTCTCGTCAAGATTGTATCACTACTCCATTATAAACACTAAGTTCCTACCCCATATAACAACCAATTATTGCAAATTCACTTGACTAGACTACATCGACATTATCTTTGCCTCTACTTTGTTCACTGTCAGTTTTAAACAGCTTTACATGTTTAATAGGAATGCCTGAGTGACACAAGAGCTTCCATAATATCAGTCTACGACCATTGTCAAACGCTTTCTCCGATTTTAATTGTGCAGCAATAAAGTACTCTTCACTGCTCTCCAGTCAGTCATTGCTTTGTCTGCACAAGATATTAGGATCATGCCCACTTCATCATCACCAACTCCATCTGCTCTTCCTATATAAATAATATAAATATTGTACATATTGCTCCCTCCAAACTCTTTCTCTCGCTTCCTTTCATAAACAGATAAGACATCCAGTCCATGTCTCCTGAACTCATGTTCTACCTAGTCCATCTTTCCGATCTGATGCAGGGTTCTTCCGTTCCAATTTCGAAATTAAGTTTATCGTTGTTATCTGATCCATCATATAATATCTTCATTTTATCCAGAAATCAACACAGCTAATTCCACTGAAAGGAAGCGGTGCCGTTATTGTACCTCACGCGGTGCACCGTAGGCATTACTTAAGGTTCTTTACAACATCCCTTTAGCCCCTGGCTGCAACTCGTTTCATTCCTTTTATTGTTCCTTTGTTCATATTCACTTTCTTCCATCTGACATTCCACCTTCAATTGTTTTAACATTATTTTCAGCCCTGAGTGATTTCATAGGTCCCAGCATTTGGCCTTTGCTCTAAATTTTATATTCCAAAACATATTAAATACAAATCTACAGTACTGAAAATTGAGTTTACAAACATACCCTAGGACGAGTGATTGGGTATTTCCAAGCTCCGCTCTTATTCCTTACAACACATAGACGACAGGCGCTTTGGACTAGTTACCATATTGCATATTGTGTGAAAAAATATATATATATTGAAACGACACATCCCGCACCCGTAACTTATTCTGAGGAACATCGATTCTCCATGAATAATTATAAAACTCCATTTTTAAAACAATCTCAGGGAGTTGTTACTTTATCTTTGTCAGTAATGTCATATTCACTGCCCAGGGATATCTATGAAAACGGCAAAAAAATGGACATCTTTGAGAGGCCTAATATTCTCAGTTTTACCTAAATGCTGGTAAGCCTAACTTACCCGTCATATTCCTAATGCAACACATGATACTTGTCTGATTGCAACATTCGTGATAGTTTAATAATAATATCTTTCTGCTTAACAAAACATAAGGCAAAGATGTTCGTTTATATTCCTCAAATTCACTTCTACTATGCATTTCAGGGACAGCGAGTCATCATTTTTCTCTAATATCTTTCAAACTATACTCTGTTTTTTTCCATCTGTCCATCCGCCTGTGGTGATTGTATGGTAACAGTGTGTCCCGGGCTTTAAATAGTTACGGTATGCGTAAGTTTTAGGTAAATAAAAGGATATCTGGGTGTACATTTGCAACTGAAAAGTGTTTTAATAATTTACTGTATGCAAAGTACACCGTTAATATTCGAAATAGCATATTATAATTATTGTTGAATGTAAGCTGAATGTAACTATCTAAAGTCCGGGACGCAGTGTTACCATAATCATTTGATCGAAATGGCACTTTAACACAGTGTACAAGACACCTCGCCCGAATTTTTGGTAACATAGCTCATCGTCAGATGATATTAGTTACGGCGTTTACTCTCGACTTACAAGTGTTGCCAAGCATTGCCAACCTATGCTTTCGAACTTGCTTTACTTCCGTCCAATCCCTTCCTCTCTCAACCTTCCCCTCCTCATCCCTCCCTCAACCCACTTTCCTGGCCTTCCCATATCCCCCCCTCCCCGCCCCTTTCCTGCCTATTATATTATATCAAGTGAACTTAATTGTCATAAAGATATATTGGTTTTTGTAGACTCCGTGTTCATTTAATTATTATTATTGTATTTTCCTAGATTACATAAATGGGAGTAGGCCAGAGTGTATGACGTATGACCGTCACCCTGTTCAACATGGTCTCCTCACTTACCCTAGATTCCCCAAGTATGAGGAGATTTGTCTGCTACTTTAACGCTCCCCTTAATATTCAATAAAGCCAGTAATAACGATGTAATTATTGAACCGTGCTCAATTTAGTGAATGAATTGAGTTTCATGCCTCTTGAATTATGTTACTTATCATTAATGGAAGTGAATGTTGGTGGCACAACGCTGGAAGGTACGAAATTACCTATTACCCTTTTTTCAGGCATTTAACATGCAGTTTTTTTTATTTCTTTTATAAAGAAGGTATCCAGGTTTCGCCTCTTTCATAATCATTTAAGATATCGATTTTCGCAAGTCTTTCACAGGTTTGTATCTATTTTGCAACATCGCAAACTGTCATAATTGATGAGTCGCTCGATTTTTATTCCTTGACGGCAACAGACCAAAAATGCTGGTGATATATATCTATTTATCAATAGATTTCATGAATTATATAATCTGAATATACTTTTCGCTTATCAAGTTGAATGATAGGAATTCTCAAATATACCTTAGTTCACAAGTGCATCTTAAAGAAAACTGAGATGCATATTTAATTATTACCCTGTGACAATCAGGTAAACAAAATTAAATCACACACTTTAACCTTCAACCCAGTATATAATTAACACTATTATTTAGAGTGGTAAATGAATTATGAAATAACACCGTAACTTTATTCAACTTTATTCACAGTCTTCGTCAATATCAAGGGACGAATCATCTTCGTTGTCACTGTCGATGTTGATTATTACGGGATCTACAGGTTTGTGGACGTTATCCGGAGACCAATATTCATCCTCGAAGGCTCTGAACCGTCTCACTTTTCTATTGTGATTGATCATTAAACTATTGTCAGCTCTCTCCACTTTTTATATGATTTGGAGTCGTATTGCAAATACATTTCTGCAACGACGCGAACAAAGTAATACGGCGGCCATGACAGCGATGAAATATCCGTCTTCATCAGTGACGCAGGGAATACTTACAGTGCGAACGAGTGCTGCAGCCGGCAGACAGACAACCCCTTAGCATTACGGTATTACCGGACATGCCAAGGATCCTACTATAAACAGAATACATTCGGAAAAATTAACCATTATTATGATCATCATGTCAAACCTCTTCATTATAAACTCTCCAATCATCTGCTGGTATTGAAACATATCATGGAAAACGGTATTTTATTCCATATTGTAAATTACATAGAGGTATTGGGGGGAGAAATGAGAAAAATAGCGACAAAAAAAAAGAGTGAGAGAAAGGAAAGGAGGGAGGGAGGGAGGGAGAGAGGGAGAGGGAAGGGATCGGGGATAGCAGATGTTCGAATCTGTAAAAGAGGCTTGCTGACTCTTACGACTTTGCCTTTAAAAGGCAAGCGTAAACACCTTAACTAACACCATTTGACAATGAACTATGTTACCAAAAATTAGGACGAGGTGTCTTGTACACTGTGCCAAAGTGCCATTTCGATCAATTTGAGATAAATGATGACTCGTGTGCCCTGAAATGCATAGTAACATTTCATCACAGTCATATCACCTTGATCTGCGTTAGTTGAACGATGCCAATCAAAAAGTTGAACTTCCCTGTGAGTTATTCAAACATTTATTGAAACCAATGTCGTTCTTATGGTATACTCTAAAATTTCTAGTCACTTTATGAAACAGCTACTCTTAATAGAGCTTCACGTTCTGAAAAACTATACGCAATAATTCACAAATCAGCGTTGTTGTACAGCCCTTGAATAAAAAAAAAAATGAAAAAAGAAATCCCTTCCTCTGGTTTGGTAAGAGCCGCCTCCAGCTCCCAATTTTCGCATTAGGAGTAACGATAACACGTTACGACATGTTCATGATAAAAGCGCATCCCAGCTATAAACAGTTATAGGCTTTTGGGAGTGATGTCAGCAATTTACTTCAAAAGGTGCGCTGATACCGGGCGATCTCTTTATGCTCTCTGCAGTCAGGGTGAATTCTTTTCTCTTCCATTAACTAAGTATTGCGAGGCAAAAATCAGATACAAAAACACCGTGTTTGCATTTTATGACAGTTATTCATAAACGAATTTACTGAAGATTTATTCTACGAGGTTTTACCTCGAGGAATTGTCTATCATCATTCTAATAATACCACTGAAGTTAATTGTTAATATCAGAGATGGCAAGATTAAATTACTAATTAAATAAAAAATTCCATTCCTTAATAAATCAGATATCAAAGAAACACAAAGTATTTATGTGGAATCTAGAGAGAACTTCCAGACAAGTTCCTCAACAAATAATGATTATCTGGGTGGAAATTCATAATTCGCGAATGAAATGAATTTAGGGGTTTTCTTCCAACACGTAGTACAGCAATGGTCGAATTGTTCACGACTTCTGGGTTTTTACAATAGATTTAAAGACGTCACACTTTGGAAACAATAACAACTGAAGAGTTATTGCAGAATTTTATATTAATATTTGCGTTGCGATCATTCTTCTGCGCTTCGCCAAAAGCTCTTTCCGAAAGTAAGTTTGTGCCCTAAACCTTTGCTGGTCAACACAAAAGAATAACAATTTACGTGGATATTATGACACTACAAGTTGCTTATTATAACGCCAATTTAATTATCAATATGAATATTAGCAATTCATTTTTTTACTAATATGGATATCTTAAATATCATAAAGTCAGTATTGTTCCATATATATGTATATATTATATATATATATATATATATATATATATATATATATATATATATATATATATATATATATATATATATATATATATATATATATATATATATATATATATATATATATATTATATATATATATATATATAGACTTCGTTTATTTTGGTTTCCACTTTATTATTTAATCACCTCGTTCAGGAGATGGATTGCTGTTAACCATTTTTGTTGCACCTTCCCATCGGTTTGTATGTTCTTCATATTTGCGAGCGTGTGTGGGTGCGTCCAGCTGTTACCAGTTGGCAGTGTTAGTTTTCCTCGATGTCGGAGCATCCAAAGGACTTTTCATCTGTGTACGTCCTCCCGACAGAAGGATTCATGGACGTTGTAGGCATTTATTGGCAGTATCTGCAACTTGATTGACTCCCGTGTGAGAGGAGAGAGAGTCTTGGTGCTTCTCCTGCTTGGCCTGAGTGAGACGTACAGCTCAGGTGCCGTTTCTTCAGTCGTCGAAAGGGACGATCATTTGTGTATACCGTTGCAGTGCCTTTGTTCCAATGTATCCTTGAGGTCATCATTCGGCGATTCAGCTGCGAAGAAGTGTAAGCAACCATTAATATTTTCTTATTATTATCCTCGTGATAAATACCTGTTGGTGGGCTTTTGCTGACGTGTCAGCCCAAGAAAGATTGACCTTACGTGTGTGACCCATAGAGTTATTTGATTATCTCATCGCTGGTCTGCAGAATCAACATATTAATTTATTATTGGAACACCCGTCTTCATTATTTTCTTATGATGACGAAAGTGTGAATTTTTGGTTTGTTGTTAGGTGAAGGGAATTACTGTATTTAGCGAGGTTTAACGATTCTGTCTCTCAGTACCCTTTCTTGTCGTGTATTTGTGAAATATTTTCGTCATAGTATGTTAGTGTATTCGCACCTTCTCCATTAGCTTTCTCTCCTCCTGTTTGTATGATTGTTAGCTAGGAGATTGTGTTTATTGTTTGTAAGGTGTGTGGTCCTTTCCTTTTTAGTTGATTGTGTAATTATAGTGATACCCATTTGTATATAAATATATTTGTTATTTATTGTTATGCACCTACTTTATTTTGACCTAATTGATCCATAGGCTATCACTCCACTTATATAGGAGTTGATAGTTTCAAGGTGGAAGTTTTGAAAGAACTGGTAACGTAATTCGTTACACATATATATATATATATATATATATATATATATATATATATATATATATATATATACATAACACACACAAACACACACACACACACACACACACGCACACACACATATATATATATATATATATATATATATATATATATATATATATAATATATATTTCCCATTTTGCCACTTAATAACATAAAATCAGAAGCTGAACAGGCACATAAGAATCTCTTTTTCTCTCACGCATGCGCATTTCTCTCTTCGTTTGTCTGTCGCTCGCCCGTCTTTGCTGAAACCGCATGGCGCCAACTACCAAAAGCCAAGAAATAAGCCAGAAACCACCGGAGGGCAAAATGAAGCTAATAAAACAGGTCAACAAGAGAAAGTCGGCCTCACAACACGCCACACTGACCGTATCTGTGGGGCCGCCCCCGTCCCCTGCCCTTGTGCCTCATGTGGCCACCTTTGGACCATTCCCTAACAACCTTGGAATGGATCTCCATTCCTTCGTCTGCGCCTTTTACGAGACAGAACCAGCAGCATAAGATGGTAAAATGCGGGGGTTAATTGGCAGTCACCTTTGTCTCTTTTCCAAATTTCTTTTCCCCATCTTTATGCTTGTGTGAACGTTCACTGCTACCCTGTGTTATCCCCCACAGACGTGCTTTCCTTTTCTATAAAGCTAATCTAATTTAAGTGCTGTGGTTCCCCTGAATGTGAATTACTAATGCTCATTGTTTGAATGATCTCTCAGTATTAGCAGTTGCCACGAGAATTTACCAAGGGAGATAACATAAGCTGGTGGCTGTGTTTCACATCCTCCCATTCAATAAATAACATTCTGCAAAGTAATTCAGTCATTATTTGCCCTGTGAGGGAATTCTGAGAATGTAACATTTATGTTAAGCAAGGCAGAAGACTTTGGCAGTATCACCGCATTTGGTCAGCCTTTTGTGTATCACACACATTTATAGAGAAATACCTTGTTTCAGGTATCCTATCACCCTGATTCCTGCTCTGAGAAGTGGCTCTTCCTTATCCTACACTCGGGCATACTCCAAGTCCCTAGCACATGTCAGTGCCCGACTACGTGAATTCTGTGCTACAAGCAACTGTTCTTTCAGTGATAAGTTGGACCTTGAGTGTCCTGGTACGTCTATTAATTAACTTGTAAATACATCCCCTGTACATTTGATCCTTAGAGTTTTCCTTACATTTTCCCTTGAAATCTACTCGTGGCTCCAAGCCGTAAATTCCTGTTCAAAAATTAGACCTTATAAGGCCTTCCTTTTGATGAAATTGGATGTGGTTTAACTATTGCCTTCAGCAGAGGTCCCAAATGTGTCCGATCCACCCAAAAGTGTCTACCTCACGCCAAAACGTGTCCAGAACAGTCACATCCTAAAACATGTCCAATTCCGTCAAGGCCAAACGGCCCGAATCATGTCCATTTCCACCCGGTGCACCCAAACATGCCCTTTTCTATGTCACTTGCCTCTTCCAACCTCTATGACGCCAACAGCGATGAACAGAATGGTTGAGGATGGAGGTTTTATTCTCAGTAAAGAAACGGAAAGATCCATGCCACCGTTTAAGTATGTCAGTGCTGAAGTTTTTTTGGACACAGTTGCCGGACATCAAAATAGCCACAAAACTCAAGAGAGAAAATCCAAAGTGGGGACAATAAAAGAGCAGCTGAAGGCAAAGATAGCAGAGCAGCCAAGACAGTCTCTGAGAGAATGGTCAAGAAATATCTTCAGCTGTATTTCTTCGATAAAGCAACTAGCAAAGTTTTCAGAAGTGAAAAATTTGACCAAAGGGCATAGGAGGTGTGTCGACAAAGACGAGCTGGTTGAGATAATAAAAACACACCACGCCAAGGACCATAAGAAATGTGATAGATACTATTTACGAGAGCATATGGCGTGCAGTGTTTCCTGTTGGCAGAGAAAGCGTCAGCGGTATTCATGAGTCGTGAAGGAAGTGATTGACCTAAAAATAATTCCAAAAGAAACAAAAAGCAAAAATCATAAAAACAGAGTAACATGAACCCAAATAAAAACGTTTTTGTGATTCTATTACCCAATTAAAAGAAGTCTGAACCAAACACTGGTACCCACAAGCATTTTGAGGGGAAGTGCAATGAATAAAAAAAAAACAAATTTAATGTAAATTATTAGATTTGTGGGCATTTTTAGGAGCAGTGTATTAAATTTGAAAAACAGTTATTGTCTTGCTTAATTCTGAGACAGACACGTTTGGGCGTTGGTTATAAAGAGGCACGTTTGAGCATATTAAGAAGTAAAGAAAAAAAATAAGGCTTGCGTGAATTGGACACGCTTGGGCGTAAGGTGATGAGTGGACAGGATTTGGCGCGGACTGGCGTCAATCGGACACGTTTGGGAGTGTTACATACACTATTAACATACATACATTACAACATTCAAAAACAAAACAGAATATATATATATAATTTTATATCTATAAATATATATATATATATCATATATATATATTATTATATGTACTGTATGTTTTCCTTACATTTTTTTGTGTGTTTTGTAAAGTTGAGTGTACTTACGTATCTGCTGTTTGTCCTCCTCCTCTATCGCCACTTTCGGAGATAGCGTCAATTGAAAAGGTAAGCTTCCACATTTTACTACATACGTACAGTATTTCTTGTATACCATGTACACTAATACACTTTATTTACAGGTAATTAGCAGTACGTATTAAGTTAGGTATTGAATGGTCCAAATTTTTGTAGTATTTCATTGTTTATAGGTCAATTTAGCTTTATTATGAAATTTACTGGGGTGTTTTTTGGAGGGCTTGGAACGGATTAGCCATTTTACATGTAAAATGCGGTCCAAGATACGAAAAGCTCATGATACGAAGGCCGCCTCGGAACGGATTAATATCATATCTCGAGGTACCACTGTGTATATATATATATAAATTATATATATATATATATATATATATATCTATATATATATATATATATAGAATATATATATATATCCACTGGTATGATATATATATATATATATATATATCTATATATATATATGGTATATATATATATTATATATAATATATAATATAATATATATATATATATTATGATATATATATATGCAGAAGCCAGGTACTATGTCGTACCTCTAAGTAAATGGGGATACAAGAGGAATTTACTTCATTGTGGATTGTATCCCCATATATATATATATATATATATATATATATATATATATATATATACCACTGTGTATATATATATATATATCTATATATATATATATATATATATATATATACTATATACATACATATATATATATATTATATATATATATATATATATATATATATATATATATATATATATATATATATATATATATACACGGTGGTACCTCGAGATATGATATTAATCCATTCCGAGGCGGCCTTCGTATCATGAGCTTTTCGTATCTTGGACCGCATTTTACATGTAAAATGGCTAATCCGTTCCAAGCCCTCCAAAAACACCCCAGTAAATTTCATAATAAAGCTAAATTGACCTATAAACAATGAAATACTACAAAAATTTGGACCATTCAATACCTAACTTAATACGTAATGCTAATTACCTGTAAATAAAGTGTATTAGTGTACATAGTATACAAGAAATACTGTACGTATGTAGTAAAATGTGGAAGCTTACCTTTCAATTGACGCTATCTCCGAAAGTGGCGATAGAGGAGGAGGACAAACAGCAGATACGTAAGTACACTCAACTTTACAAAACACACAAAAAAATCTAAGGAAAACATACATAAAGTAAACTTTACGAAACACATTAACAAAACTGTAACACTTAACTTTACAAAAAACTAAAATAAAAAAAAAAATTTTGTCTTTTTTTTATTTTTACATTTTTTTTTTTTACTTTCTTATACTTTACGTGCATTTTTTTTTCTCTTTACAAAATTTCAACTTCATCACCACTTTCAATTTTCTGTTTTTTAGTATCACTTGGTTCTTCCTTTTTGCTTACTCCTGCTAGTACTAAAGGCCTCTTTAAAAAATAACTATCCAAGGAAGATTGCTTCTGGCTACTTTTTACAATGTTCCTGAAATGACTCAGGCAAACGTCATCGAACTGCGCAAGCATATGACCTGTGTAAGCCTTTTTTCGGGGTGTCTTTTTTCTACAAATGATTTCACTTTATGGAAAGCAGCTAGAACATCCTTAATTTCTGCCGTTGTCATAGGGTCCTCCTCCTCCTCCTCGCCGCTGCAGGGGCATTGTCCAACATCAGCAGGCATTTCAGAGGGAGGCGCTTCTCTTACAAGAATTTCTTCACTGTTGGGCAGAAACACAGATTTACCCACTCCGTGAACAAAAGCCTCGTTACCCAGGCTTTCGCATTAGTCCTCCACATCACTGGAAGCTTCTCATTAAGCACTTTGTGGGCCTTGAAGGCTCGAGGAGTCTCGGAATGATAGACCAGTAGGGGCTTCACCTTGCAATCCCCACTGGCGTTGGAACAAAGTGCGAGCGAAAGCCTGTCTTTCATAGGCTTATACCCAGGTGGCTTCTTCTCTTCCTTCGTGATGTACGTCCGACGAGGCATTTTTTTCCAAAAAAGGCCAGTCTCATCACAGTTGAAGACTTGCTGAGAACTGTAGCCTTCCTTGGTCATCATCTCGTCGAACGCCTTTTTAAAGGATTCGGCCGCTTCCGTGTCCGAGCTGGCAGCCTCCCCATGCCGCACCACCGCATGGATGCCAGTCTGTTTATGGAATTTCACGATCCACCCATGCGAAGCCTTGAGGTCTGGGGTTGGCATTGATGTCCCTTCTTCTCCGTCGTCTTCGGCCTGGGCAATCAAATCGCCGAAAATAGCGCTGGCCTTGTGGGAGATTGCCGTCTCCGTTATCGGTTTGCCAGCGATTTCTTTGTCTTTTATCCAGACAAGAAGAAGCCTTTCCATCTCATCGTGCACATGGGTCCTCTTGCTGGACAAAATAGTGACGCCCTTGGAAGGTGTAGCTGCTTTGATTGCATCCTTCTGCTTAAGGATGGTGCCTATTATCGACGGATTTCGGTCGTATTCCTTGGCGATCACACTCAATTGCATACCAGCTTTATACTTCTTTCTGTGAATTTCAAGTTTCTTGGGACCCATGACTACGTATATACTATACGTAATTATGTTATGTAGTACGTATAAGTACGGAGTAAAGTTCTCACACAACACGATAAAGTATACTACAATGAAATCACTAACGAACGAATTTATAATAATAAACGAAATCGTTAGAACGAAAGAATACCGCATGTGTACGATAACGATACTGGTACCGAGTGGCCGAGGCACGCCGCTACGTAGCAGATGCATGATGGGAGGGATGCTGACCAATAGGAGAGAATGATCTCATGGCAGTGACTAGCATCAGGAACCAATGGGAGAGCAGGAGGATGGTGGCGAGTCTACTCAGTTGGTGGTGAGCGAGTTTCAAATTGTTATCGGTGTTCCGGGAGAATCTCTGACTTTACAGCAACAACCTTTCGTATCTTGAGCAATTTTCGTAAGTAGAGCCGTAAAATTTTTTGTATTAGCTTTCTTTGTATCTCGAGTTTTTCGTAAGTTGAGCCTTTCGTATCTTGAGGTACCACTGTATATATGTATATAATTATGTATGTATGTATATATATATATTATATTATATATAAAATGTGTGTGTGTGTGTGTGTGTGTGTGTAACACCCAAAAGAAACCACGTTGTCAAAGTCTTGGTGGGTTGCACAGTTCCTTACGACAAAAAAGTAAAACCTCCGAAATGAGAAGACAGCTGTCCTAGAAACATCATACAAATCATAATGGGGAGCAAACGAGCAACATTATTAACGAAGTCTTAAATTAAAACTACAAGAGAAACGTGAAGCATAAGGAGAGGACAGATTACCATCTATAATAAATAAATCCGAGTGGATCTTGCATATCCACCCCGGAGGTAGGGACAGGGCAGGTTAGTGGATCGGGAGGCTAAGGGAGACAGGGCATATCCATTCATCTCCTGCAAACCTGTTTGTCTGCCCTGGTGGGGGTGGGGTAGCTCCGGGAACTGTTTTATTCAGGTTTCCTCCTACGTTCACGGATATAGAAATTGTTGCTTCATGATCGATAACTTGCTCTTCCGGTATACAAAAGTCGGCACTTGACATGTGAACTGCAAAATATGTTATGTGTATAAAAAATTGTTCAAGTCCTCATTCATCGAGCGGTTCTTTATTTGTGTCAAGTTAGACTGGTGATATTTTCAACTAAATTTTTAATCTAACTGGCTTGTATACTGGATAACAACTTTCCATGAAAGCCACATGGATGCTCATGCGTTATTAGCTTGTCCTTCTTCAACTTGACATTTGTTTCTCCTCAATGACGTTGTTGCTCGTGTAGTAATTCCATTTTGGTCTATTTGTTGCAGAGAATTCCCATTGCAAGTTTTGAACAGAAGTTTACTTTTAAAATACTTAGAATTCCTCAAAATATTAAAACATAACTTCTCACCTCATCAATACAGAAGCATTACCTGATACTAATCCAGCTTTACGACTGATGTTAAGTGCGCATGCGTCAAGTTAGAAAAGTACAATAGGGGTCCGACGCGTTCTTGCACGAAAAAGTACTTTGTATTAAAACATTTTTATTAATGCAAACACTAAATGGGGGCGAAGGTACTACATAGAAAATTTAAAATCACCAAAAAATCTGATATCAAAAAGGAGTGGGGCATACCAGAGTGCAGGTAACAAAAGGAGGTCGGATGGCCTTTTTAAAACAGGAGGTTGCAGGACAACAGAGAGAGAGAGAGAGAGAGAGAGAGAGAGAGAGAGAGAGAGAGAGAGAGAGAGAAACAGTCCTCGGTTAAAGGGAAATTATGTTTCACGCTGGCGCTAACTCAACTCGCATATCCCAACTATCATATATCATGTAATTAAATCTTGACAGAACACGACATAAAATGCTGGTAAATTCAGGTTTTAGTGTAAATCCTGTGAGGTAATAAAGAGACTTGAGTAACAATGAAAACACCAGGCTAATTTCCCCAGTAGGTTTTTGCCCCTTTGCCGACCCTTTTATTTTGCTTTTGACAAATGAAGGCTGAAAACAAATCATCAAACACTACTTTATCATGAAGGTAGATTCCTCCTGAGAAAATCTAAAAACCAAAGATACTTAATTACCAGCTTCTTTTACACAGAGACAATGGAAAATTATTACATTTCATTTGGACGTTTAAACGTTTCAAGGGTGAATTGATGTATAAAACATTTATGGTTATCTTCAAGATCCTTAGCAAAACAACGAAGAGAGAGAGAGAGAAAGAGAGAGAGAGAGAAGGAGTTACAAGGATTAGGATGTCTCAAAGACTTAATAGTCCATCCTAGGAGACACCATGTGTTCACTTATCTCTAGGAGCAGGTTTTACTATACATTCATAGTGTTCTAATGATTTTGTCTAGCTTCCTTTTCAACTCTTCCACACTGCTGCTATTTACAATTTCTAATGGCAGTTTTTTCCATTCGTCCCAGATCTTGTATGTGAAGAAGTTCCCACAATGAGATGTGTCGTATGTCTTCAGTTTTAGTTTCCATCCATTATTTCTAGTCTTGTTTTCGTTTAATGTGAAGAGATGACTGTCTACTTTTGTTATGCCTTTCAGTATTTTGAATGTTTCTATTTGCCGTCCTCGCAATCGTCGTGTTTACAAGTGATACATGTCCAGGCTCTCTAGGAGTCTTTGGTAACCTGTCTAGTCCAGGAGTCAAGGGGTGTTTGCATGCATGAAAGGGGCAGAAAATTACCAGCTTGATTTAGTTAGAGGGTCAACTGGGGCACCTTTTTAGCGAGGGTAGGCATCCAGAAACCCGGCAGTTATCGTAATATTCATGGTTTTTGTTGAATTTGATGAAATCAAAATAACTTTTTTTTTTTTTTTTTTTTTTTTTTTTTTTTTACGCGTATTGGTTACATGGATTGCGATGATTCAGCAATGAAATGGTCTACCGAGCTCGTTCACATCTCAAAATAAAGCGCAAAGAATTATCTATTTAACGAATATAAGCACAATATGATTGGTCAATACCTAAGGTCACAAGAGGTCAAAGTATGACCTTTTATGATGAGAAACTAAAATCCATGACTTTTCATATTTAAATATTTGTGGAAAATAGGCGAATAAATTGAACATATAATGCTTTTACATTCTGCTTAGGTACACCATAGGCAAGTTTTTGAAATTAGTTGGAAAACTTGTTTACTTATTTTATCCCCTGGAATTTCAACCGGATCAAAATGCTGAGGCAAAAGAGATATATGCAGTAATTTGTACTCTTAGGGATGGAGTTTATACAGGTGAGGAAATATCTCTTTTAACTCTTTAATTTCACTTTGGCGAATCCCATCCGGTCCAGGAGATTTGACCTTTACTTTTTCTATTTTGTTTTCAAGATCCTCTTCTGTAAATATTATTTTGTCAAGCGGTCCTACCGCTTCATATTTAATAGATGGTTCAGGGAATGAGGTAGTCTTCAATTGTGATAACACTAGTAACAAACGTATTTATAACTCTATTTTTTCCAAGTCTGAGTTCAATAGGTTTCTTCTATTGTCTCTTAAGGGACCTATGTTATTTTTTACTGGTTCCCTACTATTAACATGCACGAAAAAATTCGTTTGGTTTTTCCTTCCGAACTGATACAACTCTCTTATCCCCATTTACCTTTGCATTTCTCACTGATTTGTCCACCATTCTACAAAGTTCTTTACGCCTGCTTGCTTCTTATGGTGTAGGGTGTGGATTCATTGATTTGTGTGATCTGTCCCTATCTCTTATTTCATTTTTAATTTCTCTGTTGAACCACTTAGGCTGTGGGTTGCCATTTGTCAGTATTTGCTCTACTTAATGGAATACATCTGGAGGGGTTTTCTGTATTCTTCTAGAAAAGTTTTTCAGTCTGTGTTTTTGTCGTACTCCAGTTTGTTAACATACGCCTTCACTTATTCTAGGTCTTCTCGACGGTAATCTAATCTATTTGGCATCTTCTTCTCGTTTTTACAGTGAATATTAATATGAAATGTAATAATTTTACGGTCGCTTTTGCCTAGATTTGCACCTACTGAAAGGTCAGACAGAAGGTTATCTTCTGTTGATAGGACGATGCCTAGTATGTTGCTCCTTTAGTAGGTTTGTCAACACATTGGCGGAGGAATTCATTTTTGACAAATTTCAAGTCGCTTTCCTTCTACGTTTCATGTGGAGGTCATAGTGTCCTTAGTGTACTGCTGCATTGATATCTCCCATTATTATGTAAAGTTTGCTATTTATTTCTTGTCCTAGTAGTGCAAATAGCTCCTCGTCATTTGTGGTTGGTGGGGAGGTCTGTACACTGCTTATACTGACGCCAATTACTTTTGCGCGATTGTAATTTTACACTTTATTGGAATGAGGTAGTCCCTGACAGATAACCTAACAATACCTTTTATTATTGAGTTCATCTTTTTTAATCGTTTTGATCCTGTTATTTGGCACTCTCCTACAAAGTGTCTTGTTGCCACTTGTATCCATGTTTCTTTGATAACTATTATGTCTAATTCTTCACTTGCAATCAATGCTTTGAAGAGATCTACTTTGTTCCGAATAGATTGTGCATTAAATTGTGCCACTCTGAGGGACTATTCTATCTTCTCTTTTGTCCTCAGTGACATTATCCGTTTCCCTTATTTCCACTGTTTCCTGCAATGCTATTACTAACTCAATTCTGGGAGCTTTCCAACTTCTTCCCTTGAATGGTCAGTTCACTGAGGTGTTTCAAGAGATTTCGTTACGGTTTCCTAGTAATTTTGCTCCTTCCAAATTCAAGCTGGTTCCATCTCCTATATAAAGTTTATTATTCCCTACAAATCTGTCCCAAAAATTTAAAATCCTAACGCCTTTTTCTTGGCATATTCGTTCGAGTCTGCCATTTATTCTTATTTCCTTGCTGAGGGAGTAATGGCTTAC
The DNA here is from genome assembly GCF_015104395.2 of Macrobrachium nipponense. NCBI lineage: Eukaryota > Metazoa > Arthropoda > Malacostraca > Decapoda > Palaemonidae > Macrobrachium > Macrobrachium nipponense. The sequence goes on from NC_087200.1 coordinate 36,951,677, forward strand.
ATTGGTTCTAGGCAGAAGTACTACTAAAATGATGTTAACGGTTTTTCACGGATGTTTTCTACAACATTCCTCAGGGCGGCTACAAGCCCTTCTGTCTGCCCGGTTCTTCCATCTTTTAGAAATAAATCGTTTACTCCCCCCTGCACTATGATTGCAATTTTTCTGCTTTTCACTTTGATTTTCTTCACAACCTCGGCTATCGCCTTTGCTTCAGCACCCGGGCAAGAATGAACTTTTCTTGTATTTTTATTTTTGGCTACAAACTCTGACCCCCGATCATTTACCAACGAGTCCTACCAGGTTTGTTGCCTCTTCTGATTCCGAGGACACAGAAAACCTATTTGATGTGTTTATTCTTTTTTGGGGGACAATTATGTTCACTGTCTGCTGTCCCTCTACTACTAACAGCTCTCTTGAATTCATCATTTTTATTTCTTGCTCGTAAATTTCTTTTTTTGGAGAGAGAGAGAGAGAGAGAGAGAGAGAGAGAGAGAGAGAGAGAGAGAGAGAGAGAGAGAGAGAGGCGGGAGGGGGGATAAATCTTGTGACATCTTCGTAATAATACCTTACACGATCAAGAGGCTCCGGTGGAATGATGGGGTCTCCAATAAAACGCATCTTTCACTGTAATACAAACGGTCTAAACATGCGACGACCTATAAAGGGGATGGAACGATCCCGTTGGATGTAACACAATAGGTCACAATTGTGGACTATTTTTGGTACGTTAACAGCCCAGAAAGATGGCAAAATTATCGCTTTTGACAAGAGACACGCCACATTAACTCGCAGAACGCGAAACAGCACATATACGCATACACCCTCACATAATATTATGAATATTTATGACTCCAAACCGGAATATTTCCACGCATGCAAAATTAAAACGGGAACCTTTTAACGAGTTTGAACACGCAAGTATTTGATGCTGATATATACACCTTTTCCACATACATTTATCCGGACGGACGCCTTTGAAACTCTAACTTCTCTTTCGTGTGGTTTATACATTGCCTTTGTTGCTCATTCGGGAGCCTAGCTACTGAAAGTCGTCCATTTATAAGTACTTGTATATCATTCAAATTCGCTGCTAATAATTTTAATGGTTCTCATTATCTCAAAATGCTATAACAAAAACTATACAGGACACTTCCAACAGGCAAAATCCTTACACGGGGTATTCTGGCTCGAAGGATTTTAGTCACACACATAAACTAAAACATATGTATGATGTATGTATATGTGTTTGTATGTATGTGTGAATATGTATACTATATATATGTATATACGTATATGTATCTATACAAATATATACACATACACACAGACACACACAATATATATATAGTATATATATGAGCATTTTTCAAGAAGGAACAATGTGCTAAAATGTAATAGGGAGCACAGAAAGCCAAACATAGGAATAGCCGGGCAAAGGATTCTTCCTAAAACGCAGCCAGGTGCAATATTACACAATGTTTCTCTGCCGTGAAGTTATTCCCAGGTGCCCGTACTTTATGCAATGATTCTATGCCTGATGCAAATGGTGATGAAGATTTTAATGAGAATGGCACACAGATTTCCAGCCTTCCAATATTTTTCACGGCCGTGGAATAGATAATACATAAGTCCCAAACAAGCACAGTGTTGTGATTCGAGATACTACTTTTGCGAAAAGCTGGTGGAAACTGATACGGGTTTTAGTTACCTAAATTAATTCTACTGCTGTGTATGACTTCGTTAACCATATGATTCTTATAAATGAACGCCATAAATTATGTAATGGAGGCTAGTATATTATCTTTATTTAATGGACCTGACATGGTCAACTGGTGTTGATGAATGAACCTACAGCTCAACTATCTTGCTCTTCAAGGAAATAGTCCTTTGTAACATACTTCGCTGGACTCTTCATAAGTTGCAAAAATGCACTTTACACATAGCTATACTCTTTTTTTTCATCTGTCCATCCGCCTGTGGCGTTTTTGTATGGTAACACTGCGTCCCGGGCTTTAGATAGTTACGCTATGTGTAAGTTTTAGGTAAATAAAAGGATATCTGGGTGTACATTTGCAACTGAAAAGTGTTTTAATAATTTACTGTATGCGAATTACACCGTTAATATTCGAAATAGGATATTGTTATAATCGTTGAATGTAAGCTGAATGTAACTGTCTAAAGCCCGGGACGCAGTGTTACCATACAAAAACACCACAGGCGGATGGACAGATGGAAAAAAACAGAGTATAGTATAGCATACAGATAAGACAAGGTTTAGTGACGTTATTCACACCTCTAACTGGGAAATTAAACCGTTTCTAGTTTTCATAGCTTAAAAAACCCCACTGTATTGACAGCAAGCTTAGTACCAGATGTCAAATCAATGACCGAGTGTAAGTAATGAACCAACTTCAATCGTTTGTTTCTACATCATTTAAATGTATATCTGAAGCTGTTAAATACTAAGAAAGGTCTTATTCATTAGGATTCCTGTAACTAAAATTATTCTAGTTTCAGTGAAACCTCCTTCAGATTTCTTTGTAAAGTTGTTGGGACACCAATCTCATCTTTGGATGTCACGCTCTACCTGGGATGTCTCCCTCTCCTGATACAGTAGCAAAAAATGAGGGTTTTTCAAAACAATAACACTGAAATATTTTGTTTGGTCCTCTTACGGAACCTATGCTTTTTCTTTGAACACCTGTGCGTGATATTCGCTTTCCTGTGCCAGAATACACGTTTCTGTTCAGGTGAAAGAACATGGACCATCGTCAATTACCAGAGAAAGTACTTGTTTTGGCATTGAACCATATATCTTGTTTCGAACATTTAAGCATTATTAATTACCATAACAAATACCTCAAAATATTCATAAAAAAGAAAAAAAAATAAAGCTTTCACGGTCAATAATTATCTAACATTAAGCAAGTGTAAACGAGCATATTTTATGCCTGTCAGGACCTAATGTAAATTACAAGTGCAGCGAGCATTAAAAAGGTATTTTATTTCAAATATATGAACTCATCATTCATCCATTTTTTCAGTGAAATTGCATGAGCCTGGTAGTTGGGAATATGAACTAATCAGTCATGCACGGTCTCTCTCTCTCTCTCTCTCTCTCTCTCTCTCTCTCTCTCTCTCTCTCTCTCTCTCTCCGTGTGAACGTTAAATTAAGCGCAGCCGTTCTACTTTAATATAAACAATGAGGCAAAATGAAGTCGGGGTCGTTTCGTTACCATCTGAATCAATACGCAAATAAAGATATGACTTGGATTAAGTTTCCATAATAAATCTTATGTGCTAACATCGCTAGAGAAGATTCAGAGGAACGTACACCGAGGAAACACGTATATATGCACGGCAACACACACATGCACACTCGCACGCATATTATATAAATATATATATATATATATATGATATATATAATCATATATATATATATATATATATATATATATATACATATATAATGACAGCGGGCATACAACTATACATTCCAACAGGCGTTCCAGCAAGACAACATCTCACAGGATCAATTTATTAGAGACGTTTCGTGCCCCAAGACATTGGTACATCATCAGTCTGGAATAAAATTTATTCTTTTTAAAAAAACATTAAACTAAAGTAAAAAGTATAATCCAAAAATATGAATTATTGACAGAAGATTATAATTATTAGAAGACTACCAACCAGTTCAGAGAAGAAGAGCAGAATGACTAGAAACGTGAGGACCGACCGAACTACACTTCAGGCCAACGAAAGGGGAAGGGCAGAGACGTAATTGTTTAAATTAGGTGATAGGTGTTTGTTGTAAAGTGACTCAAGTGTTGCTAGAAAGGATGCTTGGGTTGTTGAGGTAAGGATAGAAAAATGTGTTTTTTCCATAGGAATCGTACATTTTGAGGTATGTGTTCGAAAACTCGAGAGTTCGGGATTCGATATCCTAGATCCCGTCCTATAGCTGAGTCCCATGTGACTATAATAACGGACTTGCAACAATCTCCGTGTTGAGCCAATATAAGTACCAAGGCATCTTGGGCATTCATATTTATAGATTGCATTGGTCAACATAAAATCTTGCAGCTTATCCTTGTAATTGTTGTAAGTCCGTTATTATAGTCACATGGGACTCAGCTATAGGACGGGATCTAGGATATCGAATCCCGAACTCTCGAGTTTTCGAACACATACCTCAAAATGTACGATTCCTATGGAAAAAACACATTTTTCTATCCTTACCTCAACAACCCAAGCATCCTTTCTAGCAACACTTGAGTCACTTTACAACAAACACCTATCACCTAATTTAAACAATTACGTCTCTGCCCTTCCCCTTTCGTTGGCCTGAAGTGTAGTTCGGTTGGTCCTCAAGTTTCTAGTCATTCTGCTCTTCTTCTCTGAACTGATTGGTAGTCTTCTAATAATTATAATCTTCTGTCAATAATTCATATTTTTGGATTGTACTTTTTACTTTAGTTTAATGTTTTTTTTAAAAAGAATAAATTTTATTCCAGACTGATGATGTGCCAATGTCTTGGGGCACGAAACGTCTCTAATAAATTGATCATGTCTCTAATAAATTGATCACGTGAGCTGTTGTCTTGCTTGAACCCTTGTTGGAATAGATATATATATATATATATATATATATATATATATATATATATATACTATATACATATATATATATATGTATACATATATATATATATATATATATATAATGTGTATACATGTATATATATATATATATATATATATATATATATATATATATATATATACATGTATACACATTCATATATATATATATATATATATATATATATATATATATATATATATATATAATATATATATAAATACATATATACATATTTGTGTGTGTATGTATATAAGAGCAGCAAACGGGGACATTATTCACTGAGTATGTCTTGTCTCCAAGACTTGAAGACCGACACAAAAAAGTAGCCCGAGAAGTTGCATAAAATGGATATGAACTTTATATATATATATATATATACATATATACATATATATATAATGTATATATATATATATATATATATTTTATATATATATATATATGAATGTGTATACATGTATATATATATATATATAATATATTATATATCTGTACACATTCATATATATATATATATATATAATATATAATAATATATAAAAATACATATATCATATTTGTGTGTGTATGTATATAAGAGCAGCAAACGGGGACATTATTCACTGAGTATGTCTTGTCTCCAAGACTTGAAGACCGACACAAAAAAGTAGCCCGAGAAGTTGCATTAAAATGGATATGAACTTTAAATAAAGGCCCTGTTAATTAATAAGGCTGTTATAAAGTCGAAATTTGGTTCTCTGTAAACGGCATCTACATCATCCGAAATGAGACAGACTACTTTCCTTCTTCAAGCTGGGCTCCCAAACTTGAACCTTGATTGCAGTTTCTTTGTTAAATATTAAGATAAAAGTATAATTCAATATCAGAATGACTTAACTCAAAAGAAGTTCCTATTTAAATTTTTTTTTTTTCAATTAAGTTTCTGAATAACAACAAACAAACGAAAAATGTCGTTCAATATCCGATTCGCTCTACTACGGCGCTATCCCCGAAGTGGAATTATAATTAATGAACGATTCACGAAAAGTAGAGCGTAGTGAATGTTAAACGCATATATGTATTGTCACCCATCTGCCAGATTGAAATCTTAATTTTGTATAGCTATGATTTTCATTTTTGTGGAAATGTACAGTTCATTCCTGTACCTGTTTTTAAGATCCCTAGTTATATTTTTAGTTGTCCTGTTTTCAGAGTGCTTTTGGTTTTCCCCGCCTTCTTTTAGTTTTCTTCGGACCACCTATTTCCTACATAGTTAGTCTCACCTGGTCCTCTACTGTGATAAGTGTCCTATTGGAGTAGCTGTCTTCTTATTCTTCAGTTTTTGTAATGTATTAATGTTCTGTTATATAAATTTGAGTGAACCTTTGTGAAACTGGTAACGTAACGTATATTTAAAATTTAGTTTATTAAGGGTTATTTATTTTGTTATTTGTGCGGTGCAGGATTGTTTGAGTGTTTCTTGTTTCATGCGGTAAGAGGTATTAACGTAATTATGTAACTTGTTTCATTATTAAATATTAAAGTGCTAATTTTTGTTCTGTTTTGAAATTAAACCTTTCTTATTTTATGTGACCTATGGAAGAACTTTATATTCTCTAAACCTTGGCCATAAAGCCGTCACATAAATTGGGGGCCTGTCCGGGAAATATCTTGTTTACCGTATTGGGGATTCATTCAGTTAGACAATTGTCGCCGCAAATAGTGTTCAATATTTTTAGTTTCACTCAAGATTTATTGTAAACATTCTGAATACCTGTTATTAGGGTTAATGATATATATGTGCGCGCTGTGAAACCATTTTCCGTATTATTGTTTATAGACGGTTCTGCTCTTTTGGTAATGCTAACGCAGTAGTATATTTTCATTTTCGCCCTCACCGAGTCAACGATCATAGAGAATCACGAGAGCTATCCGGAAGCTCTTATCCATATTTTGTCCTTTTATAATTACAACTACGACTTGTGCAGTCATTTCCCCTGGGTTGGACGATACCAGGATCGCGTAGTTTAGACGATAGGTGAGGAATCGTTTAAACCTTTATTTACTTTATTTTTTTCTCTGCGCCGACGTACAAAGTTGTAAGTTGTCATTCAAGTTGTTTGGAGTAAATAACGCTTGTTTAGGACCAACGGGTTATTTCTTAGTTCCTCCATATCAGCTTGAATCGGAATGTAAAAATTATTTTCACTCCCTCGTGTTCTTTATTACCTTTTGCTTTCGAATCGGGACAGTACCCTTTCCCTAAACCCTAAAATCTTATTACTTGTAATGCTTGTTGTGTAATTTGTCGGGAAACTATAAACTCGCTAACATAATTTTGTATTGTGGTTTGTAATGCATTTACTTGAAATTTTGTCGGGAAACTATAAACTCGCTAACATAATTTTGTATTGTGGTTTGTAATGCATTTACTTGAATGGCAGCAGGAACGTGTTAGTCTATTATAATTGTAAAACAGGAATTCAATTGTTTACTAAAGGAAGTTTTCTTTAACTTTAACCATGGCTCAATTTAACGTTCAGAAGTTTGCTGCGGATCCCTCTGCTGAGTTAGCTAGTATCCAAAATGCTAAGAAACTAGAGCTTCTCGAGTTAGCTAGTCATTTATCAATTGCAACTAGGAGTAGCATGCGGAAGAATGAAATTCGCAATCAGATTCTTGAGCATTATATGCGTTGTGGGTGAAACTAGGCAATGAAGCTAGACAGTATTTAACTCGTGAACCAGCAGTACTAGCTCACGAGCAGCAGTTAGAATATGAGCGCATTTCCCTTGAACGCGAGAAACTTGCGGCACAGAAATTAGAATCGGAGAGACAAGCAGAAGAGAAAAGGTTAGAATCTGAGAGGCAAATGTCGAGACTTAAATTAGAATTCGAGATGGAGAAAGCTAGACTTCAGTTAGCTTTAGAGAGAGAAAGGAAAAAACTAGGACTATTGAAGCGTCGTTAGCACTTAAATTTGAACAAGAAAAAGCTAAGCTTTCTAGAGATAAATCAAGGAACATGAAATTTCGGTTTTGGAATGCATCAGAGAAACCCTTTGATTTAGCAAAAACAAAATTAAGTTGGTTCCCACATTCACAGATTATGACCCTGAAGATTATTTTAAGACTTTTGAAGAGACTGCCTTGCATTTGGATTGGCCACGCGATCAGTGGGTTTGGCTATTAAGGCCGAAATTAACTGGGAAAGCTGCGAAAGTTTGTAGATATCTCGAAAATACTACAGATTACCAGAATGTTAAACAAGCAATTTTGGATGCTTTTTCAATCTGTCGAGGGATATCGTCAGACCTTTCGTAACAAAACTAAGTTCACAACTCAAACCTATGTAGAATTCGCTTCAGAGAAATTAAGGGAGTTTAGGAAATGGATAAAATCTGCTGCAGTAAGTACTTTTGCTGAATTAGAGAATTTGATTGTACTTGAAGAGTTTAAACGAAAGCTTACCTTTGAACATTATGATGTATTTAGAGGATAGGGAAGAAAAAGATTGTTAAAGGCAGCTTCTCTAGCAGACACTTACTCTTTAATACATAAGAAATTTGGCAACAGTAGAGAACCGACCAGAATGTAAAACCATCTCCAGTTAAAAACTCTGAAACTCTGACTGATACGGCAAAAGCGTCTAATGTACGTTGTAGTTATTGTAAGAAGGACGGTCACACAATTAAAAACTGTCCAGATCCTAAATGTAAAACTTCCTTGCCTTTTCGGAACCCATTTAACCCTTTTCTTAACGTTAAAGGTAAAACAGATGGTCAGATTAAGCCTGTTTCCCATATCCATTCTGAAAAAGCCTGTAAATCTATTTGATGATTTTACTTTTATGGAACTGTATCTTTGAACTCTGATGGGATAAGTATAAAGTCAGGATACTTCGTGACACAGGTGCTTCGCAAAGCTTACTTTGAGGAGTGCTCTCCCAAATATTGAAGCTAACGTAACTAATGAACATGTTCTCGTGAAAGACCTTTCACAAATATCTAAGTTCCCCTTGCTAATGTTCATCTTGATTGTCCTATAAAGAAGGGTAACGTGCTGGTAGGCATAAGAGATATTGAATTTCCAGTAAAAGGTGTAACTTTATTATTGGCTAATGACCTTGCAGGACGTTTGGTAGTTCCCAATGTCATTGTAATGGAAAAACCTGTAGGTGAAAACCTTGAACCTGATCCCGATTGCTCTGTAAATCCTTCTTGTGTTGTCACTCGTAGCCAGAAATCTAGTTCGGATGAATCTAAAGTCACTTCTGTAAATTTCGAAGCACGAAATGTTATGAGTCGAGATAACCTTATTGAAGCTCAGAAGCACGATAACACTTTAAGTAAGCTTCATGACCAAGCGGTTTCTAGAAGTGAGATTAACAAATCCCCATGTTTTTACTTTGAATCTGATTTGTTAATGAGGTTTTACCGTCCCCCTAAGAGATCTAGTGAAGACACCTGGAGTGAAAGGGACAAATTGTGCTACCTCTTTCTGTTAGGAATTCTGTAATGGAAATAGCTCATGATGCCTATGGAGGACATTAAGGAGTTCATAAGACCTATTGTAAGATTTTGAATTGTTTCTTTTGGCCCAATATGAAAAAGGATGTAGCAAATTTGTTCGCACTTGTCATGTATGTCAGAATATCAGGAAAACCTAACCAGGTAATACCCAAGGCACCTTTACAACCGATCTTAGTCCCTGATGAACCTTTTAGTAAGATAATTATTGATAACGTTGGTCCTTTATCCAAAAACCAAGAAAAGGTAATCATACTTGCTCACTATAATATGTCCTACGACCCGATACCCTATTGCCATCCCTCTTCGTAACATTTCTGCTAAGAACATTGCTAATTCTTTACTTAAAGTTTTTCACGAATTTCGGTATCCCAAGAAATACAAAGTGATAGAGGTTCAAAATTTCACCAGTGACCTTTTTGTCCAGGTACTTAAAGAACTAAATATCAAACAAACCTTGTCTGCTGCCTATCACCCAGATCTCAGGTGCCCTCGAGCGTTGGCACCAAACTTTCAAGAGTATGCTCAGGAAACTTTGTGTTGAAAGTCAACTTGAGTGGGATGAGGGCATTGATTTTCTTCTATTTTTGCTATCAGGGAAGTTCCCCATGAGTCCCTTGGTTTTTCACCCTACGAGATGTTGTTTGGAGGTCAGAGGACCTCTTTCAGTAATTAAAGAGGAATGGTTGAACACTCCTTTTGAGTCTAGCCAACCATTCAACAATATATGAATAAACTTAAAAGCACATTAACGCAGGTTAGGAAAATTGCTGGGGGAGAAATTAAGGGATAACAGATCTTAATGAAGAGAAACTATGATAAAGCTTGTAAAGTCAGAAAATTTAAACCTAATGACCTTGTCGTAGCCTACCTTCCTGTCCCTGGTTCCCCTCTTAAAGCCAAGTTTTGTGGGCCCTATCCAATCATAAAAAATGTAAACAATAATACCTACATTATCAAAACTCCAGATCGTAGGAAAACCCACTCAGATCATTCATGTTAATTTACTAAAGGCATATCACTATCAGGGAAACTGGAAATGGTTCTAGTGAGTGTGTTAATCTTAATTTTAAGGTAGACACCAGGAGGAGGAAAATTCATGGGAAGAAACCTTATTGCTTCCTCCATGCCACAAACCAATACAGAGGTTCCAAATAACCTGGATCTGTTTCTTGAGGCCCACCTCTCTGGGCAAGTCGCAAGACTTAAAGAATGTAAGCTCTAGCCATTCTCAAACACTCTTTAATGATTTTCCCAGGAAAAGTGATTTGCTGCTACATGACATCGAGCTGGTTCTGGTACAACACCCATTCGTCAGCAGTCCTATCGTGTGGTTCCTGAGAAGAAGAACAAAATGAAGGAGGAAGTAGAATATCGTCTCCTGCATGGTCTAAGCAAGACCGAGTAAATCCCCATGGCTTCACCTTGCATCCTAGTTCCAAAAGAGGACGGTAGCTACAGATTTTTGTACAGACTATAGAAAGATTAACAATGTCACCAATTAAAGATTCCTACCCTTTGCCACTCATCGATGATTTAATATTCAGTAGGACAAGCAAAGTTTTGTAACGAAGATAGACCTCTTAAAGGGCTATTATCAGGTAGGATTAACTGAAAGAGCTAAGTTAATATCTGCTTTCATTACACCCTTTGGACTCTTTCAGTACGAGGTCATGCCTTTTGGCCTTACCAACGCCCCATCTACTTTTCAGCGCCTTGTAAACTTAATCATCCAAGATTTGGAGGGTGTTTATTGTTACCTTGATGATATAATAGTCACTGGACAAACTTGGGAAGAACATTTGAATAGGCTAGAGTGTTTGTTCCGTAGGTTGGAAGAGGCTGGATTAACCATAAATCTTAAAAAATCTGTCTTCTGTAAAGCTACGGTTACCTACTTGGGCCACCATTGTTGGGGATGGTAATGTTCGACCAAAAAACTGCCCCAATGTAAAGAAGCTTCTAGAGTACCCTGTTCCGACCACTAGAAAGTCCTTACAAAGATTCTTAGGGTTAGCCTCATACTACAGGAGATTCTGTAAGAACTTTTCTTCAGTTGCTGCCCCTTTAACATCTCTAACCAGTCCCAAAGTGAAATTCATTTGGACTGAAGAATGTCAAGCCTCTTTTGAAGCCTTAAAACTGTTTTTGATAAACAACCCTGTTCTGAAATCCCCAGATTTTAAACAAGCCTTTTATCCTTCAAATAGATGCTAGTGATGCAGGAGCTGGACGGGGTGCTACTCCAAGAGTCAGACTGTATACTTCACCCAGTCAGCTACACCTCCACTAAGTTCAAGCATCACCAAAAGTCCTACAGCACCATTGAGAAGGAAGCACTTAGTTTGGTACTCGCCCTGCAAAAATATGAATCTACTTACTAGGTGCTGCTGAGGTACTAGTCTTCACCGACCACAACCCTTGACCTTCCTCGACAAGATGAAGTCCCACAACCAACGTCTACTACGCTGGTCCATCTATCTGCAGAAGTTCCCTCTGCAGATCCGCCACATCAGAGGAACAGAACATCATGGCAGATGCCTTATCGCGACTGCCTCCTTAACATGATACCCCCTTTATCAGTCTCCAGTATCGTCCGTCTTCGCCTTATTGGCCTCTTTTTCTACGAGCCACTCTGTTGGGCTCGTCCTCTAAGGGGGAGGTGTCACCCATCTGCCAGATTGAAATCTTAATTTTGTATAGCTATGATTTTCATTTTTGTGGAAATGTACAGTTCATTCCTGTACCTTTTTTGTTTTTAGATCCCTAGTTATATTTTTTTTTTAGTTGTCCTGTTTTCAGAGTGCTTTGGTTTTCCCCCTTTCCCCGCTTTTCTTTTAGTTTTTCTTCGGACCACCTATTTCCTACATAGTTAGTCTCACCTGGTCCTCTACTGTGATAAGTGTCCTATTGGAGTAGCTGTCTTCTTATTCTTCAGTTTTTGTAATGTATTAATGTTCTGTTATATAAATTTGAGTGAACCTTTGTGAAACTGGTAACGTAACGTATATTCAAAATTAGTTTATTAAGGGTAATTTATTTGTTATTTGTGCGGTGCAGGATTGTTTGAGTGTTTTCTTGTTTTATGCGGTAAGAGGTATTAACGTAATTATGTAACTTGTTTCATTATTAAATATTAAAGTGCTAATTTTTGTTCTGTTTTGAAATTAAACCTTTCTTATTTTATGTGACCTATGGAAGAACTTTATATTCTCTAAAACCTTGGCCATAAAGCCGTCACAGTATACACACACACACACACACACACACACACACACACACACACACACACACACACACACACACACACACACAACACACACACACACACACCCACACACATATATATAATATATATATATATATATATATATATATATATATATATATCATATATATATATATAAATGTATGTATGTATGTATCTATGTATAGTATATGAACTTCCCTTGGGTGAAGTCATTCCGATATTAAATTACATTTTTATCTTAGTATTTGGCAAACATTTACAGTTCATATCCATTTTAATGCAACTTCTCGAGCTACTCATAAGGGCATTGCAGTTGGTAGGGCGAGACAAGGGGTGCACATCAGATCTCTTATACCCTTTATCATAACACTTGTGTAATTAAAATCAACCAACCTATCTAGGAAATGGTCATTGGTCCTTTGGTAGCACTTCAAGACTTGGAACGTAAAACTGAAATAAAACAACTCCCCTGCTATACTAACCACTACACAGATAATACGTAACACCGAAGCACATTATTCGCTCACGAAAATACCACCGCGTGATGCGGGCAATCAGTATGGTAGTGTTTAAACAACTGTTGACCCTCAAACGTAAAGGAACATTAACATCTAAATAAAAATAGTATCTTTATACATACATTCCGTTTATTGGGCTCATATAACATTAGGAAATCCACTTCCCACTGGTGCGTCAAATGTGCACTATCGCATATTTTAATAGATTTCGAAGACTCTAAATTGGATCTCGTATGTCAAGCAAACTTAGAAGAATCTGGATTTTCAACGAAAACAACCTTTATGAATGTCACTCCTATTTGTATTCACATATATCAAGCGACGAACGTCTTTGCCAATCGAATTCAGTGGACTTGGGAAAAAACTTGCACCTACTCGGAATTATAACTGGCTTCTGGACCGGCCAGAATTCGAACTGATGTAAATATAATATCCTAAAGTCTTGCGGTCAACTTAACAAACAAATTCGAGCTAATGTAAATACAATATCCTAAAGTCTTGCGGTCATACTTAACAAAACAAATCCCATTTTTATCACAACATCGGCAATATCAAGGACCCGGTTACCAATTTTGATTTTTTAAATTTGAATCCTTAGACCTCAAAATGTCGCTTTGGAAAAAATACATTAGGACAGTAACTCGTCAACACATAAAATTCAAGGTGGAGTTTCCTTTAGCAAATTTTTTAATCTCAAGCTTCAAAATGCGCCTTAAGACAAGGTATATGTGTGGATGTATCTCAACTGAGTTAGGAAAAGTAACTACACTCCCAACTTCACAGTAAGTCTTCCGGGGAAGGAACCATTCTTTAAAAATTTACCTTTTGAAATGCTGGACACAATATCATCACAATATACCAAAAGAACTCTAATGACTCAGCATTTGAAGTAATGACTATCTTCATAAAGCTATTCTACAATAAATGTAAGAATTGAAACACAATAAAAAAGATGATTTTTTCGACAGGGACTTCCCCAAAGTAATAAAGTCCTAAACTGTTTATTGCGAAAGGCTCTTAAATATAGAGCAAAATGTTCGGGAATCTCTCTCTCTCTCTCTCTCTCTCTCTCTCTCTCTCTCTCTCTCTCTCTCATAAAGAGAAAGTTCCGAAAACTAAAGTAATCTGTCCTCCTTACCTCATTGCTCATTCATTTCAATCGCTTTCTTCCTTTTATTAGACTTTGCCGCACTCCTTCCTTCTCGCTTTCTTCACACATTTCCGGAACAAAATTAATGGGAGTTCGAAGTCTGGCTCTATAACACATCAGTGTTATAGAGAGTTCCTCTGGGATAATTTGACTTCTAGTCCGATTCTGCAACAAAAGAGACAGATGAAATAAAAATACAAGATTTTCTCTCTTTTTCTTTTAGAAACATCCTTTAAAATTCGTTTGGAAAAGCTGAAGTTTTAATAACTTTCCACAATTTATTCCTAAATATTATTATTTTAACTCTCGTCATCACAGACGGGAAATATTAACAGTGTGCTACGAAATATGAATTTCTTCGATTACTGGGAAGTTTACAACACAGACCATAACTGTGGAAGACCTTCAGGTCATTTGATCATCCTCATCATTTCTACAGTGACTTAAAGGGAATTATCATACATGATAAAAAATTACATAATGGAACGTAAAATATGAAATCAAATACGACAATAAGTTTCGTAAATGATTTTGCAAAGAAGGTATATATATATACGTATCATGTGCCTCCTTCGTAGGCCAAAAGCAGGAAAGGAACAGAACTAAAAAGACAAAACCCAGTCTCAGCTCCTCAGTTCATAAGACGTCTTCACGACGTTCCCAAAAATAGAACGCCAGTTGGAGAAAGGAAAGAAGAGGACTGAAAGGCGAAAAGAAATAAGCCATGAATAAGAAATTGGGAGCTATCAAATATCTCGACAGAGCACAAAATGCTTTTCCCTTTCTTCGACAGAATAGGAAAACAATTAAAAGAAAAATAGAAAAAAATTCTGTGCCTCGAAAAAGCCTCCACGAGGGCCCTGGAAAAAGCTTTCCAGTTGTTATTATGTACTTTATGGTACCGCAGTCATAAATAAGTGACGTCACCTTGACGTTGCGAGAAAAAACAGAGAGAGAGACCTTACCTTACAGACCTGACATCTTGTTCGGTTGTTTGCCCCAGGTCCCTCAGTGTGAGGCACCTCTAATGTCTACCAGAGAGTTGCTAGTACATCTTCCGGTATATTTTGCATCTTCCAATCTTGGATGGTCTGGGATGCAGTTTAGATATTTGTCGAGCTTATTCTTAAACACATCTACGCTCACTCCTGATATATTCCTCAGATGAGCTGGCAACGCATTGAATAGACGCTGCATTATCGATGCTGGTGCGTAGTGGATTAATGTCCTGTGTGCTTTCCTTATTTTTCCTGGTATAGTTTTTTGGGCACATTAATCTACCTCTGCTTGCTCTCTTTCTGATATTTTTAGTTCCATGATATTTTCTGCTATTCCTTCTATCTGTTTCCATTGCCTGAATTATCATGTATCGTTTCTCTTGCTCCTTTCTAGACTATATAATTTTAAGAATTGTAGTCTTTCCCAGTAGTCTAGGTCCTTAACTTCTTCTATTCTAGCTGTAAAGGACCTTTGTACACTCTCTATTTGTGCAATATCCTTTGGTAGTGTGGGTACCATATCATATTGCAATATTCAAGTGGACTACGAACATATGTTTTATAAAGCATAATCATGTGTTCAGCTTTTCTTGTTTTTTTGAAGTGCCGTAACAACATTCCCATTTTTTGCTTTACATTTTTGCCAACAGAGTTGCTATTTGATCATTGCATAACATGTTCCTATTCATCATCACACCAAGGTCTTTAACTGCTTCCTTATTTGTGATGGTCTCATTATTAGGTCCCCTTATATGCATATAGCTTTCTTTCTCTGTCTCCATAATTTATGATTCAAATTTTATCAGAGTTAAATACATCCTATTTACTCTGCCCAATCATAATACTTTGTTAAGGTCTCTTTGTAGAGCGTTCCTATCTTCATCACAAGTAATTTCTCTACTTATTCTTGTGTCATCTGCGAAACTACTCACTACCGAATCCTTCACATTATTGTCTATGTCTTCAATCATAATAACAAACAGTATTGCAGCTAACACCGTACCTTGCGGCACACCGGATATTACCTTGACTTCATCGATTTCTCGTCGTTTGCAATAACTATCTGTTTTCTGTTGTGTAAAAATTCTTTTAACCATCTTCCTACTTTATCCACGATATTGTGTTTTCTAATTTTCTTCGCTAATATATTATGGTCTACTTTATCAAAAGCTTTTGCAAAGTCTAAATAAACCACATCTGTTTCATTTCCGCTTTTCATATTTTTGAATATGTTCTCACGGTGGACTAACAGTTGGGTTTGTGTACTTTTTCCGGGTACGAAACCATGTTGTCCTTTATTAAACAAATTATTTTTTATTAAATGTTTCATAATATTTTTCTTCATTACCCTTTCATACACTTTCATAATATGTGATGTTAGACTCACAGGCCTATAATTACTTGCCTCTAGTCTTGATCCACTTTTGAAAGTAGGGGTAAATATATGCTAATTTGTGCTCATCATAAACTCTTGCCTGTATCTACACTGTCTTAATAATATTGCAAGTGGCTTTGCGATAGAATGAACTACTTTCTTTAACAAAATAGCAGGAATTCCATCAGGCCCTGCCAGCAGCTCCATTTTTTAATTTCATTAATAGCCTGCACAATATCAGCTTCATTAATATCTATGTCAGCTAAATATTCACTATTTTCATCCCTTACTTCTATATCATTATCTTCATTATCTATTCTAGGGGTGAATTCTCTCTTATATCGTTCTGCCAGTATGTTGCAAATTTCCTTTTTTTCATTCGTTAATCTCCCTTCAATTCTCAGAGGGCCTTTTATTTCTAGTTCTTCTTTTATTCATCTTCTT
>NC_087200.1:36978566-36996066 GCF_015104395.2 Macrobrachium nipponense
AAGAACACATAATCATGTCAGATATAATTCCTTCATTTTCCTGCCACGCTGCGTGAGAGGCTGGGAATTGAAGAAATTAGGAAAAGTGGCGGAGTGGTAAAGATTACTGATATGATAAGAGAGTCGAGACTGAGATGTTTTGGGAATGTGGCGAGGATGAGTGAGGACGAAGGAGTGAAGAGGCCTTGGGGGAACCTATTAGGGGTAAAACGTCTGGAGGAGGAGGAGGAGGAGGAGGAGGAGGAGGAGGAGGAGGAGGAGGAGGAGGAGGAGGAGGAGGAGGAGGAGGAGGAGGAGGAGGAGGAAGGATTTGATTTCGTGATAAAGTGTGGGAGGTGTTGGAGAAGAAGGTTTTAGCATTTGTAACGATATAATGAAAATGACGCCCTTGTTCCTTCACGTATACTGCACCTTAGTGAAGGAGAGCGAGTTATATCTTCAGGTAGTACAACCCAAATTGATTAAATCACCTTCCAACGAGGTTAATGATAAAACTTGCACTACTTTTTTCTCTTTCATGCAAACCTTCGAGATATCCACTTAAATTCCCACAGCGATCTTACAGTGTGCGCGGTATTTCATTATAGGTTTTACCGAGATCTGGATTAGAAAGTCAAAATAAAACCAAATGCATTGCATAGAAGCCACGTACAACGCAATGTGAAATAAATTTAAGTGAAACCAGTTCATCGCCGTGCAAGAAAAAAAACTGGAGAAAAATGAGGGCAAAGGAGTACTAAACGGCGAAAAGGATTGTGAAAAATGTGCATGAGAGAAACCACATGGAAACAATCAGTACAACTCCAGCTTTCGCAGACCAAATCATGACTATTAGGCCTTTAAATCAGAGCTTTTATCATTCACTGTATTAAGTACTGATTTTTAAATGGAAATTTCTTTTTCAAAGTAAATACTTGAATGTTAAAGAAGAATATTCATTTGAATATTGAGTTGAGATTAGTTGAAGGATGATAGCATTTTCTAAGTAGGGTCTTAAAACGTGGGTGATTCATTCAAGTAGGGCATTGACATTATTTGTAGATAAAAAATTTTAAAAATATAACATCAAGTATTCTGAAATAAAAAAAATAGTATATACGTTTTACTCATGAAAAGAGAGTATAGGTGCAAATAAAAGAAACTGAAAATCATTACTTCATAACTGTATTGAACGTATAATACTATAGTATGATGTAATATCTTCCCTAAATTAGAAACAAAACTAAATCCAAACCATACAGATTATTATTAGTGTGTAAATGCAGACGGCTGTAGGTATATGTACCGATAAAAAAGTTAGTTCATTTTTTATTACATTAATAACAGACATTAAGAACACTGCCACAACGAAATAAAACCATGGTACAGATCTCGGCAATAAAAATGAGGAGTTATTTGAAAAATAGAAAGCAGGGGATCCTACGAAAGAAAGCTAAATGTTTTGCCTCGACAATGTTGCTGGAGGGATCTTTAAATAAAACAGCTATTGAAAATTCACATTACTCATCAGTGGGTAATGTTTTGAAGGCGAAGTAATAATAGGAAAGAGAAATTAACATTAAGTCACAAACACTATTTAATGGAAATTCGCAGTGAGCTGTTCGTCCGAATACACACTCACACACACACACACACACACACGCACACATAATATATATATATCATATATATACCATATATATACATATATATAACTATATATGTGTGTGTGTGTGTGTATGTGTGTGTGTGTGTGTGTGTGTGTGTGTGATATTTCCAAAAAGAGGGAAAGTTGCAAGAATGTTCAATACAAATGAAATTACCAAAAATAAGAAGACCTCTGGTAGTGACATCATGGAGCATATATATCAAAAATTGTTTAAAGGCAACCAGTAATTAAATATGTTATAATATACAACTATTTACTATAGTTTACTATAAGGTATAAATGATATGTTATAAAATACTTGTTCAAACGTGTACAACAAGAAAAGAACGACATTCCCTGTCATTGCCTAAGGGTAAATACGAATTCGATCTATTAAAAAACCCTACGGTATACACCATCCAGTTTTCACTTACTAAACTCGCTCCACCAAGCTGTAACTTTTATTATCTTTTTTTATTCATTATTGTCGGTATAGCATAAATCGATGTATGAAGGGATAACTAATTGAAATGATTCATTAATACAATATTTATTTATATTTCTACGAAGAGAAGACGGAAATGAGACAGAAACCCTTGGGCCCCGCCCATTCGGTGATTTTCAATCTGAGCGGAGTATCGATAATGTTCTTACAGTCAGAAGTGGTTTTTTTATCTACTAAAGACACGTTACTACAAGGCCGCAGCCTTTCAATCATAGGTATAAGACTCTATAACAGCATTACATAAAAGTAACATATAACGGTGCCTGGAAACTAGAAATCCCTTAGCGGAAGTTCCCTATCATGTATATTCCTCCGTAACCATAATATTATATATATTATATATATATATATATATATATATATATATATATATATATATATATATATATATATATATATATATATATTTACATATCATATATATATATATATATATATATATATATATATATATATATACATACATTTGTTTTCATTTCACATTATTGATGTATATATATATATATTATTTATATATATATATATAATATGTATTTATATATACTATATATAGATAGAATATATATATATATATAATAAATTAATATATATATATATATATATATATATAATCTATATATTATTATCTATATTCTATATATAGATATATATAGCATATATATATATATTATATATATATATATAGTATCTATATATATATATAATATTATATCATATATATATATATATATGATTTATATATATATATATATATATATATATATATAATATATATATCTAGATATATATATATAATATCTATATATATAATATATTAAATTAATGTATATATATATAATATTATATATCTATATCATAATGTATATTATATTATAACAATATTATATATATGTATATATAATATATAGAAATAAATATAATTTATATATATATAAATATATGTATAATATATTATTGTAATATATATATAATATAAATATATATCTATCTATTATTGTTGTATTTATTATATATAATTATATAATATATATATAATATATATAATATATATATATATATATAGATAGATAGGATAAAAGATAGATAGGACATTTATAATATATATAAATATATAGATATATATATATATATAATATATATATATTATAGAGATAGAATTAGATTAGACATATAGATTATATATTCCATATATATCTAATATAATTAATATTATATATAATTTATATATATATACAATTATATATATATATATATATACAGATATAGAAATATATATTTATAAATATATATATATCTATAGTCTACTATAGAGAAATAAATAATATATGTATATATATATATATATATTAAATATATATTTACATATATATATATATATATAGAAGATATATAATATATAGTCTATTTATTATCTATCTATATATAGATTGTATATAGATATATATAATTAGATATATATATATAATATATATAATCTATATAGATAGAGAGATATATTATTAAGCTTATATATATATATATATAATTATAATATATAATTGATATATATCTATAATAATATATATATAAATGATATATTTTCTATATATATATATAGATTATATTATAATATATATAGATTATATTATATATATATTATATTATATATAGATTATAGGATAGATCGATAGAAATATAATATATATTATAATCTATATATATTAATATATGTAAAATATATATGTATCTATATTATAAGTCGATATATAGATATAATATAAACTATATAATTTATATAATATATATCAATATAGCATAAAATGAAAACAAATGTACAATGCCATATACATCATTTATTTTCTTGGTTACAAAAGTACAGCTGATGTGGGGATTTGATGAATAGTCTCATATCTCATGTTAGGCAAAAACTTTGCCGCTGAACTGTATATAATTGTAATAATGGTAAAGCAACAGCTAATTCGTGAAGCAAGAGATTTTATTGGCTTCCGTGATCTATAGATCACCTTACAAACTTTGAAGAATTTTAATCCAAATTAAGTAACTACAGGACCAGTTAGTTTTTGTTGCATTCCGAATTAAAATTACTTCTTCTTAAGGGGTATATGTCATGGTAATCGTTCTATAGCGAAGTAAAACATATTAAAAGAGAGGAAAATGTATTTTCTTCAAGTAGGTCTGCAGAACGAGGCATTTGCACACGTGTTGGAGATGCCTGTTCTCATAATTGTTCTAGAATCGTCAGGTGTGATATGGAATTCAACAGGCGCCGACGTGTTGTGAGAAACGCTATGATTTCTGATGCAATATTTTTTTGAGATCCTTCTAAAGATTTCTTGTCGTCTAGAGAGTCTGTGACGTTCATGCTCCGCCCCCTGTAGGCCCCGCCCCCAGTTTGCCATATATATACTACTGACGAAGTAGGAGAAATCAGGTCATCAGTTAGAGGCAAGCAGAGAGCAGAGAT
This sequence comes from Macrobrachium nipponense, assembly GCF_015104395.2. Lineage (NCBI taxonomy): Eukaryota > Metazoa > Arthropoda > Malacostraca > Decapoda > Palaemonidae > Macrobrachium > Macrobrachium nipponense. Next base: position 36,983,163 of record NC_087200.1, read on the forward strand.
CAGAGCAGAGATCCTCAGAGAGAGATAAGAGAAAAAGGAACAGACGAAGGATAAGAGAGGAAAAAGGGGCTTGAGAGTTTCATCGGAATCTGGTCAAGTCGTTGTCCGGGCGTGGACGACCGAGGCATTTCAACGTTGCACAAGCCTTCAGAGAAGAAACGTCCTACAAGAGGTTTCGAGGATTTCCTGCCCTTCGAGTATCAAGAATAGACATTGTTTTCTGCAAAATGGAGTCAAGAAGACATCTGAAGTTACAGTTCTCCTTTTGTGCTTCGAGCATTGATTTCCGACAACTGAAAAACTTGCCAGCAAGTATTTTCATTACCTCACTGTCTCCCCAGTTCATGCAGTGTAAGATTTTACTTTTGTTATGTAAATAGGAGAACCCACTCTGCATTTATCTTTGTTAGTAAGCTTTTAAATAAACCTTTGTTCTATTTGTGTATCTTTCTATATTCGCATCCCCAGTTTCAACTCTTGGTGTTGAATTCTTTTGTTCAATATAAAATTGATCCCGTAGCGGGCCATTGGCGACCTTGCCAGGCTATTCGGCATTGTAAGAGATTGAAACAGGGAGAATATAAAAAAGAACCAGAATGAGTGAGATGGTGAAAGAGTTTATTGAGTCTGGTAAGCTTCTAGGTTTAGAGGAGAATGATTTCTGTGAGTATGTTGAAAGGAAAGAAAGAGAAAAGTATGAGACAGATGAAAGAGCAGCTGAGAGAGAAGTGAGGAAAATGCAGTAAGAGGTAGAAATGTTGGTAATGCAGCAGAAAGAATGAGAGAAAGAACGTAAGCATGAGTTGGATATCGCTAGGTTAAGGCAAAGTACTCGTAACAATCAGACAGGCGAGAACGAAAATGAAATTGATAAGTTAGGTATGAGTGCAGTTTTGAAATTAGTACCAAAGTTTGACGAGGAAGACGTAACGACATATTTCATGTGTTTTGAGAAGTTAATGGAACGAGTAGGTTCTCCAAAAGAAATGTGGACTCTGTATTTACAGTCAGTTTTGAGTGGTAGGGCGCTTACTGTGTATAGTTGCATGTCTAAGGAGGAATGTGATGATTATGATATTGTGAAAGAAACTGTTCTTAGCGCATACAGGTTAGTACCCAAGGCGTAGCGTAAGAAATTTAGAAATTTGAGAAAGGAAGAAAATATTACGTATGTAGAATACAGTAAGAAGTTAGAAAGGCTGTTTTTTTATTGGTTAACTTCCGCTAAAGTTGAGGATTTTGATGGTTTAAAGAACGTAGTGTTGTTAGAAAATTTCAAAGGTAACGTATCCCCTGTGATTAAACTTTCTATAGAAGATAGGCGAGAAGTATCTTTTGCAGGAGCAACTAGGTTAGCTGACGAATATAGTTTGACTCATAATTTGAGTGTTAGTAAAAAGCAAAATGATCCTTCGTCTGGTAGAGTACAAAGCAGTAAAGGTTTTAATTCTAGTAATAGCAATGCGAGTAAAAGTGACTATTCCTGTTATACATGTGGAAAATCAGGTCATACGTCTAAGGTTTGTAAGAATAAAGTGGCATCTAGTGGCTCAGAATTAACTTGTTTTCGATGTAATGGGAAAGAGCATTTAGCGAGAAATTGTGCAGTAGAAAGGAAGGACGTTAAGAAACCAGTGTCTCTAGTTAACATTTCGTCAAGTATGGATGATGTGATGAGAGAAACTAGGAATTTTTTTGGTGAATTTCTGTCAGAATGTGTAGTTTCTTCTCTTGGAGGAGTAGATTCGAGAGAAGTAGTCTTGCTTTGAGAAAAAGGAGCTGCTGTCTCACTAATTAGGAGAGAGAGTGTGCCAAACAGGGCAGAAATCAACATGGAAGAGAAAGTCATGTTAGGTGGATTTCCTAACACTAGCGTTCTTTGTCCTTTGTTGAAGTTGAACTTAGAAAGTCAGGTAGTGTCAAGAGAAGTGAAACTTGCAGTTGTTGACAGTTTGCCCATTGATGGCATTGACATTATTGTCGATAATGACCTAGCTTTATCCAAGAATGTGACTCCTGCTGTGAGTGAGATTCCAGTGCCTGAAATGGTAGTAACTAGGTCGGGTTTAGATACAGATATAGACTACGGTCATAATTTGTTCGTGGATTCAAACAAGTGTGAGCTTGTGGATTCGAACGAAAGTGAGTTCGTAGATTCGAACGAGTGTGATAGAGGTGGCGAGGTTGATCTTGGGGTGAGTGTGGCTGAGAGACCTGACTATCGGTGTTGACAGCAATAGCCAAGGAGAAGGTGTAGCTGTCGAGAGCAAGGTAATTGATGTCGTAGAATCAAGTAATAGTTACGGTGATGAATTAGGCACTAACCTTTTGAATAAGGATGAGCTAGTCAAGTTTCCGAGAGAGAATGAGAAAATAACCTGAATTTTTTAATGTGAGCTGGATGATGATCTCGATGATGTGTGTAAGGAAACTTTTTGTTTAAAAAACGAAGTTTTGTGTCGTTATGTTCGTCCTAAATCAGGTAGTAAAGGGGAAATCACCGAACAATTAGTGGTTCCTAGGAAGCTTCGTGAGCTAGTTTTGAAGTTAGCACATGATGAGCAAGGACATTTAGGAGTAAATAAAACTTTCAGGTGTATTAGTAGGGCGTACTTTTGGCCTAAAATGAAGAGTGACGTAAAGAGATATGTTTTAAGCTGTCATGAATGCCAAATTGCTGGGAAACCGAATCAAGTAATTCCCACAGTTCCGTTGTGTAATATTCCTTCAGTAGGCGAACCTTTTGAGAATGTAGTTATCGATATGGTTGGACCATTGCCTAGAAGTAAGGGAGGGAATATATATCTGTTGACAATCATGGATAGACTAACCCGCTATCCAGAGGCGATAACCGTAAGAAGCTGTAACGCAAGGACTGTAGTTGAACGATTGTTAGATTATTTTTCTAAGTTTGATCTGCCTCGTACTATACAGAGTGATAATGGTAGTAATTTTGTATCCAAGTATTTCAAGGATAGAATGAAAAAGTTAGGCATTAAACTCGTAACTTCCACACCTTATCATTCCAAATCACAAGGCATTGTGGAGCGGTTTCAACAAACTTTAAAGAGTTGTTTACGAAAAATGTGTAATAGCTTTGAAGAAAAGTTACCTTTTGTTTTCGGGCACACCGCTAAAGGTCCTTTGGAAATGTTGAAGTGTAATTTAATGCTTAAAGAAGGTAGAGAAGACTACATAACCAATCAAGAGTATTATAAAAACAATTTAGGAGATGCTTGGCAACTAGTGGAGGAGAACGAAAGTGCGGCAACTAGTGAAAGAGAACGAGATGAAAGTCAAGGAGAAACTAAATGGAGACATGATCTTAGAGCAAAAGAGACAGGTTTCTGTGTGGGAGATAAAGTTTGAGTACTAGTCTAGGAAGAAGGTCCCTCCTTTTCTTATAAATTCAAAGGTCCTTTTTCAGTGTTAGAGAAGAGGGGAAATCTGCATTATTTAACTGATATGGGTAAGAGTAGAGCAAAGTGGATGCATGTAAACTTGATTAAGAATCATAAAGAAAGCCCCATGCCGTGGCCACCACCCGTGTTCGTAATAATTAACGGTGTCACAGAGAGAAATAGTTTTGAGAAAAATGCAAGAGGTGTTTTAGTATTTCCAAGTTTTAACCAGAGTTTAGAAAACGGAAAACGTAAAAGGAAAGGATAATGTTATAGATAATAGCCTCTCTAGAGATTTTTCAGAATGAGTATCTGACAACCGTTTTCTGTTTTGGCACGAGTGGGTGAGTGAATGAAGAAGTGCGTGTTTAACTGGATTAAAGATTTATGCAGAATTGTTCCCCTGCTGTTTAATTCTTGTTTCTCTTTAGAATAAAAAAGTAAAATCAGTTGTTTTGATTTTTTTCTTTTTTTGGGGGGACGTGTCATGGTAATCGCTCTATAGTGAAGTAAAACATATTAAAAGAAAGGAAACTGCATTTTCTTCAAGTAGGTCTGCAGAAGGAGGCATTCGCGCACGTGTTGGAGGTGCCTGTTCTCGTGATTGTTCTAGAATCATCAGGTGTGAGTTGGAACTCAACAGGCGGCAACGTGTCGTGAGAAATGCAGCGATTTCTGATGCAATATTTCTTCGAGATCCTTCTAAAGATTTCTTGTCATTTAGGGAGTCTGTGACGTTCATGCTCCGGGCCCTGTAGGCCCCACCCCCAGGTTGCCATATATATACTACTGACGAAGTAGGAGAGATCAGATCATCAGTTAGAGGCCAGCAGAGAGCAGAGATCAGAGCAGAGATCCTCAGAGAGAGATAAGAGAAGAAGGAACAGACGAAGGATAAGAGAGGAAATAGGTGCTCAAGAGTTTAATCGGAATCTGGTCAAGTCGTCGTCCAGGACTGGACGACTGAGGCATTTCGACACTGTACAAGCCTTCAGGGAAGAAACGTCCTACAAGAGGTTTCGAGGAGTTCCCGCCCTTCGAGTATCGAGAATAGACATTGTTTTCTGCAATACAGAGTCAAGAAGACGTCTGAAGTTACAGTTCTCCTTTTGTGAAGCCATCGCTTCGAGCATTGATTTCCGACAGCTGAAAATCTTGCCAGCAAATATTTTCATTACCTCACTGTTTCCCCAGTGTAAGATTTTACTTTTGTTATGTAAATAGGAGAAACCACTCTGCATTTATCTTTGTTAGTAAGCTTTTAAATAAAACTTTGTTCTGTTTGTGTATCTTTCTATATTCGTATCCCCAGTTTCAATTGTTGGTGTTGAATTCTTTTTATTTATTTTAATATCATACCTGAGGCGGATCCTCGGGGTTTGTGACAGTATAGCAGTATGCTATGATATATTGCAAATTGAAAATCACTGGTTATCGACTGAAATATCCCAAATGTGACGGCCTACAGCACTTGATCATATATACTTTAAATATTTACAGATATTTTATCATGATCACTAGTTTCCCTTGAATGCAAGGCATTTAAAGGTTGAGTACCCAGTTTACGAGACTGATGCGTTTCCACACTGTTGCCGGGTTGAGTAAGGTCCTGTTTTCCTTTCCCGAGTTTTCGGTGAGGACGTTCTATATAAATGCGGTAAGAATTTCAAATCTGTTCGGGGACATACTTATAAATTATTAAGTTTTAACAGATTTTAAATTCACTTTTACGGATGTAAACCATGGAAGCATTAACAATGTATTTAACGAATGACAGATTTACAAAAAACAAAGTTGTGAAGTCAGGACATTGAATGGCTCAAGAATATTTGGCTTATCAACCACTATCGTGCATTTACTACCAAAACAGCGGTCCTGACTATCCAATATACGCCCCTCTGCCTTGGCAAATGGTTTATTAGTCTCGCAAGGCATCGACTCTTCAATGGATACCAATGACAGGTCATATCCCTTTTTACAAAGGTTTATTGTATATGACCCTACACGTGACCGTTTTGCTTTTCACATAAGTGTGCTTGTATGCGTAATATTAAGAACACAACTTCTTGAATCGAAAACCTTTTGCTTCAAGATGTATATAAATGAATAAGAAGCTGCCATTCCGCGATGGGCTTTTAACCAGTTTTACGGATGACCGTGTCAAAGATGTTATCCCCGCTCTACAGACAAAGTGTGTCTCGGTACCGGTACAAGAACTATCAAGAATGGAAGTTCAGTTCCTGCTAGCGATGCGATATATTCTGGCTTATAAAAGATGTATAGTATATGAATATATTTCTGGTTATCGTGATACTAACCAATAACGAAACTCCAAGATGAAACATCTTGCGCAAAAGAATGCTTTATCATACCATTTTTTCCATTAGACAAAAACAATTCCTCAAACAGAGAGAGAGAGAGAGAGAGAGAGAGGAGAGAGAGAGAGAGAGAGAGAAATTCCATAGGGACTAAAAATACACTAACGTGTATAGCATGGAGAGGGAGAGATTGTAAAGGAGAAATTTCCAAAGTTTTCAACCCAACTGCCGTGTTTTGGCCTCCGCCCAAGATTCCACAACTTATTGAACAACGATTGTTGTGGAAGAGAAATAGATAGATAAAGAAAAGAATGCTTGGATATTTCTCACACAAACACTAAAATTCTTTTGTGTGGATATATATATATATATATATATATATATATATATATATATATATATATATATATATATATATATATATATATATATAATATATATATATATCTACGGGAGGCACAAAACTAAATATGGTAACGTGGCATCTGGAAATCTTTAATCAACTTACAAGCCAATTGCAAAAATTAATTTGCATTAACCTCTGAACTACAAAAATAAATATTTCTGTAAAAGAAAAGCAAAATTCTAACTATCGCCAGATACCTAGAAAGATAATCAAATGAAAGACTGAAACAGTTAAAACTCGACACAGAAAAGGACTATCTAGAACAAGATCCCGGGAAACTGAACGATTCCCACAAGTAAAAAAAACAAAAAATAAAAGGGACACTTCTCGCCATATTCTGAGATCAATTCTACAAAATTGAATAGTCGTGCAGTAAATCAATTAGTCTCTTCAACACGTTAAACACCATAAGTATAATTAATACTAGGTAATAATCCGGCTCACAGGGGCCGACGAAGCGACAATTAAAAAGAGTTCCTGTCAGAAAGAAACATAATTCTTATTAGCACACTTGTCAAAATAATAACAAAATAATCACAAATCTCATAAAAAGGGCAGTGATACATTTCACAAAGTGCACAAAAGCGGAATGATAATCATTTCCCACGAATCTCTTATGAGAAAGAAAGGTTTTCTGCCGCTTCACACGTCATCTCAAATAGTTCGAGATGCTGAAAAGAAATTCATTAATGTAAGTTCCAACAAATCTCACCTCTGATGTCCATGATAATAGTTGTGTGGTTGTCACGCGCCCTCCATCTTCAAGGACAAGGTGGGCGAATAATGCCCCAAAACTCATATGATACAGTGGAGGTAAAACGTGACGTTCAAACGAACGAGCATTCTCGTAAAACCACTCCCGATCTCCTACGTCATGGGATGAACGAGTTCGCTGTGCAAAACCGATTGTGTAATAATAAGTTATTTATTTCACAATTCCTGATTTACACATTATAGATTTCTAAATTTTATATTCTCCTTGTTAGGAAGGTAATCTATTTTAAATAACACTTATCTCTCACTGGTTCCGCCCACAAAATCAAACGCACACACGAACGCAACGTTCGAGGAATTTTCCATGCAAACTCAGGTTTTCTCAATAATGTGACCTCTCAGACAGTAGATTCTTCTTAACAAGGAACATTGACTTTTATTTCTGAGGAGCTAATGCTGATATCTATTATTTCAAAAAATGTCATTGTTCACCACATCTGTTTATCAACTATAGGTCAACCAAAAGGTATAGTTAAATCTATAACATATACTATATATTTCTCCAGAGTATGATTATCTAAGGATGGCATATACTATAATATTAATTTACAACTGCACTCTCGAATAAGAAAAGCGAAATAAAAGTTCAGTTCCCCAACTCCAAACCATAAGGGTGAGATGTGAAATGCTTTCCTCAGACGCATTTCCCCATCAGTGTGAGGTCCTTTCCCACAATCATATCTCATAGGTCTTCTTGAGAGTATTTTGACTTTCGACTCATTAACGTGAAATCAGGAAGAGGTCCCCCCTTTTTAATCCTCGATCTTAAATGGCCCACCTGTCAAAACACCTTCTCCGAAAGAACCGACCCCTCAGAGGAAGGTGCGACCCACGCCTGCGAATTGCTTTTCGGCCACGCCCCCTAAACCTCTTCAAAGGTTAACAATACCTGTCGGGCAGAAGCTATAGTAGCGTAACAATTCACACCTTCCCCCACCCAGCTTAAATGTTTCCAGCCCCGCCCACCTGTCAGTTCCTCGATCGACCTTTGACCCACTTAGAAAGTCCTCAGTCGCGGTCCTATCAGCTTTGACAATCGCTATCTCCTCCTTCTCTGCGAAGACGTGAACCACTACCGCCCCGCCCCCTTCTCAAAGTCTCGACACTAGCCCAATTGCTGTCTTCAGGATGCGAGTCTCTGAGATGGAAGAAACAAAAGGCCGCGGCGCTATCAGTCCTCTGGGAAATCAGAATCACTGCAGGAAGCTGCCAGCTAAGACGCACAAGAGTACATGCGACGGCTGTTCCTCGGTTCAAGAATAGAGGCCTTGGTATCCAGTTCCAGCTACCTCGATTTAGGCTCAAAAACTACACTAAACCGAGTCCCGGACACGGCCACCGTTCGTGTCAACCTCCGCCTATAGTCACGTGTCACACAAGAAGCTCATTCCTCCACAATGCCACTGCCATTTGAGTGCCAGGCCTCCGCCCTGACACTCCCCATTCCCTACGCTCCAAACCTCCGCCTTGAGAACATCGCTCAGTCCCAGGACGTGGCAGGGGCCGTTTACACTCTTGGGTTACCATCTGGCCGGTATCACACTGCTACCATCATGAGTTGAGTTCCTGCCGAGCTCCTCCTACCTCCTGTCCCATTACTTGGCTCCCAGTGGAAGAATCTAGTTCGCCCACGACGACCTATGATGAAGCCCTGCAGCCCACTGACATCCCTCAGGCCCTTACAACAGTCACTCCAAGGAGATAAGGTGACAAAACCCCACAGTTGGTTGCCAGTATCCACCCCTTTATCTTGCACTTAAATTTTCCTGACTGTCAAATTCCCAGTGTTCCAATTCCCAGAATTCCTTAAAAGTCCATTCTAGCATTTGTCTCCGTAATGGTGTATTTCCTTGCTTGCTATATGCTCTCGGCCCCTTTGTGATAAAACCGTGGGGTAAATTACCGTTTAGATATCGTCAGTGTGATAGTGTTAATGTTGGTGTAAGCATTGCCCAATCTCGAACCCTTGTCATTACAGTGCGTCTTGCTGACCCTTCACCGGTTGTCTGCTGTGTGCCCGGCATTCGCAAACTGCAACACAGCCACCTCAAGTCTAGCCGCTAGGAAGATCCTGAGGTGCCATATCTGCAATGCCAAAGTGATAGTCAATTGTTGTAGTATTGTTTACTTGCTAACTGCCACCAGTATTCTGTTTTACCTTGTGATTTAACGTAAATTTGAAGTGCCACGGAGACTGATAGTGCTCCCTACAAAATTCACTCTTCTGATACCCCTATTGAGAATTATAGTGTTTAATTGTTTCATCTGAGTATATTCTAAAATCCTTGTCTCTGAAGCATTCTGTTATAAGACTACTCAAGTAGGGTTCCCTTTCCTCTTTTCTCTTTACATCTGCCAATCTACCTCCAGTCAGACTTAATCAAGTTGTAAGCGTTGTTGCCCTTTGGGAGTTAGTGTTTTATGGGAGAGTGACTCCCAGGATTGGTGGTGCATATATATATATATATATATATTATATATATATATATATATATATATATATATATATATATATATATATATGTATATATATATATATATATATATATATATATATATATATATATGCATATATATATTTTTGTGTATGTGTATGTACGTATGTATGTATGTGTAATTGTGCAGTCATGTGCATATGATTGTACACCTGCGCGATGCAGAGTGTGCGTAGACAGGTGATTAAGTGTATGCACTTCGTCATCTGGGGGTGGAGTGGATATACTAAATTTTTTAGCATTTAATCAAAGAATAAAAAGTTCAGAAGAAACCATCATAAAACTTTATCATTTCCAGCACACACAAAAAAATAGCCAACTTAACACATCTATAAAGAAGAACCTCAAAAATTCAGAAATATGGAGATTAACAAGTGGCGAATGACGGAAAATATTTTTTCACTGGTAACTGAGCAACTGAGAATTCAAATTAAAAGTAATTCAGCATCAATAAACACTGAAACATAGACGCAGATCAAAGAAGACTCGGAAAATAAATGGGTCTTTGTACCTATACGAAGGTTACGAGGAAAAATATTTTTTCCTACTTCAGTCGGCACAATAAAAAAAGATCTCAATGTAATTCGTCTGGCAGATTATCATCAATATACTATTTAATAGTGTTCACAATAGAAAAAGAACATCCTCCACCCGAAAACAAAACAATCCTACCCTGATTTTATCACAGCAATACACAAGAAGACAAGAAGGTGACGAAAACAATACCGAATTATAAAAAGGAGGAAAAGAAGTCCTATCCTATAAAGAAATGGAACCAACTGGAAAAATCGTGAACGAAAACAAAGAACCTCTGGTGCGAAGTAACAGAAAATAAATAAACGATAGAGACAGGATAAGAGAAGTCGTCCCCACGAGGGACGATTCCAATCTCAGCCTTGTTGCTCAAACTTTTGATTCGGTTATTTGTGGTCCAACCCCTGCAACCTTATCCTAGATTGAAAATAAAATGGAATGTATCCTCAATTTTGTAACTAAATTTTGGAGTTGAATGGACACGTTTACTCCTCCATGGTTTTCCTTCGTTTAAAATATGTCAAGAGCAGCACTTGGCACATTAATCGAGGAATTTTAGGAAAAAGAAAATCAGTTTACCTACCAAATCTGCAGGAACATGAAAATTGGTCTGAGGTTTGTTTAAGCCCCTCTGATGCACATACTAAAAGTCCTTGTCGATACAGGCTGTGCTGCGGCGGCCATCTTAGAAAATACGGACGTAATTTTGTTTTTCTGCAGATACGGAAAGTTTTAGGAGTTGAAAATTGTTTCTTTTCACAAAATAGTAAAGATTGGTAGAAACACTTTTCCTGGTAGAACTGAAAATCATGGATAAGTTCAATTAAAGAACTTAGATATTCAGTTATAATATATATACGTATATGATTGCAGTCTGATATTTATGAAAAATGCATAGATAAGTCCAATTCAAAAACTCAGGAAATGGGCAAATTCATTAATAATAATAATAATAATAATAATAATAATAATAATAATAATAATAATAATAATAATAATAATAATAATAATAATAATAATAATAATAATAATAATAACAATAATAATTTTTTTTTTTTTTTTTTTTTTCTTTTGAGGGGGAGGTCTATCACAGTCATCCAATTCGACTGGGTGGTTTTGACAGTGTGGGGTTCCGGGTTCACCCAGCCCCCTTAGTAGTCCATCACTTCTTACACTATGTGTGCTGTTTCTAGGAGCACACTCTTCTGAATGAGTCCTGGAGCTACTTCGGAATCTAGGGATCGTGCATAGTGTTTCTATGATTATGGGTACAATTTCCACTGGCATATCCCAAATCCTTCTTATTTCTGTTGTCAGGTCTTGATACTTATCAAATCTTTTCTCTCTTTTTATTGTACTCTGGTGTCCCATGGTATTGCGACATCAATGAGTGATACTTTCTTCTTGATTTTGTCAATGAACGTCACGTCTGGTCTATTGGCACATATCACCTTATTTGTTCCGTTACCATAGTTCCAGATCTTTTCTTGATCGGTTTCTATCACTCCTTCACTGCAACATAGCTGTGTTTCTTGCCCAGGCTTCACTGGAGGGTTTTTGCTACTGAATCGTGCCTCTCTTTGTACTGGTTCTGTTCAAGTGCTGGACATTCACTAATTTTGCTTGCTATGTGGTTTATGGTCTCGTTTTTCATATTGCACGTACTGCATATGGGTGTTATGCTATTCCCACCTATCGTTCTTTGGACATATCTGGTTCTCTGGGCCTGGTCTTGTGTCGCAGTTAGCATTCCCTCTGTTTTCTTCTTGAGTTCTATCCTCTGTAGCCATTGCCATGTTTCATCGCTGGCTAGTTCTTTAGGCTGCCTCATGAACTGTCTGTGAATTGGTTTGCTGTGCCCTTCCTCTGTTCTGTTTATCATTCTCCTGTCTCTGTATATTTCTGGGTCTTCATTTACTTTTATCAGCCCTAGTTCCGATGCACTCCTTAGCCACTCGTCCTCACTGGATTTCAGGTATCCCCAGCACAGTGCACTACTCTCAATTTACACAGTCCTCTATGCTTAGTAGCCCTCTCCCTCCTTCTTGTTGCATTATGTATAGTCTGTCTGTACTTACTCTTGGGTGTAGTGCTTTGTGTATTGTCACATGTTTTCTAGTTTTTTGGTAAATGCCGCGCTGTTTCTGGTTACTGGTATTGCCGATGTGTTTATAGCTTTCATCATATTTCTGGCTTTGAGTTTTGACTCGAGTATCGCATTAAGTCTCTGCATATATTCTTTCCAAATCGTGTCCTTCATCTCTTGGTGTCTTCTCCTTCCAATATTATCATGTTTCATCTATGTGCTTGATACTATTCCCATATGGCAGCTTTATCCCTTCAGTCCTTGTTACTTTCCCTTTTTGTATGTTGACCAAGGTACATTTTCCTATTCCAAACTCCACCATGATTTCCCCAGAAACAGTTCTTAGAGACTGGATTAGGGTATATATTTCCTTGATGCTCTTACCATACAGCTTGATGTCGCTCACGAACATCAGATGGTTAATTCTGTTGCTCCTTCCTTGAGTTGGTACTCAGCATCCATCTTCTGTAGTACTTTTGTCATGGGAATCATGGCTACCACGAAGAGTAGTGGGGACATTGAGTACCCTTGAAAGATACCTCTCCTGATGTTAACCTCTCCTAGTCTTATCCAAGAGCTTGTAAGTACTGTATTCCAGTTGCGCATTGTTTTTTTTTTTTTTTTTTTGAGGAAGCTGATGGTGTTTTCCTTTGCCCCATATATTTTCAGGATTCTATTAGCCATGTGTTTGGTATCATGTCTAAGGCTTTCTTGTAGTCAACCCATGCCTTGCTTAGGTTGGTTTTCCTTCTCTTACTATTCTTCATTGCCATTTTGCCTACCAGGATCTGGACTTTTGAGCCCCTACACTTCCTTCAGCAGCCTTTCTGTCGGTGCCGTGGCAGTGGTATAGTTCATCAATGGACAAGTTAAGTAACATTGGGGCTGGC
>NC_087200.1:37001066-37021066 GCF_015104395.2 Macrobrachium nipponense
GAAAATACGAAAATCGGCAGCCATTTTCCAATATGGCGGCTAGAACACATCTTCAATATGAAAGGACTTTTAATATTTTCAACAGTATGGGTCAATGTAGAACTGTGCCAAGGTTGAACTTCCTGCAAATCAGTTAGGTCGATTTTCCTAAAATTCCTTAACAAAATGTAATCTAATCACAAAGTACATAAGAAAATAAATTATTTTATGGATCTATAAAACGTACTTTGCTATGAAATCAAATACTGAACGTCTTACAGTCGGCAAGGATATAAAATAACAAAAATATATAAACACAAAGTACAGCCATAAAAGAATAAAAATTAACCAATGAACCTCATTACAATCGGCTTGGATATAAACTTAAAAAGATAAAACCACACTTAAGTACATACACTATGGGAAAAAAAGATCGGTGCAAATTGGTCCATACTTTCACTCGAGAGATTTCATTCTACCCTCCTCTGGAAAACACGAACAATTCCTGAACAAACGAGAATATTTGGGCATCCCTCGAGCATGACACTACCTCATTAGCATGAAATTATCTCATGGACATCATTAAGCCTGCAGCATGAATTTACCAGCTAAACACCAAATTGCCCTTTTGGCATAATCTAACCTTTCAACATAAAATCTTTTGGCTAATATCGGTACTTTTTTTTTCTTTTTTTTTAACGAGCCTAAACAGCTGGCTATATTAAACGAATTTTGAGAAAAAAATATGAACTCTTTTATGAAAAATAAAAAAAATTCTAGCACGAAAAAAATTCTAAGAGAAAAGAGAGAAAAATAAGATTTCCTCTTTGTAGGTGCATATGAAATTTAATAAAAACAAAAACATTTCTTATTCATTATGGAGCGAGGAATTAATATGGAAAAGGGCGAGCATTTTAAAGAATTCAGAGAAAACTGCACATTTTTATATGAGGAATACTTAATTACAAAATAATAAGCCATAGAAAGGAAGAAATTGAATAAAATTCCATCAGCGAAGACGGAATGGGAAAGAGAATTTGGATATTTTGCTGAACCATCTGCAGATAGGAAACTCGTTTCAAAAGAAAGGCACAAGAATTTAAATTACAAGTTTTATAGGAGTCGTGCTCATTTTTGAGATAAAGCAAAACCTATTAGGAAATTATGAGTAAATCCCATTGCCTAAAAAAATGGTGGCCAAAAAATAAATAAATAAGAGAAAAACATAAACAATGCTACATATATACCAAACTAACTCACGCAGAGATATCTAAAATAACCTGTCATTTCATACTACAGAAAGTCTATGCCTTTTTAGGAATTCTTAAAAACAATATAAAAGGAAAAAAGACTGAAATGTGCTACGATTTACTATTGAGTTAAGACAACTTTTCGAGAGAGAGAGAGAGAGAGAGAGAGAGAGAGAGAGAGAGAGAGAGAGAGAGAGAGAGAGAGAGAGATAGTCGGGCCTACACAAAACACTGATTTGTATTCAAACTTGTTCCCCCATAACACAATTCATCAGAATTCCTGAAAATCAAAATTCGCGACGACTTTTCGTTGCCGACGACGAATTGTCTGACCTCGCATTCATATCACACTCTGGAATTTCAGACGACTCGTGGGTGTAAATTAATGAAAACAAAACAATGGTTCTCCTTTGACTTTTCAAACAGCTGCAAAGGAACTGAAATCCTATTCATTTCAGCCGCAGCTTGGTGAAGATACGCAAGTGTAATTCAGTAACTATCAAGGTGATACATATTACAAGGCTGTAATTTTGAAAGACAGTAGGTTTTCAAAATTCTGTTCCACTACTTTGGCCGGAACTAGGTAACTAAATTTAGCAATTCCTTTGACAGTGTTTTAAGAATTTTCTAAGGAGCTCATTCATTCCACTGCCGACAATGATTTAGATAACATGCACGTTTTTCTGTCAATTAAAGAAAACCAGAATAGAATAACAAATTGTACATATCATATGAGACGAATTGCATATTGCAGAAACGATTAATATTTCTGAAACACTGACGCGCATGTTGAGATTACATTCAAGGACAAATCTTATAAGTGGTGACTACAATAACGCCTGAATTCAAGTGCAAAAGTCACTTCAATCAGCCCAACGCAAAACCCTGAGAACAACATTACATTTCACAATCATCAACGACGACGGACACTGGAGAAGAATTCAGGGAACTTAATCATTATGAAAAGTTGTCACCAAATGAAAAAAAAAAAAAAAATAAATAAATAAATCCAAGATGTCTTCAACGTTCGTCGACAAAAGAAAGTACTCAGACATTGACCAAAGTAGGATAAGAATTACTTTCACCTCTATGACAAACGCAGATGCATTGAGCTATGACAGAATCCTGGTGGAAGGGCTTTTTTTCTCTCTGCCTCACAAAACTAGATTGCTCATTTAAATAAGTTGGCCTATAATATACGTCCACATTAAGGGTAGGTTAATATTTAAGCTATACTCACGCTTTTCCTAACAGACCCCGATGTACAATCTACCAAAATCCGAATATTTTATAAAAGTAAAAGGAAACCTCACACGTTCCTAATATCCTAACATTCGTACCCAGAATGTGATCAAATGTACAAAGCCTCAGAAATGTCTGGATAAAATCCTACTGCTCAGAAACACCAAAAACTGAATGGCCTTTGTTTACTCAGGGCACCGCGAAAAGAATGAACAGACTACCCAGCAAACAACAACAACGAAGCACAACAAATCGCCCCATTATGTTTCCCACTTAGCAAATAAAAGCATTTATTGCATATTGCATTCGTTTCCCCTATCGACTTACAATTAGACAATCAATCAAACCGCACACCGTTTAATGGCCTTCAGGCAGAGTGATTGCTCCGTTTTAAACTCCCGTAGTTACCCCGTCCTTCAGTTTTATCAATCGCGTCGGTGTTCAGCGCAGTCGTGTTTTGGATGAATTTCCTATGGGATCCTGCGTCGTTTCATCTGATTTATGCCATCTGGCATCGCAACCTGGGTTACGCTCATCGATGCAGGAAATATACTTTTTTTATGTTGACTTGATTTAAATTCATTTGTTTTTCTTTTTTAATAAGTCATCTCTTTTCCTTTACCGTCTATTATATCTTTCTGCTGAGCAACATATTTTTTGGAAGCTTGAATTTCAAGTCACTGGCCCCTTGGGATCGTTCCATGTGGATAGGTTCATCTTCTAAATATAATAATAATAATAATAATAATAATAATAATAATAATAATAATAATAATAATAATAATAATAATAATAATAATAAGCAACCCGACGGAGAGAGGATATAGAAGAAGATTGATCAACATCTGGAATGAGAGGAATAACACCCCCCAAACAGAGCAGAGGCTGGCAGATCAAGTAAGGAACATAAAGAAAAAGAACTGGCTCTCCCCAACAGAAAGAGAAGAACTGGAAAGGGAAATGTCACACGACAACGAATTACACGAAGACGAACTGAGAGACGATGCCACAGAAGACGACAGGGAGGATGAAGTATCAAACAACGACACACGAAGAAACACCGACGAAGTAACAGAGAGGACGGAATGGGTAGAAAAGATTAGACAATGGATGGAGCCAGATACAGAGAGAACAAAGATCCCCACCATGAAAGCCTACAACACCAAGAAATTAAGGGAGAAAACAAGTGAGGTCAATGAAATAATGGGCCTAATACACACCACCAGTATCACAGAAACAAATAACTTGACATATGCAGGAGCAAGATTAGTAGCAGAACTGATGGGGATTCGAACACCAACACCACCGTCACAACCAACCCAACAGAAACCAAAACAGCAACCTCCTTGGAAAAGGCGCCTGGAAAAGCAAATCATGGTGATGAGATCTGACTTGAGTAAACTGAAAGAGATGGCAGAAAAAAGGCTAAGAAGCAAGAAAACAAAGGAGGAACTCAACGAGAAATACAAAGTACAAGAGAGGGGACTAAACAACACAATAGAAGATGTAAAACAGAGGCTTAAGGCCAAAGCACACAAGATCCAACGGTACATGAACAGGAATAAGGGATACCAACAGAACAAACTATTCGGAACCAACCAGAAAAGACTATACAGCCAACTAAGAGGGGAAGACAACCACCCAGAAATTCCTGAAGCCGAACCAAGTAAGAGACTCTGGGAAAACATATGGAGCAATCCGGTATCACACAACAAACATGCAACATGGCTCCAGGAAGTCAAGGAAGAAGAAACAGGGAGAATAAAACAAAGATTCACAGAGATCACGACAGACACAGTCAGACACCAACTAAAGAAAATGCCAAACTGGAAAACCCCAGGTCCCGATGAAGTCCATGGATACTGGCTCAAAAACTTCAAGGCCCTACACCCACGAATAGCAGAACAACTCCAGCATTGTATCTCAAATCACCAAGCACCCAAATGGATGACCACAGGAAGAACATCCTTAGTACAAAAAGACAAGAGTAAGGGAAATATAGCCAGTAACTACAGGCCTATCACCTGCCCTACCAATAATGTGGAAGTTACTAACAGGTATCATCAGTGAAAGGCTATACAACTACCTAGAGGAGACAAACACCATCCCCTACCAACAGAAAGGCTGCAGAAGGAAGTGTAGGGGCACAAAAGACCAGCTCCTGATAGACAAAATGGTAATGAAGAACAGTAGGAGAAGGAAAACCAACCTAAGCATGGCATGGATAGACTATAAGAAAGCCTTCGACATGATACCACACACATGGCTAATAGAATGCCTGAAAATATATGGGGCAGAGGAAAATACCATCAGCTTCCTCAAAAATACAATGCGCAACTGGAATACAATACTTACAAGCTCTGGAATAAGACTAGCAGAGGTTAATATCAGGAGAGGGATCTTCCAGGGCGACTCACTGTCCCCACTACTCTTCGTGGTAGCCATGATTCCCATAACAAAAGTACTGCAGAAGATGGATGCCGGGTACCAACTCAAGAAAAGAGGCAACAAAATCAACCATCTGATGTTCATGGACGACATCAAGCTGTATGGTAAGAGCATCAAGGAAATAGATACCCTAATCCAGACTGTAAGGATTGTATCTGGGGACATCAGAATGGAGTTTGGAATAGAAAAATGTGCCTTAGTCAACATACAAAAAGGCAAAGTAACGAGAACTGAAGGGATAAAGCTACCAGATGGGAGCAACATTAAACACATAGATGAGACAGGATACAAATACCTGGGAATAATGGAAGGAGGAGATATAAAACACCAAGAGATGAAGGACACGATCAGGAAAGAATATATGCAGAGACTCAAGGCGATACTCAAGTCAAAACTCAATGGAGGAAATATGATAAAAGCCATAAACACATGGGCAGTGCCAGTAATCAGATACAGCGCAGGAATAGTGGAATGGACGAAGGCAGAACTCCGCAGCATAGATCAGAAAACCAGGAGAGCAAATACGGACAGACTATACATAACACGAAAGGAAGGAGGGAGAGGACTACTAAGTATAGAGGACTGCGTCAACATTGAAAACAGAGCACTGGGGCAATATCTGAAAACCAGTGAAGACGAGTGGCTAAAGAGTGCATGGGAAGAAGGACTAATAAAAGTAGACGAAGACCCAGAAATATACAGAGACAGGAGAAAGACAGAGAGAACAGAGGACTGGCACAACAAACCAATGCACGGACAATACATGAGACAGACTAAAGAACTAGCCAGCGATGACAATTGGCAATGGCTACAGAGGGGAGAGCTAAAGAAGGAAACTGAAGGAATGATAACAGCGGCACAAGATCAGGCCCTAAGAACCAGATATATCCAAAGAACGATAGATGGAAATAACATCTCTCCCATATGTAGGAAGTGCAATACGAAAAATGAAACCATAAACCACATAGCAAGTGAATGCCCGGCACTTGCACAGAACCAGTACAAAAAGAGGCATGATTCAGTGGCAAAAGCCCTCCACTGGAGCCTGTGCAAGAAACACCAGCTACCTTGCAGTAATAAGTGGTACGAGCACCAACCTGAAGGAGTGATAGAAAACGACCAGGCAAAGATCCTCTGGGACTATGGTATCCGAACAGATAGGGTGATACGTGCAAATAGACCAGACGTAACGTTGATTGACAAAATAAAAAAGAATGTATGACTCATTGATGTCGCAATACCATGGGACACCAGAGTTGAAGAGAAAGAAAGAGAAAAAATGGATAAGTATCAAGACCTGAAAATAGAAATAAGAAGGATATGGGATATTTTAGTGGAAATTGTACCCATAATCATAGGAACACTAGGCACGATCCCGAATATCCCTGAAAAGGAATCTGGAAAAACTAGATGCTGAAGTAGCTCCAGGACTCATGCAGAAGAGTGTGATCCTAGAAACGGCGCACATAGTAAGAAAAGTGATGGACTCCTAAGGAGGCCGGATGCAACCCGGAACCCCACATTATAAATACCACCCAGTCGAATTAGAGGACTGTGATAGAGCAAATAATAATAATAATAATAATAATAATAATAATAATAATAATAATAATAATAATAATAATAATAATAATAATATGAAATTAAGGGCGTGAAGCCAGGGTCTTTGGCATTTTCTGCCATTCAGCAATTGGGACTGTCATAGGAGACTTGGAGTGATTGGACAGCAATATAAAGAGATCAAAATAATCAAGTAGGTGAAGCCAAGATTCCAAAGGTGGAATCTAAAGGCGGAACTGGGGGAAAATCCCAGAGTTGCGCAGGAAAAAGTGCTAGAGGGGATGAACACAAAGATTGAAGAAATGAAGCGGGAATGGAAGCAAAAGGGTAAAGAGCATCTTGCTTTTTACTGTGAATAATCTTACTTAAAAATAAATACATTTTATATTTCTGAGAAATGAATCACAAGTTCCACCAGACTTTATAAGAAAGTAATCAATTTTCCCTAGTACTGTGTGACTTATTGCAGATCACTGATTCTCATGGCGTTAATTTAAATGTCTTTAGTAAATTACAGTCTCAGCCTATGGAAGTTGAAACACCAATGTTTAATAACCAATCAATCATCGCCGCTTAACGGAACAGGCGGCCCTCTAAACTTGTGAATCAATCAACGCAACACAACTCACATATTTGCATAATCCTCTCCCCAGAGTGAAAGTATACCAAATGCAAACAAACATCTGACGGAGTCACTCAATAAATATCTATATTTAACGTCTCTGACGATAACAAAATAATTAAATATACTACAATAAAGAAAGACAGTTGTCAAAATCATATTTGCGTTTGTATCTATTAATACGTTTTCGTTAATAAAAAAATTCGGGTGTCGTGATTGCCCTGTTCTGAGGGAAACAGAATGACGATACGTGCTTACACGTAAACCTATTTCTAACGGTAGGACGGTAGAGTTACTCGAGCTTCAAATACAGGAAAGTATAATAGATGCCGATTTTGTACATTGGTTACTGTTTATCACTATACTCGATTTTTTTTCCATCTGTCCACCCGCCTGTGGTGTTTGCGTATGGTAACACTGCGTCCCGGGCTTTAGATAGTGACATTGAACAATTATAATAATATCCTATTTCGAATATTAACGGTGTAATTAGCATACAGTAATTTATTAAAACACTTTTCAGTTGCAAATGTACACCAAGATGTCCTTTTATTTACTAAAACTCACTCATAGCGTAACTATTAAAAGCCCGGGACGCAGTGTTACCATACGAAAACACCACAGGCGGATGGACAGATGGAAAAAAACAGAGTATAGTTAGACTACCACACCTTTCTGGTCATCATGAGTAGGCGTAAATTCTCTCATTTCCTAATATTAATTTTCTGTATCACAATAGCGTTTCTCATGATCAGCGCAGTTTAGATTCAACTACCTATTGCAGAACCAGGGTGTGAGGTTTACAACCGCATCCCTCCTAAAACACATTAAATACAATCCGGTTTCATATGCGGCTTCACACAAGAAAAGTTCGAATGTTATAACGCCTGCCGTTGATACAACTCAATTTGACCTTTACTTAGGATTTTTGTTATCCATGCGGTTACTTTAAATATATAAAGTTTCCTAAATAGGTTCCTAATACTAGTTAACGAAATAATTTGTTGGCTCGGTGTTCAGAGGATTTGCAAAATTAGTCACAGCATTGGGCAATTAATTTGAACACATAATCGCTCTAAAACTCTTCTTGCATTATTACAGATAAAAAAAATTCAGTGGAATATTTTTACTTGTAAATTTATAAAATACACTCTCAAGAAGACATTTTCCTTTGATATTATATATATTATATATATATATATATATATATATATATATATATATATATATATATATATATGTATGTATATATATATATATATATATATATATATATATATATATATATATATTAAAAGAAGAGAGAGGGAAAAAAAGAAGTTGTTGGGTAATTTAACTTCAATTAATGCATGCATGCCATTGTGAAAATGACTCATACTCATAACGATATCTTTATAACGGTTCAGCACTTCTAATTTGGCCTTGTATCTTTTACCATTCAGGTGAGAGCATGGCTTCAAAGAAGACCATTGTTTGTTTGGGCTGAGTTGAATGCTGAGGATGTCGCCTCCTTCCTTCACTCATTTCTTGAGGGTGCGGCCTCAGGTATTCGCAGAACTTTGCGAGAGAGTGAAAGAGGGCCCAGATTGCCAAGTAGAATGATTTCAGAATGACTACGCATTCATCTCGCACATCTCGAACTCTTGTCGCACATTGCCGATTGATCTAGGACTGATCACGTATAACATCGTACTAGCCACTCCGCCATAGTCCGCAGCAAAAAATGAAATGTGTTCAATTTTTGGCAAAATCTTTTCGGACAGACTCGCGAAGCCTCGCACAGCTTCGGACTGTCGCGCTTTCATTTCGCATCATGTCGTAAAGTATTTCGCAAAGCCACGTACCAGCAAATTTCGCAATTCGCCGCCGCATGTGACCGTACAGGAGTCGGTCGGTTAACATTCTTGACAAAAAAAAAGCGGCACGGCTGGGACTTGATTCTCCGGTATGAAAGGGGTACTTTATGATTATTCTCCCACCTCTTAGTTCCTATCAATGATTTGTATACTCAAAAGGAACACGAACCACTTTGACAAATAAACTAAAGAAATTTCGAGAATCGATTATTATGGCGTATAAATAAGAGCACCATTAATTAAACAAACAAAAGACCAACCATGAAAAAGTCATAAATAACAGGGGAAACAAACATACGAAACTTTATCTCGTCAACATGCGTATCTCACGGACCCATCCTCTCTCTTCCGTGGAAAACAAGAAGCAAAAGTAATCGTGGAGTGGAGATCTTGCACCAGAAGGTGAATGAAGCCCCGCCGACAAAATCTTTGTTTTGTTTGCCGGACCATGAATTTGCATACACCTTTGTCAACAAGCAACCCTATGTCCAGTCACGAAGATTAAAGTACTTCGAAATATACTGATGTTTACAATGGCTTCCGAGCAAAACGGAGTTCACGAAAGTCGGATTTTGCTTCTTTGTTTTACAGTTGCAGTTCGACATTCAGCAGTTTTATTGCCATAAGAGGGATGCACACATGCCAAGCACATTATCAAGTAATACACTGAACGTAGCTATAACACAGAGCATTACGAATCTAAAACTCGAACCTAATAATATCACTTTGGTGAAATTTTAAAAGTTGACGATGAATTTTCACGAAACGAATTGTGTTCCTAATAATAATAATTCTAAATTTCATACTATAATTTTTTTTTTTTTTTTTGAGAATAATGAGTTACACTTGAGGCATCAAAATAACTGAAATTATTTCCGCCCTCCTTTTTGCAATTATAAACCAAGAAACAACTGAAGGTATAAGTGTCTTTTGAAACGATGCTTTTCCTCCACATTTTTTCATATCTTTGAATTAAAAATACAGGTCTTCCTTTTAAAAACTGATTAACATTAAATAAAGCACCCTAGAATTAAGATTACTTCTATCATTATTCCTTCCTGAAAGATTAGTGCGGCGGGTGTCCTTAAGAATATCTTTCTTATTCCAAGTGTTTGCATTGGATTACGCACTTTGCATTCCTCGCCACGAGGAAACCTGATGCAGCCTCCCCGTCAAAGTTTCCCCGGGTTGGAAATCACTTGAAACACTATAAGTGGTCTCTCAGCCAAGAACTAGCCAAGATACCTTTCACTTAGTCTATATAACTGGGCACACCAAGAGCACATCGTCAGTCGTTTGTCGAACACACAGCCAGCCGTTACATCAATATCATTACAGTCAAGAAGACAGAGACCTTGCTGTGCCTGTCAACCAAGAACAATCAGTTCACTCTGTGTCTAGTTCCTAAATTATATATATATATATATATATATATATATATATATATATATATATATATTATATTATATATATAGTATATATATATATATGTGTGTGTGTGTGTGTGTGTGTATGTATATATACACAGCAGCAGTAAAAAATCAATGAACATTCAATTCAAAATATAAACGTAAACAGCTAATCAATTCCAAAGCCATACACTTGCTCCACACCACTAAATGAAATACACAATCATTATACACAATGACATGTTCAATGAATTAAATCATTAAACCTCAAAAATAAGCAGCATAACAATAACAGTGACAAATCACCAAAGCATCATATAAAACATGTATCATTGTACAGACAGCATAAATAATATTAACAATACCCCAGCGGTAATAGCAATATTTCAGACAGCGCCACACACAAAAATAACAGACGATCTCCGTAGAGATGTCGAGACAGACTCTGCTGTCAATGAGGATGTAGTACGTCATCAGATAATCACCGTCGAGTCACCAAAACAGCTCATGACTGCCGACAGGGACACATCCAAAATACCCATATGACTGCGACGAAGTCGAAGAGACAACAGGTTGGCGGTCTCACTGGAAACACAATTTTCCACAGATGATTACATCCTGCAGCTGCTGAAGACAACAGATGACCAACAACTGCTGTCCAAATCCAGTAATCATGCTGCAACTGCCTTCAACTCCCAAAGACAACAAGTGACCAGTACCTGCTGTTCAAATGCAGTAATCATACTGCAACTGCCGAAGATAACAGATGACCAATACCTGCTGTTCAAATCAAGTAACAATACTGTTACTGCGTTCATGGCTGGATGTTGCCGAGTACCTGTCTGTCTGCCACCCAGAACCTGACTGACTTTGTCACTCACACTGTGACATTAAATAAACTTGAAATCCAGACGAAAACACTGAAGGGCAGGAGAAAAAGGGAAACGGCCTATCCAAGATGGTTCAAACAAAATAACGACAGAGCACGACAATATATACATTTACATATATATATATATATATATATATATATATATTATATATATATATATATATATATATATATATATATATATATACATATATATCTATTATATATATATATATATATATATATATAGTGATAATTTTAACTTTTTCTCCATAAAAACATGAAATAAAACATGGAAGAAATAGTTAAATTGAGTTTGGAAAATTACCTAAGTTAGAACGAAAACATAGAGTAAAGCAAAATGGTTGCTTTGACTTTAACCCTTAATGGACTGATATGCTCACATGAGTAGCAATAACAGTTTTTGGGTGGACGACAGATTCACTCATGGAGAGTACCAATATTATTTCTATGGCACGTAAATTCACTTAGTTTTGATCTTGACTTTCGGTCTTACATGATGTCTTTTTGTAAATTTGCTCATAAACATAACAAGGGATTACTGTTGGTTTTAGTTCTTATCTTTTATGATAGTATGTCGGCAATAAATGTAATTTTGCACAGAAAAAGTGCAAAGAAACATTAGAATAAATGTGTATAAATCCAAAAAAGTTATTGTATCTTCGTTCTTGGTAAATTTACATAAATGTTTTACAACAAATGTGCTCAGAATTTGTTACTAATTTTATATCTTATCTGTTTTGATATTGTATGAGCTGTAATTATAATTTCTCAAAATATAATAAATTTATTTATTAGATAAATCATGTATAACTTCGTAATATTTATAATTGTTTTGTAAAAGAGACCTCACAAGGGGTTGTAAACAGTAATTTTCAACATCTAGTGTAACGTAATGAAAATTTATTCGATTTTTTTTACACCATGTGCATCTGCACATCGTCCTCTTTCCACTGATATGTTATTTTCCTAAATTAACCGATCACAAAGTTTTGCCAGTCTTGGGTGCTGCATATTGATTTATTACCTCGGCTCCAAAGGGTTAGGATGTTATTGGCTCATCGCCTGTCCCCTTTTGCCTTACCAATTTTTCGAGTATGAAAACAAGACCGGGCCATCAGCCAACTGCAAAACTGTCACTTCAATGTTCTGTTATTTTTTATCTATTGCCTTCCAAGCACCCATCACAGCCATCGCCGCTCCTGAATCCAATTAAGACACCGGCCTTAAGCCAATAATGACTTGCCTCTTTGAAAAAGATGGAAGCCTTTCTGGGACCACGCCCCTTACAATCATTGTTCAAATCCCCAGTCAAATTTCACGAAATCACTTGGATGGATCAGGCCCCTAAAACTCGTTAAGTTTCACCCCTCACAAGGGTGGTTTACCAGACCTGACCTCGCACCTGCATCCTTGTTTTCACCTGTATCTCTGCCTAAGAGCGTAAATCCTCTGGAACCTAATTAGCACTTCTTTGTGTTCCCTCCTCCATACCCTTCTCTGTCGGCATTCCAATGATCTTTTCAGGTACCTACCATGATTAGCAGCAAGACCAAAGGAACGAGAGATGTCGCCCCTATTTTGACAGACAACAACAAGACGACGAAGTGGGTGTATATATATATAGGCCGGCGTGCCCTCTCAAATCGAAATTCGCCCTAGCCTACTTACCCAGCACTCTACCTATTGTTGTCTTGGCAAAGATCCTACCGTCTAGTTTACACTTCTACTATGCCATCTGGAACCAGGACTCTTGAAACTGTCACCCTGAAGTTACCCGAACGCTGCCCAATGTGGAAGCCAGAGTGCTCTTTTATTTTACTCTTTGGTGAAGAGCTGCACGCGATGAAACCCTTCCTCTAACATTCCGGCTCAACTCTATACAAGTCTTGTCCACGGACTAAGGTAATTGAATTGGAAGTTAGTTGTCGGCCTGCATCCCCATTCCTTGTTCCAACGGTTCTCCTGTTCCCATGATCCTAGCATTCTATCTCCTCCAGAGACCCTCGTGATTTTTTTACTGCATTTGTGACATTTGTAAGTTCATTATGAGAGTGTTCTTAAGATCTTTGTTGGTTATATTACAGTGATAGAGTAATTTTGCATTCATTCAATATTCTGATATTTGACGTATCTTTCATTTTTCCATTTGAGCATTGTTATCCCATGTATTGCAATGTAACCTGCTTTGCAGATTCGTATAGTCTTCCCAATTTTGTGTGCTGTTTTCTATACTTCAACAGTGCCACTCAACACTTTGACTACCAGTGCTACTCTTCGGGACAAGATTCCCGATATCTCAGTGGGAGCAATCCTTGCTTACAGTGCTCCATCTTATGTATTAGCCTTAAGAGTTCTATCGTTGATTTCTGCACCATATTTACTCACTAGATTTCGTGTTTTGATTACCACCCAGTGGCACATTTGCTCTTAATTGGTACATAATATTTAATAGTGATACCGTGCCACCGAGCCAGCGAGAGCTCCTGTAACTTTTTTTATTCTTCTGATTACCTTAGTAAATCATATTTCTAGTGGACATAAAATGTTTATCTTCAATTCTTTTGAAAGTATCTTGTGAGAGATTTTACTAAATGTACATACTTTTATTTTCTGTTCACATGACGTAGGCGCCCGTAGTCAGTTGAAGTTTCCAAAGAATTTAAAGTAGAGCCAGTTCCTCCAGATTTTCGAAAATATAATCTTATACCCCGGCCTGGTTTGTGAAAAACTATACGTAAATATATATATATATATATATATATATATATATATATATATATATATATATCATGATTGTAATCACTTTAGCACGTGATTCATTTATCACACATATCCACGTGAAAAATAAGAGGCGAGGTGTAGGTCCTGATAGGTTTCGACTTTATTTCCAAGCCATCGTCAATGGCTTGGAAAACAATAGAGTCGAAACCAGTCAGGACGCACTCCGCCTATTTTTCAGCTGTGGATATGTGAGATATATATATATATATATATATATATATATATATATATATATATATATATATATATATATATATATCACATTACGGTGATTCAACTACATACATCGAGCTACAAATGTCCTTTAATATCTAATTTGCTCTATCTCGGAATTAATATATTTTCATATATGTTTAACTGAAGGGGAATTTGTTAGTCGATAAGAGCTTTGTCGGCTAACGGGCGCGTACCATCGACACCTACAATCCAGGACGCACAATGAAGCCTTAGACCACACCGCCACCGGAAGAGGCTATGAGTTTATGCCGCATCTCACCTACAAATACCTGCACTCTCAGGTATTCGTTGTTTGTTGACTGCATCAACCCACCTCGACCTCGGTAGCGTTGTAGTGCTTTTGTCCGCACGTAGCCATTATATGAGTCATATCACATTACCGTGATTCGTATGCATACATCGAGCTACAAATGTCCTTTAAAATCTAATTCGCTCTACCTCGGAATTCCCCTTCGGTTAAACATATATGAAAATATATTAATTCCGAAAATATACACACATAAATAAAGGTTTTTGCCACGAAGGAAAAAATATTTTCCTTCGTGGCAAAAACCTTTATTTATACATAGCATCACGTTTTATATACTTCGTGATCAAGTTATTCATATATATATATTACATATATATATAAATATATATATATATATATATATATATATATATATATATATATATATATTTTTACGTATATAGGCCTTGTGAGAGACTAGATACGTAAACGGAAGTAATTTTAGGGATTTCAAGAGGGAATTGCTTGAACTTACCGTAAACTGATTATTATGATTCTTTCTTTAGAGGGAAGGTCGCCAGAAAAACTCAGCTCGTTACTTTAAACCTATTTATTTACCAAAAGGCCCGTGCTGGCCTGGAGAAAAGTTAAATGATATTGGCCCCCACGTTGGGGCTTATAGTCTCATTCAATTCAAGCTGATTTTCATTCACTTGGGGTTAATGCACACTTGCGGCAGAGAGACGGCACGTGACTCATGGAATCTGGAAAAGAATCCCAGATAAACGAGATAAAAGGAAAAAATGACTTCTTGCTTGATTAAGGCTGATTAATTCTCTAGCATTGGGGAAGGTAAAAACTCGAATGGTTCACTGAGGTATACACGAAAGCTTGGTCTTTAACCAAGTCACAAAGGGGAGCACGTGGCCCGATGAGGACAAAGGGCTTCTGATGTAGAAGGGGTAAAAATAAGAATTGAAAATGAATTTAGCAAGAGTCGTATGGTAGTAAAAGGTGCTGGGTTGAAGTTTACACTTTCAGACGTACCTTTATGCAATATTCCGTGTATCCTTGTAGAAGAATGCGGTCCGACCTCTGTTCAGGTCTGGGGTCCGGGTCCACCAGCACGACGTGGGTAGGCCTAATTTTGGGGGGAGGCTGGCAATTTGACCCTCTGTCCGAGAATCACGCAATCGCGGCCAGACTGAGACCGATACTGCTTGGTTTCGAATCACGGGGCTTCCAAAAATCGCCTCGAGCATTGCCTGAAAGGTGGTAAACACACAACGCCAGCAAATTGGGAAGGAAAATAGGTCTTATTGTAGAAGTCCCTAAAATCCATCTCGAAGCCTAGCTACTCTTGTGACCTGCCTCTCTTACCTAAGCTTCCGTCAGACCGGAAATCTCAGTCCTATGACATCCCACTCTCCAACAACAGTAGCTTCAGGAGACAGCATGGCTGCTACTTTTATAATTAAATATAACTAAAAACACTGCTGGGAAGGCGAGGCGTTCTATATACGAGCAGCTCCCCCTGTTAAAGAAGGCATTCACTCCCTTTCGGGCGTGAAGGTCTTGGCTTAAATAAGTTGATCGCCTCGACAACCCAGTTTCTCCTACTCTAACTTGAAGTTTTTTTGAGCAGCGATACGGTGCTGACTACAATGGCCTACCTAACTTATAGGCAAAGATGCTAAGTGTACTAACTTAATATAGTGATGTAGTCTAGCCTAATAAATAACTACAGGTTGTCTTGTGACGACAGTCTACTCTACCCTAGATAAGGTTACTTGAAAATTCTACTTGCTACTAACCTAATGCCCATGGTACTAAATCATTAGACCTAACCTACTCAATACAGTTAAATGAAGACGCAATCATTCCAGAGTGTGGTACGCACGCAGTAGTTCAGCGACGGAACTGTTAAAATACATAATGAGAGGTAATGATGCGTGGGGATGATGAGTGGTTAATTTACCAGGAGGGAAATGCAATGAGGTAATTATATTTAAGTGAGGGTTAGTATTACAATGGCTAGGGGTTAGAGGGTTAGTGCTACTGGCAGAGATCAGGTCTGGCTACCTTCTCTGGGTAGGTGCCAGGATCATTCTGCAAATGAATTGCGACACTGTACCTCGGGCACAGGTGTCAAGGAGAGCATGTGGCTCTTTTGGTGTTTAGTTTGTTAATGACGTCCCTTCTTCTTCTTCTTCTTATTCCTCCAGGACCTGGCTATACCAGTCCTTGGAGTAGACGGAGGCACCGACTCTGGGGAAAGGCCAGAAACGCCGGCAGGAGCAGAGGCAGTGGTAGCCTGAGGGATTGCAGGAGACACCCCCACTTCGGTATCTGCAGCAACCGTCGTAGAGGTGGAACCTACTGCAGGGAGGCCCTCACTTCGGCTGCTGTGACAGCCGTCGTAAGGGGGGAAAAACTCCAGGCGACTCCTGTTGGGCAGTTCCTGGTTTTCCAGAGGAGGTTACAAAGGTAAGGTCTGCCGGAGGTTCATCCTCGGGCGACAGAGGTAAGGATGAAGAAGAAGGAACTAGTGATTGGCCATGGGCTGTGGTAAGCTCCATGCCTGTTGGAGGATCTCCTGTAGGAGGATCCTTGATAAGGTTAGGCGCCGGCGCTAGCTCGGGGCCAGGCGCAGAGGTCAAGTTCGGTGGTGGCTCTACGTCCATGGCTGGATCGGAGCTTGGTACTGCTCAGTGGCTGCCAAGTGGCAATTTCTGGCAGAGAGTTGAGGTCGACTGGACCTGTGGCGGGTACCGGAGGTGCAATACCTCTCAGCGTGCCCTTGGAAATGGGAGACAGAGGCTCCTGTCTCTGGTTGAAGGCTAGGCCTTGTGGAACATGGACAGTGTCCGCTGCTGATAGTCGGCTAGGGCACCTAGGCCAATTAGTAGAGTGCCCTATTACGTTTGCAGGTTTTGCAACGGAACTGTGAATGATCAATCTCCCTTCCTGGTAACGAGGGAGACTGTTGGTGGTTGTACTTCCTGGAGGAAGTAAAATTTCGATTACTCCTTGCTTTAGAGTGATTTGTTGTGGGGGTTAGGGACCCCTAGGCTGTTTGGAATGCGAGGGAGACTTCATGTCTTGCCTAGAGGAGGTCGTAACCTCCTGGAATGTAGCTTGCAACTGCAAGGGTACAAACTTTGGAGAAGTGAGGTCTAGTGACCCTCAATTGGACGGTCGGAAGGATCAGTTTAATGTGATTGATACCTTCAATGGTGATCAATCGACGTCTATCAACATTAGCCCCTCGGGGAATTCTGTCTTCCCGTATCAGGGAGATTTGAGCGCCAGAGTCGTCGTAGGCTCTGACGTGG
Source organism: Macrobrachium nipponense (assembly GCF_015104395.2). Classification (NCBI taxonomy): domain Eukaryota; kingdom Metazoa; phylum Arthropoda; class Malacostraca; order Decapoda; family Palaemonidae; genus Macrobrachium; species Macrobrachium nipponense. Next base: position 37,018,910 of record NC_087200.1, read on the forward strand.
CTTGGCTGATAATGGCTTTGGAGGGGTGCGACGGTTATAGGGCCCTTAGCTGGGGGTCCTAGAGAAGAAGGATTGGTGACGGCCATTGCGATGGCCGGAATATTGTGGTTCGCGCACCCTCCGTAGTTGGCAGACATGTGACCCTTGCGGCCACAGTCTCGGCAGAACGTGTTCCAGAACCTCTTCCGTGGCACTGGATGATAAGACCGAGATGGCCCCACAGGTTGCGAATCTGTGGAGTCACCAAGGCTGGCAGTGTGCTCTGGCACAGGTGAAACGTCCTCTGTTGGATCACCCTCGGAAACAAGTCCGGGGTCAACTGGTGGGCTTACCTCTTCCAAAGGGGAGGAGGTAAGCGGTAAAAAGGTAAAAGGCTGGCAGGATGCGGCAGGAATTTCTATCTCCGGCACTGGATCAGGACCAGGCTCGCAAATCGAAAGGATGTCAGGCTGACCAGAGACGGCGGGACTAAGAGAGACAGTGGGTGCAGGGCTGGAAGCTGGCAGAGTGGCTTGAGCTAGGATACTCTCCTTACGGGCCTTCTCCCGCTTGATGTAGAGTTCCTTCTCCTTGAGAGCGAGCTCATGCTTTCGCTCCTCTTCCCTTGCCTTCCTTTCTGCTTCTCTGGCTTTTCTCTCTGCTTCTCCGGCTTTTCTCTGGTTTTCCCTTTCTTCCTTTTCTTGCAGGCGCGCGGCAGCCTGCTGCGCCTTTATCCACTGGTCTAGGGCTGGTCCAGTGTAACCAGCCTCCTTGCCCAGAGTTATGAGGACTCGGAGCCTCTCGAGCTCTACGGCAAAGAAGTCGCGGGAAGCAGGGGAAGACATTTCCCTTAGGCTGCAGTAGAGGCTCTGATGAAAATGAAAATAATGGCCAGGAAGGGTACGGAATGGAATAGGAGTGCCTACTGTGGAAAGTGGCACTTACTTGGAAAGGTGTTCTGCAATGTGGTAATGAAAAGTGAAAGGACTGGGTGCTCGGTGGCACTTTGTGAATGGCACCTTCTGCTGAGGTGAAAAAATCGAATGAAGTGTGCTGTGTACGTCACACTTACGGGCGTTCCCAACTTGGGAGACGTTGGAATGGGCTACCTGTAGGTCCAATACAGGTGCACGGCACTTATGAGGAGGCGTTCCTTGGTTCAGTGATCCAAAATGGCGGATACTTTAATGAATTGGACGTTCCGTATGGACGGACACGCAGGTTTGTCAGCACTTAGGGCTGGTATTGCGGCGCTTCGGGAGGCGTTCCCTTTGATGAGTGTTCCGAAGGATCACTGACCCTTGTACACGGACACACTAGTTATTTGGGCGTTCCGTAAGGACGGACACGCAGGTTTAATGGCTACCTGTACGGCCTGTACAGGTGCAATGGCACTTATGAGGAGGCGTTCCTTGAGCACTGGTATCGTGGCTGGTGTGTCCCGGACACTACACGCAGTATACCCAAGTATACCGAAGTGAAATGGCACTCTGTTCGGGGCAGAGTGTAATGGTGGAGGAGAGAAAGTAAAAGGTGGGAGTACTTCAGCAGCCAGTCGATGGACAGGGTCAAGAATTAGTGGCACTGTAAAATGATAAGACCTGACGTGCACTGGTGGTGGCCAGTCCTAAACTGGTAACGACTTCCCTGTCTGGAAGTAATGAATTGGCGTGGCACACTGTGCGAAGTGTGCTTGCGGTATACGCAAGTCTTTCGTGATAAAGAAAATGAAAAGACCACTCGGGCAACGACAGGTAATGGAAATTTTAGAAATGCTCAGTCACTCGCTGAAGTACTCGATAAATGAAACAAATAAATGTTTGCAAACTGCACTGGACACATGCGCGTACGTATCACGCTGTGTAAATGAAAGACAACAAGAGACTAAAATAAGGTTAATTCGGCATGCTATAATTAATGGTAATGATAGTACTCTTGGCTTCGTGAATAATGGATTCTGGTTTTCTCTCTCTCTCTCTCTCTCTCGGAGAGGGTGAAAAATGATATGTGAATGAACTCCCTTATATTTGAATTGAACTACTAATGTTAGTTTAATATGACGCAACTTGCGTTAAATTATCTACTTACGTTAACGTTTACTGAAAGAATTGCTTTTGAAAACGTTTTATGAAAATGATAACGCGCTCGCGTTGAACGATTTTTACGTTAATGTTAGCG
>NC_087200.1:37026066-37028566 GCF_015104395.2 Macrobrachium nipponense
GATCAATAGAAATATATTTTACAAGTTTTAATCCTCCCAGTTACATAAAATTTAATTTCTCTCGATCTCTGAATAACCGAACATTGATTTTGTGGCAAAAATAAATTAAAATAAACAAAAATCATACACTTCTTTTTGAGGAGTATGGATAATTCCTTTCTGCTAAAAACAACTCGGCGTCACTCAAGGAAAGAGTGAATTTTCATAGAGTCTCTATATTTAAAATTCATATAAAATGCCATTTTGGGTCAAATCTGTTACGCATGAGGAAGCTGTGTAAAATTATTTATATAGTGAAAGAATTTCTCACAGAGGATCCGTTCCTTAAAGAATTCTTCTTCAAACAGAAAACTACACCGAGTTGCCACTGCTTCCCATCTCATTCGGTTTCCTCAACATATCTATCTGGTCTATTCACAAGCGATGCACCTGAGATATGTACATTTCATCATCCTCGGACTGAGTACGTTGAGCTCGAAACTACAGATGAAATTTATAGCGTTCTGAAACTCACAATACACTTACAACAACAGTATGAATACCATGCATTAATCATGATGTTCTTTTGAAGAGAGGATCGTCCTCAACAAGATGACATTATCTGAATAAAACGAAAGGGTTTTGAATGAAATACTCTTTTAAGGAAGACCTCAACAGAGCAGTGATAGTGACAGTTGCTTGGGCAGGGTAGTTTGCGCGGGGTTGACACGGAAAGAAAATCGATGATTTTAACATAATATACAAAGAATCTCAGAAATTGTAAACCAAAAACCAGCCAACATGATGCTTATGAAATATACTGGAATACAATAATGATATATAAAAAGAGAGTAAAACCTTAAACTGATAACTTCACTTGGCTGCGGGATTTGGACTCTTACTGAGAGCCGTTGCAGAGGTTGATTGTGTTTGAGAACACAATTTCAGTATTATTTCTGAGGTAAAGCGGATTGGACAGCAGCTTAATGTTGGTAAGTAGAAACAAATGTCTCCGAGATGTGATATACATATGTATACATACATACATACATACACACACATATATACATTATATATATCATATATATATATATATATATATATATATATATATATATATATATTATTTTTTTTATTTTTTTGTTTTTTTTTTGATAGGACACAATACCCTTAAATGTTTTATTATGTTTATGTGAGATCTTCAATGTCACTGCTGTTTCATAGGTCTAAAACACGGTGTCTAATAGTATATTATAAGTTTTAAGTAAAACTATTATTATTATTCATAACTTCTTTCCAAATGGATGGTCAGAATATTACCTGAGCCATAAAACTAGTGAAGTGACATACACCCAATGTCTAACATTGTTAACATTCATTAACGGATGTTCATTTTACTGTTTTGAATAACCTGATTTTGTGTAGTACAAAAGGCTGGTACACAGAAATATCTTGGCCCCAACCAAGTAAAAAGTCGAGGTCTACCCGTATTCATGACAATTCTAACGCCTTCAGCTACATTCCTTTATTATATTTGTCTACCCCTCGCTTCTTTCTATCTTCGAATCTTTAATTAATGTATGTGGATCTCCTTTCATGCATTTTAATTTGTTTTAACTTCTGTCCTGGACTTGTATTTTTCATTACATAAGTAATGGTGAAAACAAGACAAAAACGAAAAGACGAATTTGAAAACAATCCTGGAAAGTTATTCTTAATTAAAGTGGATTAATATAATCAGAATGTTTAGGTATGATCGAAATTCACGGGTCTTCTCTAAACTCACGTTTCTCTAACTGTCCGGGATCTGATGTGAAATTCAGTCACTTCCCAAAGTTATTTTGCCTTCCAAATGACGACAACTGCACGACCTCCAGTGGATCAGAGAGAGAGAGAGAGAGAGAGAGAGAGAGAGAGAGAGAGAGAGAGAGAGAGAGAGAGAGAGAGAGAGAGAGAGAGAGAGAGAGGGGTTGGGAGGTTGAAGCCAACAAGAGCATTGAAAGATGAACTTCCTTAACCAAAATGGCCTCCGTCTCCATTGCCTAAGAGGAAAAATAACCTCAGGGGATCTTCCATTTGGTATTCCAATGCTTCCTCAGGGTAACTGACATCATTTCTCTCCAGCGTTTGAATTCAGGACACACACAGACACTCGCGCTGAAAAAGAAGAGATATCTGAAAATGGAGGAGTCAAGTTAAATGAATAAAGCCGAAGAAAATGATGTCCTTAGCAGGAAATCTTAAGTGGCTGACGAAAGTACACCTGCACGACGTAATGAAATTCCGTCAAGTTAGAGAATATAATAGAAAGAGGGTTGTTTTGTCGGTAGATTGATCTGCCCTCTCAAGAACCGATCGAAACGAGAAGCTGCGCGCACATATTCACAACGCCATACGCCGCGCCTATAAAATACCCCTTCCATCCATTCTTCGAGTTTCGTATCATGTCAGGATTAGCTTAATGTAAAGGCTATGGAGATAAGCAGGTCCCTATCCGATCCTGCAGTGCATTCCCCGTCTC
>NC_087200.1:37033566-37051066 GCF_015104395.2 Macrobrachium nipponense
CATTCAACCGCCTGTGTGTGTGTGTCTGTGTGTGTGTGTCTGTGTGTGCGTGCATGTTTTCTTGATCAGGTGTCGATTACCAATATGGATTTGTTATGTTGTAACGAGAAGTTATTAAAACCCAGTAAAAGCAAACCTCCTCCGACGGAGCACTGTGCATGAGACTGTAGTATATATATATATATATATATATATATATATATATATATATATATATATATCTATATATATTATATATATATATACTTTGTTGTTATTGTTGTGGGGGGGGAGAGAAATGTCTATGGAAGAGTCTAAAAAGTTCTGAAAAAGGTGTTTCGCGTTCAGTTCAAGACAGAAGTTTAGGATAGGATATTTATGATTTGTTTATTAGAATGAAAATGTAAAAAAAACAAATAATGTGCTTGTTAAACAGTACGGAAAAATTATTTCAATAAAATATAGCGTATTTTAATTTTCGTTGTTGAAACAAAGTATTAATTACGAAGGCCACTTCACGTTAAGTTAGAAATATAATGCTTACAACTTATGCGTGAGGGGAAATTCTTGTACGCGTCCCAAGCAAGCTGGAGGTCGAATTACGCCTTGTCCATATTATATTTCCATATACGTGTAACAAATACGAAGAACATAGTTCTTATTAAAATTGACCACTCTTTGCAGGCTAATACCTGAGGTTTTTATCATTTCCCAACATAAGAGCGAACAAATTGTGAACGCATGTTTCGCTTACGTCTCACTCAAGACCGAGATGAATTCATACCTGGCAGTCGAATAGTTCGAGTATAATACTCCATTTCGTTTCTAAAACGAACAATAATATTGATCCAAATCATAGAGAGTGCCATACCTGATATGACACAAACATCACTCACAACAGCAGGAAATAGATTAAGAGTCGTCATAAAAGAGACATAGATACCGCTGGGCCAATTTAAATCGTGAGTGGCACCAACTCGCATGAACATGCATGTAGCTACCTGAGTAAGTTCTCAAACACACGCAGTTATGCAGAGAGCATTTTGCAATGCTGACTCTGCCATTATTCGATGCTCGTTCTCTGTAACTCAGTGTCAAAGGTCTGACCTGGAGTGGAGGCGCCGTCACTATTTGCTAGTGAATTTAATGTTATAAATGGATTTGGAAAAATGTTTCGAATCTGGAACAGACACAAATGATTTCGGATTGCTATTCTACAGAAAATAAATAAAATCCAAGAATGACACTTACTTTCAATATCTTTAGAAGATTTTCACTGACAATACACCTGATCCATGAATATTTTATATTTAGAAGATTTTCACTGAAAATAAACCTGATCCATGAATATATTATCTTTAGAATATTTACACTGAAAATAAACCTAATCCAAAAGATTTTCACTGAAAATAAAACTGATCCATATATATCTATCTTAAAAATATTTTCACTTAAAATAAATCTGATACATGAATATTTCATATTTAAAAGATTTTCACTGAAAATAAACCTGATCAACGAATATTTTATCTATAGAAATGTTACACTAAAAATAAACCTGATCCATGAATATTTTATCTTTAGATATTTTCACTAAAAATAAATCTGATCCATGAATATTTTATATTTAGAGATTTTGACTGAAAATAAACCTGGCCCATGAATATTTTATATTTAGGAGACTTTCACCGAAAATAAACCTGAACCAGGAATGGTTTTTTCTTTTATCTTTGGGATATTTTTGGTGGAAATAAACCTGAACCATGAATATTTTTTTTTATCTTTAGAACATTTTCAATGAAAATAAACCTGATCAAAAAGATTTTCACTGAAAATACACCTGATCCATGAATATATTATATCTAGAAGATTTTCACTGAAAATAAACCTTATAGATGAATATTTTATCTATAAATATTTTCACTGAAAATAAACCCGATCCATATTTTATCTTTAGAAGATTTTCACTGCAAATGAACCTGATCCGTGAATATTTTATGAGATTTTTACTGTAAATTTAACTGATATATGAATATTTTATCTTTAAAAGATTTTCACTGAAAATAAACCTGATCCAAAAGATTTTCATTGAAAATAAACCTGATCCATGAATATTTTATATCTAGAAGATTTTCTTTGAAAATAAACCTGTTCCATGTATATTTTATCTTTAAAATGTTTTCACTGAAAAAAAATTTGTTAGAAAAGATTTCACTGCAAATAAAACTGATACATGAATATTCTATCTTTAGAATATTTTCATTGATAATAAACTTGATACAAAAGATTTCACTGAAAATAAACCTGTTCCATATATATTTTATATTAGAAGATTTCACTGAAAATATACCTGATCCATGAATATTTTATCTTTAGAAGATTTCCATTGAAAATAAACCTAACCCATGAATATTTTATCTTTAGAATATTTTCACTGATAATAAAACTGATCCAAAAGATTTTCACTGAAAATAAAACTGATCCAAAAGATTTTCACTGAAAATAAACCTGATCCAAGAATATTTTATATTAAGAAGATTTGTACTGTAAGTAAACCTGATCCAAAAGATTTTCACTGAAAATATACCTGATCCATGAAAATTAGATTTTTGGAAAATTTTCACTGAAAATAAACCTGATATAATATTTTTAGAATATTTTCACCGAAAATAAACCTGATCCAAAAGATTTTCACTGAAAATAAACCTGATCCAAAAGATTTTCACTGAAAATAAATCTGATCCTAAAGATTTTCACTGAAATTAAACCTGATCCATGAATATTTTATCTTCAGTAGATTTTCACTGAAAATAAACCTGATCCATGAGTATTTTATCTTTAGAAGGTTTTCACTAAAATTAAATCTGATCCATGAGTATTTTATCTTTAGAAGGTTTTCACTAAAAATAAATCTGATCCATGAGTATTTTATATTTAGATTTTCACTGAAAATAAACCTGATCCATGAATATTTTATCTTCAGACGATTATCAATGAAAATAAACCTGATCCATGAATATTTCATCCTTTAGAGATGAAATATTCAAGGATTGTTACTGAAAATAAACCTAACCATGAATATTTTATCTTTGTAAGATTTTCACTAAACATAAACCTGATCCATGAATATTTTATCTTTAAAGTTATTTTCACTGAAAATAAAACTGATCCAAGAACGTTTTATATTAAGATATTTTTCACTGAAAATAAACTTAAGCCATGAATATTTCATATTTAGATGATTTTCACTGCAAATAAACCTAATCCATGAAAATCTTATATTTAGATGACTTTCACTGAAAATAAACCTGATCCATGAATATTTCACCTTTAATAGAGTTTCAATTAAAATAACCCTGATCCATAAGTATTTTATATTTAGAAGATTTTCACTGAAAATAAACCTGATCCATGAATATTTTATATTTAGAAGATTTTCACTGAAAATAAATCTGATCCATGAATATTTTATATTTAGAAGATTTTCTCTGAAAATATACCTGATCCATGAATATGTTATTCGAAAAAAAAATCGTAATCGTAAATTGCATGTCTGCACCCCGTTCGGAAATGGAAGGGTAATGGTTCCTTCATGTTCGTATAACTAACTATCAACACTTTGCCCAATTATCTATGGACGATCGTTGTTTTCTATTCACTTGCAGGCGCTGCATGTGTCATCGAAAGAAAGTGAATTAGTTATATGTTACTATTTCATTTACATTAAGAATACAGAGAATATAAGTATGAAGAGGCACTTCTTACGCAAGAAAGGAATTTTCCACACCGTCTACATTAAAACCATAAATTATCATTCTAATCTTCCACAATTTCAGCATGAGGTGAGGAATCATATAAACACAGCACACATTTCTCGACATGTAAAACTCGGCACCAGAAAATTAATGTTCTTGATTGACAAATAATGGTAAAATTAACAAGAAAAGTAAAGAAAACTCAATGGCTGTAGACACTATTAACTTGCTTGAGCCTAATTAACAATTTTGCAGCAATCCCTGATATTGCAAAACCTTATAGTTCCCAAATATCTAACCAAAAAGCCAGACAATTAATTCTGAACTTCCTTATATATTATAGTCTGACCACATAGGGGTAATTGATAATCACCTGACATCTCGAAGGTAACTTTGATAATAATTTACGATTGATCACAATACAAAATAGGTTTTCGACATGAGTGGTCAGGTTCTGCAATTACAGTCACCACTTCATATGACTCAAAACAATCTGTGGGGACCTAGGTTTATAAAGTGATATTGCTTTAAATTCTCCAACGTACACCATTTTTGAGTACCACCTTCTGTTTTGAAAACTGTCTTGCTTCTCTTTTACATAAAAGAAGCAATTACAGTTTCTGTCAAATTCCCAAGATGAATAACAAACATGACATATGTCTTATTTTCTAGATGTCTACATCGAAAAAAATACGTTTTCATAATTTAGAGAAATGTTTGGAGGAATAATTTCTCCCGGGAACATATTCAACATCCTTGAAGTATATTCTGCAAGACAAAAGTAGTGAACACTTTATGGACTTCCTATCCAGAACCATGAAGAAGACTGGAATTCTGCGCTCTCTCTCTCTCTCTCTCTCTCTCTCTCTCTCTCTCTCTCTCTCTCTCTCTCTCTATCTCTCTCTCTCCTATTTTCAGTATCTCAATAGCAGTTCGAGAGCCTGAGTAGTCTTTCTTCCGCTAACAGTTTAAGCTAGCAGATTATCTTAAGGTCATCTGTAATGCTCTATACTACATCAAGTAACATCTGCCGTGAAAGGAGAGAAGAATAAAGCTACTATTCTATAACCAAAACTTCTAGACTCTTCCAAATTCCGAACGGTTTGTCAGCTTCCTTTGTTACTTTAATAATTCACGTTTATTCCAATTAAATTAGATTAATGGAAGATCATTTATTTATCTCACTTAGAAGGTGAACCCTCAGAGCATATTCGTGACAGTGCGCTGAATGTAGAAGGTGTGATTATTTTGGTTAATACAAGACCTTTTGGAATGAAGCTCCACAACATCTTAGGAAGAGGCTTATGTTTCTTATATAATTTCCTGGCACTGGAGACACACACGTGCGGGCGCACAACTGCAAAGCACATGAAATTTTCCAGCGGGAAAACGAAAAAACTGGAGTAGAGTGAAAGGAAAACCCAAGAGGAAAAAATCCACAAAAAACTCCTGCTACGGACATACATGCCCTCTCCGCGAGCATTATTATGCCACTTACAAGAAGAACATAATGACGCCAAGATCCACTCAATGAAAAGAATGTTAACTTTAGAAGCTCAACTTCTGACCGACTTCAGATGACACAGGTTGATAGTCTGTCGGGCTATTACGGATCTGTATTGCCCTCATCTCGGTGGGGTTTTGAGGAATGCGTTCAATGGCAGTTAATCAAGTTGCTTAAGAGGTAAGCTCAATTTCTCGCTTATTTACGGCGCAATTTCAGGTTTGTGGTCTATTACGAGAATTGCTTCTAGGTCAGAGAACAACAAGTTTGCCATTCCAGATTCTATCTGTATTAAAGAGAATTATTCTACAGATTTCTTGGATACAGGCAGACATAACAAGATTACCTGTCATTTCTTTCCTTTAGCAAAGACCAGTAAAAAACACCAATCGCTTTCTTTCTCTTACTATTAATAAATAAAATAAATGAGTAGCTGTGAATGTGTTGTTGAACCAAAGGAGAAAAGATAAGACCAACGAATTTAAAAGTGGGCATAGGATTTGCAAAAGACATAAAAAAATATCACTATCAAGTATCCTAATGGGAGAATAAAAACAGTTGTCAGTCTTTAATGAAGCCTTTCACAATTTCACTGGTTTCAGAAAGAACGAGTGGAAAAATTTAAAACTCAAGATGAAGTTATTACCAACTATCAATCAAGTGTCTTCGAAAGGCACAGGGCACCAAAATACCCAAGTCAGTCATAACACAGAGTAAGGTAGATCTATTCCTACTCGAGGTGACTGAATGTTTAGGGCAACTAAATAATGTTATGAAAAGTCCCCTTAAAGAATATAATTGGCCAACCTAACCTCCAGTAACACGTGAACTACGATCAGCAGCCGTTGGAACTAATCTATTTGCAAGTTACCCGACTCCAATACTCCATTCAGAACTGGAAAGGATACATTTCAGAGAAACGAGCTTACCTAGAAAGAACACTAGCGCCTCAGTGGCGTGGTTGGTATGGTGTTTGCGTCCCACTTCGGTGGTCGCGGGTACGATTCTCGGCCATTCCATTAAGGAGTGAGAGATGTGTATTTCTGGTGATGGAAGTTCACTCTCGACGTGGTTCAGAAGTCACGTAAAGCCGTTGGTCCCGTTGCTGAATAACCACTGGTTCCATGCAACGTAAAACCCCCATACAAACAAACAAACAAACAAAAAAGAACACGTGGGCCACTGATATAAAAGTTATAGGGCTTTTCCTCCTTTGAAGCATATGCATTTCTTTCAATACATCCAGAGATTCTTTACCTTAATTGTATTATTCTACATTTATTTAGCAAATTTGAATCTTAGGAAATATATTTATCATGTAGGTCGTAAATGGAGAAAACAACGAATTTACACGAAAACAACCCCCCTATGCATACAACCTTTAAGGATATATTTGCAGTTTCATATTTAGAGAGATTACTATCAATCTTTTTCATTACAAATTTTACAGTAATACTTGCAAAACCTGAAGTCTGGAACTATATTTTCTACTACAGACTACTGTCCCAGGGACCAAAAAGTTATATTCTTTATTCTGATTTCTGTATATCGATCTACAAAAGCTATTGCTGACAATTTCGGAAGTAATACATTTAAATATAAGTAAAGTTGAGAAGTATATTGTTAAGCATACTAGCGCTAAAAGCAACTGAAAATCAATTATATCATCTCTACATTTGGGATATATTTAAACAGTTTAAAAATCAAAGATGTGCAGAATATCGTTAACCTGACGGCCAGCATCCGTTTTGAGACTTGAAAAGATAATAGCAAGATTGGTAATTAGGTTTGTAAGGAATAGGCTTATTCAAATTTTCTAAATTATAAACTAAATACTGTTCTTGAATACGATTCCTTAAGGTCAGCTATGCATTTTATTTTCGTCTTCTATATTTCCACAGGAATTTTGAAAAATCTTGATGCCACTCATAACACAACTGAACAATTATTCACTATTACCTCTAAAATGCTGCACATCCTTTTGTACTTGTTTTCTAGTTTTTCAAAGACCCTTCTTTCTACATCATATCCTACACAGAGTTTTCTTATTGTGGGTTTTCTTCCGACTCTCAACTTTTGTTTCCTTCAACTAATAAACCCCAGACACTAATTTGCTTTAGATATCCATACTCTAATCATTCTCATTCTTGACAGATGCCATTTTCTCCAAATAACCTGAATCCTTCCCTTCCATCTTCCCAAAGTTTTCCAATGACTTTCTGAGATTCCGGTTGAACCTTTTTCTGGCGTACCTACAGAAAGACCTGGTTCACATTTTCCCTCTTACTTCTTGAACATCTTCACATTTAAAAAATAATCTTGTCATTAGAACGCTGAAGATCAGTTATTACGTTTGAAAGAGCTAAGCAAATACATAATTATTCAACATAACTTGCAAAAACGCATCAATTTTTCTGCGCACTTCATTCAGTTATAAGCTTGACTCATCAAACTAAATTTGGGATTCTGTGCTACAGAAACTTTCTAATGGTACCTACGAGAAACTTTAGTCAAAGTCCTCTACCTCATTAATACCATTAATCCTCTCTACTAACTTGTGATAGATTCAATTATATCTAAAACTCTCTCTCTCTCTCTCTCTCTCTCTCTCTCTCTCTCTCTCTCTCTCTCTCTCTCTCTCTCTCAAACTCAAATGGATTCGCGTACTTGTGGTTCGCCAGCGTTCACAAAGATACTGATTAAAATAAAAATGTTTTCTAGCTATTTTTGGTCTAAATATTTTCTGTCAAGAATGTATTCTTAGCCTCACCAGATGACCCAATATCATGGGTCATGGTAAAGTCTCCCTAAACCCGTACGAAAATGCAATGAGTGTATAAGTACATTTAGATGACTCTACTAAAATTGCGGTTCTAAAGCTGCTACTATTACTGCTAATGCTGATGTTTCTGATAATGCTATTATTACTGCTATTGTCAATGCCTCCGCTAATTCTGTTACTGGCAATACAACTGCTAACACGAATTTTATCAACGTTAATAACGCTATTCCTACTCTTGATGCATATGCATGGCTCGCCAACGAAAAACAACCAAAGTCCCATTTTAACCAATAAAGTAATAAACATAGATGGTCCAAAAATGGAACAGTTCATATATAGCTCGTGAATAGAGAGAAAAAGGTTTCATGATTAAACACTTATAAATATTAGCCACTTATAAACATTTGTCACTAAGATACCTGATATTGAGTACTTGAGGATATTTGGAAAACTATTTCCCTGAAACTTCGTTCAAAGGGCAAAGCCTAACATGAATGAATTGGTGACCTTTAACCTAGCTTGTGTTCGTGGAGGTGTTCTTGTTGGTAATAATTCTTTATTCATTGTGATCCGCTGAAAAATGTAACGTGCAATGTTTCACGGCCTAATTTTCACGTGCTTAAAACATGACGAACATTTGACCTAATTATGGGGACTGGATATTTTAGATATCAAAAATGGCTTTCAGTCCGCTTTCTGTTGGTACCTTTAATATTTGCTCTTGAGAGAGAGAGAGAGAGAGAGAGAGAGAGAGAGAGAGAGAGAATAATATCAAACATATTTCCTTCACTCTATTTAAGCAGTCCACCTCCAATTTTTCAAGAGGTCAATATTGAGTTATAAAGTCATATCGCAGAGTATTTTCTTTGTATTTCCTTTTATCTAGAAGCAGCCCTCCTACCCTAGCCCGGGCCAGAAGGAACCAACAGGAAGATAATGATGAAGGCGGAGAATAAGAGCAACTCAACCTCTGAAAAAGCAAAAGGACCGACTCTCGGAAAGGGGAGGATTATAGACACACGCGAATTCTAGCGGTTTGTTGCTTGAGTGACTGGAACTGTCCGGGAACATTGGATTTCGGGGATTTTTTTTTTCCAGCTGCGTTTCCTCAGAAGAAGAGTGAGACTTGGCGCCTCTCAATAACAGTGACCACAATTTTGAACAGTAAAAGAAATAAAAAATATACACCGACACCATCGTATTGCAGAGGCAGGAACACTAAGTTCACTAAACATAAGAAGAGCCATGGATTCCAATCGAAAAGGGAACCAGAAGAAAAAAAGCACAATATAAACTTTGATTAACAGTAGGAATCTCAAAACTTACGTAACACCTCGTCAAACAGCCTGATTTTATTTCTCTAATTTTTTTGAACTAAGTGATATATATCCGCGCAATATCCGAAACTAAATGAAGATCCAAAATATCATACACATGGCAGAATAAAATATAAATTTATAGGTTATTCCACAAGGAGGCTGCATGGAACAGAAGTTAGAAACTGAGTTTGGGGAAATGACCACAAGTGTATTGAATCCATACCCTGATTTCGGCTCAAGATTGGAAGAGAAAACACGATTTGGGATCCCTTGAGGGCGGGACGAGACCCAATGATTGTCACGCGGTGTTTTGAATCACCAACAGGAACATGAAGAGAGGAGACTGAACGGAAACGGTCAGTGGTCAAAATGAAGGAGACAAATATGAGGGTGACAGGTAAAAATTGAGACAAACTTATTAAAACTTGCCTATATCTGCTCAAGAGGCTTCAAAAGTCTCTCTCGAGCTTGTACATACAATTACCGTAAAAAAATTGAAAATGTCAGTTTCAGTGTCGCCCCAGTTAACCTCTGGCCCTATAGTACCAAACTTCTCTTCTTATCACCAAGCACCTTATACACGAAGCAAGATACTAAATAAATGTAATTATACAATTTAAAACCCGCAGATCAAAGGCATTTACTGAAAATCTATCTGACCTCTGTAAAGTTAATAAATATTAAAGTGTGCCACTTAAAATTTTTTTTAATGTATTTTTACCACTTACCAAATAATCGAAAATTAAACAGGAACATCTATAACTTTTAAACTTTATTGCCAAAGGAACATCCTCTACATCTTTTAAACTCCATTGCCAAAAACAAAATGAACGTTACCAGGATTATTAATACCGTTAATCAACTGTATATTTGATTCTTACACGGAAAAGGAGGAAGTCTAGCAAACACTTACTCGGTCGTAATTTGAGAGTCTCTCTCTCTCTCTCTCTCTCTCTCTCTCTCTCTCTCTCTCTCTCTCTCTCTCTCTCTCACCGGATCATATTTGCAGTCTTGAGAACCGTTCAGCTAATTATATAACCATTTATATATGCACACCCACGCACACACACAGACATATACATACATACACACACACACACAAATATATATATATATATATATATATATATATATATATATATATATATATATATATATATATATATATGCAATAGACTTTTCAACTGATGACATAAGTGACAAAAGAAACCAGTCCTTCAAGAGCAACCCGTAACGATATATGTCATGAAATATGCAAATGAACACCACCTTTATGAAAGCACTACTAAGCTATAACCATAAACATTGATAACGACCCGGAAAAACTCTTTCATCATTACAGAAGAAAAATGACGGCGAGGTATTATCATGGACTGCCTATGGAAACTTACCAAAATAAAAAAAAAATAAAAAAATAGGCACTTTTCTTTACGCTAAAATTTGACGTAATGGCATTATCTTCCGATATCGTCTCATAACTGGAAGTCATAAAACGAATTTCTTTTATAATCACACCAGACTAAAAAGGTATGTCATTAGTTATGGAAAAGCAATCAAGAGAAAAGTTAAGATTTTGTGTGGACCATTTTCAGACACCTCATAGTGAGTAGCAAATTTGATTATGATATTCTACGATATTCTTTTGGTTTCAGTTACTACCTTAGAGCTGAATAAGGTACTCTATTAGGAGCCTTAATAGTTTACACATGAAATAAGTGAAAGCAATCGATTCAACTCCACGTCATCATGTTATTTTCTTGAACATAGATACCGGCATCAACAGTATTTTGGACGACTGCAAGACATAAAACATTTTGGTCGGACGAAACAAACATCAAGTTGTATAATGGGCACGTTTCTTCGATCACTTTAGTAGAACATCATCGAACATCTTCATAAGCCACTTCTAACGACATTTCCAATATTAGGCGGCGAAAATGATCGTAGACATCTTGCTTATTATTCCCAAGATGTTTTGTCAGAACTGTGCAGACAGAGCCAACCAGCACTGATCCCCCAATCCACTGTAACTGACCATCTCAGTTATCTGCTGGGTGGGCACCCCTCATTTATATCCTGCAATGAAGAGCATCCAGTCGTTCAACACTGATGTCTCCGTCTTACTTGAATTTAGCAACTCAGTTAACAGTTGTTGACCAAATCTCAGGGAATGGCACAAAAAAAAACAAAAAAAACACAGGAACTACACAAACCGTGTTTTGGTATACAATATTCTGATTCCTTTAAGGCTTCGCTAGAATTGGTTGTATCACAAAAGAACATCATCGTCTACATACTAAAGTAGATTACCGATAAAAGAAAACAATTAGTTTATCTTTTTAATAGATATGTGAGAAAACAGTGCACTTATATGTTTAAATAACTCAGTCGCAAATTGTTAGCCAAAGAAATCAACATTAATAAAGAAGAAAAAGACAAAAGGAATGGAAAAAATCAAGAGAATCGAAGACAATCAACCCTTCTAACTGATAAATATCATTTCTGCTGACGAAGCGAAACAGATTTCCCATCATCCTTACAAGGGAAGAAACGCCTTTTGATGATCTAATTCTTTATTTGATGTGCGTTAATGACTCCCACATCGGAGGCAGTTAAACTAATAGTTCCCTTCCTCTCATAGCGAGGCCACGACACACCGCCAGCCACTATAAAGAGCAGAGGAAATAGTCCGCGTCGTACGACAGAAATAGCTGGAACGGCAAGGATTTGTTTACAGAGTACAGAAAAAAGGCCTTCACACCGCACGATTGCTGGTTGGGTGTTCTTAGACCAAAGACCATTTCATGAACAACAAATAGGATCCGAAAACAAGATGAGAGGTTACAAAAACAATGGTTTCGAAACACAGACCCTCTTCTCTTCGGATCGTACGATTCACACCTACGAATAAAAACACATAAAGTATCACAACGAATAAATTATTATATACGTTTATAATACATAATTATTAAAGCATGAGTGATATTAAGTTTTGTTAATCAGAAATCATCAGTATTTCTTCATTTGTTACAACTTTTCGGTTTTTATTTATTTATTTATCTATTTATCTATTTTTTGTTAAGGCTTACTGTTCAGGAAAACCTTTAAGACTACCTCAGTCAAAATGTTTTACACATGTAAAATATTATGAAGGTAATCAACTACGAAACAATTATCCCAACCTAACATGGCTTACTTTGCCTATTATCATCCACGAGTCTTTTTGCAAATAACATCTGATAATTTAAGATGTTAGTGCAATTAATTTTGTAGTATGAGTATATATAACACGGGCGCGCGCGCACGTGAGTATATGTGCATGCGTGTCTGTGTGACTATATAAATTGCAACAAGGGAAATCTCTTCCACACAATCTCACCCTCCATGATTAAAAGTAATATACAAAATACGAATATTTTATATTTTATAGTCTTTGAAATAATGTTTTAATATCAACCGTATAGGTATATTATGGGTAAAATTCGCCCTTATTTTGACTACTTTCACCATTATCACTCTTGGGTAAATACTTACTGTTTCCCTTGTCCAGGTGACTGAGCCAAGTCCTTGATTTCAGGTGATGTCCTTCGGAGATGCCAATCCCACCTGGAGCAGGCAAAGCCAGCAGGGGAGGAGGGCCGGAAGAGAAAGGGGCTCCCGCGCTCAGTAGCCGACCCACGTGACCGGCCCCATCTTGAACACCTGGGCCAGATGACATTACTTCCCACGTGCACGGCCCTTATAGACAACTCTACGATGAGCAGAATCATAATCCCACTGTTATAAAATGGCAACACAAAGACGAACCATCCTCAGAATACGGTAACTTATCCTGAATACTTGAGTCTTCCTTTGCTCCCTCGAGCTGCCCTTTGCTGTCCCCACGTGGCTGACCGGAGTCTCAGTTACTTTTGTAGTGAATCTCTATAACACTACCCTCCATCGCTGGCGGCCACGAAGACGACGAATTCG
The DNA here is from genome assembly GCF_015104395.2 of Macrobrachium nipponense. NCBI lineage: Eukaryota > Metazoa > Arthropoda > Malacostraca > Decapoda > Palaemonidae > Macrobrachium > Macrobrachium nipponense. The sequence goes on from NC_087200.1 coordinate 37,046,878, forward strand.
TTATCCTGACGAAGGGAGCGTGCCCAAGTCAAGGTTCTTATGTCAGTCATGTACCTGTTGCTCTTTGACGACTTTATCTTCCTTTTCATAGTGCGATTTACCACAGTGATACTTGTGTCTTATTTGATTCAAAGTAAGTCTGTAACATAAATTCCTTAGCCAGTGTTGCCAGAGTTGAGTCACCTGGCACCTTCTGTGCAATTCCTAGATTCTTATCAGTGAGTTCTCACTAGCAACAAAGTAACCGTATGCATTCTCGATTACAGATAGGCGTTAGCCTGTTGTGGATCTGTCTATCATCTTGCGCGCACAATGGCATAACTACTGTACCTCCCTCCTGTGGTGCCCTTTGAGGCAGGCCCCTTTGAGGTTCTTCAGATAATGATCCATTTGTTTGCTAATATTGTTTTACGACAGGACTGTTTACTTGTCTTTATTTACACTTCCATTCTTCTGATATATGTGTTTTTCTAATGTAAATATATTTAATCAAGTGATACTTAAGTGTTTACCTAATTATTTCCCCTTTGAAGAAGGCCCTCAGTTGACATCTATGCATATGATTTTACCTGAACCCATCATTCATGTCAGATTCCGCCTCGGCATGGTAGGTTACCGTAATCCTCAGTGTATAACCGTATATATATATATATATATATATATATATATATATATATATATATATATATATATATATATATATATATATATATATATATATATATATATATATATATATATATATATATATATATATATATATATATATATATATATTATATATATATATATATATATATATATATATATATATATATATATATATATATTATATATATATATATATAGGCGGGTCAGGGAAAGGCACTATCCATATGCATTTTATTAAAATATATGCCGACGTTTCACAACTCCACATAGTTGCATTTTCCAGGCTGCAAACAAGCGAACATGGCAATCAATAAACTAATAAAATCCGAATTACATATTATAATTACGTTAAAACATTCAGAATATAATTAATAAAACATTTACTTAAAGAACAAGCAAATGGCTGGTGACAACCTACCCAGAAGGAAGTTAAAAACATACTAGTCGTATAGAGTTACGACGAGAGAGAGAGAGAGAGAGAGACTAGTATGTTTTTAACTTCCTTCTGGGTAGGTTGTCACCAGCCATTTGCTTGTTCTTTAAGTAAATGTTTTATTAATTATATTCTGAATGTTTTAACGTAATTATAATATGTAATTCGGATTTTATTAGTTTATTGATCGCCATGTTCGCTTGTTTGCAGCCTGGAAAATGCAACTATGTGGAGTTGTGAAACGTCGGCATATATTTTAATAAAATGCATATGGATAGTGCCTTTCCCTGACCCGCCTTGGATTGTTCTTCGAGCTGTTGCTCCGGAAATTGGAGTTATATATATATATATATATATATATATATATATATATATATATATATATATATATATATATATATATATATATATATATATATATATATATTAAGGGGCACATTCCCCCTTATACAGTAAAAATGGTCACGTTGATCGACCTGAAAACCCTAACCATCACATAAGGCAAATGCAAAGATGAATTTAGCCACTGAATTAAACTCCAACTACAAAAACACACTTGATTACAAAGGATAAGAGTCTAACTATCATAAAAAAACCTAGAGCAAATTAATCGAATGAAACCAAGAACACTTCTTGGAAGTCGATACATAGAAGACAGAATGTTTAAAATAATATCTGGTTAACTGAAGTAAACCCACTAATGAAATAGAAAATATGATATCTCTCTCCGAATCCAGATATGTTCGTTCCACAAATGAAAAGGTCACATAGTATAAAATAGTCTCTTCATTTCATAATACACAACAAGAGCTTATCAGGATTGGTAATTGCTCGGCTCACAATAGCTGACACAGTTCCTGTCCAAAAGAAACACGGCCCTCATTAACATTAACAAACATCATGACGGAAATAGTGGTACATCTTATAAATGAATCATCATAATAAAATAATAATATATCTCTTGAATGAATCCATACACGAGAGAAAAAGATTCACTGCAATTGCATGACATCCCAAACAGTTTGAAGTACTGAAAAGGAAGGTATTAGTGAAAGTATTCAATGACTCTCGCCTCTATGTCCATTTTGCACAGTCCTGCAGCTTCACCGCTCAATCTTTCAGGGCTTGATCCTAAATCGCAGTGCCTTTAAAATTCCATCGATATCTCTCACGAAGAATTTAACACAATGTACACACGTACAAACTTTCCTCACAAGACACGCCCCCTTTAGATGACATCGACTGACACGTAACAAGTTCATGACAATGAACTCGCTACACTTATTCAATAACTTAGGAGATCCCCAAATAGCAGGTTTTCGACATTCTAGATGATCACCTGCTTAGAAATTAATCTGTCTCAAAAGGTAAATACTATCATCGCTGGTTCCGCCCATCGCAACCACTCACATAAAACGATCCGTTCGGGGAATTTCCATAGCGAAATCGGTCCTGTTCAAGGTGACATCAAACAGTAAAGTCTCAAAAACGAAGACATTATTCTTCCGCCTGACGTCACCATTTCAAAGGGTAACGTCAACAGATACAATGTTCCGACACACTAGCTTTTCCGATCGTTTTCTTATGACAGCATAACAGTATATGCTATCTTTATACATTTTATATATATATATATATATATATATATATATATATATATATACACTATATATATATATATATATATATATATATATATATATATATATATATATATATATAGATATATATATATATATATATATATATATATATATATATATATATATATATATGATATATATATATATATTTATTATATGCATATATATATGTATATATATATATATATATATATATATATATATATATATATATATATATATATATATCTTAAGGCACTGGTAGAGTGAAAAGATATACATATCTATTAAAATAGTGGGGCTTTATAACCTTAGCTCTTGCCGGTTAGAAACAGGTGCAAATGTGGAATTCCTCGGAAACGCTGAGATAAAAAACAAATGGAAAACACGCCGTGTGCATAAACGAGGTCGTGAATACATTCCACGGGAACAAACTAGCGTGCATGCTTTTGTAAGAAGTAGCATGCGTGTATCCGTGCGTCTGTTGGTGGGCGTACGTAAGTACGTGGGTCACAGAAAATGACATATAGTCTCTAGTATGTGAATTAAGGGGCAATTAGACGACAAACTGTCATAGTGGACACAAGTGACTTTGGCGGAGAGAAGGCATTCGAGGGGTCCGTCGGAAAAGGTAAAAGTGGAAAACTTTGGAAAAGTTAACACTTTCCTGGTGACATTAAGTTCAGCTTCTAAAGAAGGGTAGTGAAGTGCGACCCACATTTTATTGACGAACTTTAACATTTCATTATTTGATAATAATTATAATCTCATTTTCAGATGGTTTCGAAGTCACCATATAGAAAAATAGGATTTCTCTATACTTGTTTTGACTTTTGATAAACTATGAATTTTTGGACAGAGAGAGATAAGAGGGTACTTACTTTAATATGATTTTGGGAAGAATATGATAGATTAACATTTTTTTTGACATTTCTCAACTCATTGTATTCCATTTTCATGTTCATTTTCATGTTTTTTATTTTGGGAAACAAAAAGTATATTTTTGTAATAACAGGACTTTGAATTAGCCTAGAGTTTGAAATTTTATTTTCAGCTACCTTCAGAGGTGACACTCAAAGGGAACAATGATAGGTAGGTTACGTTTCCCAGTTAGGAGTTCTTTCCAACTATTTAAACAAGCGTCATTTTGACTTCGTAAGATATATATATATATATATATATATATATAATATATATATATATATATATATACACACACACACACACACACACACACACACACACACATATATATATATATATATATATATATATATATATATATATATATATATACACTGTGGATTTTAAAAAGTACTTAAAAGTGAGCTTGTTGTGTCTACGACACTTGCTTATTGTTGTGGTCACCAATCCAAGTAAAGACCTTTTATTATGTCTGTGTATGCATCTGTGTGCGTATATTTATTTATGTCCATACTTTTGCACTTTTGTTTATGAATATAAAATTTCATACATGATTAAA
>NC_087200.1:37056066-37073566 GCF_015104395.2 Macrobrachium nipponense
TATGTGTAAGTTTTAGGTAAATAAAAGGATATCTGGGCGTACATTTGCAACTGAAAAGTGTTTTAATAATTTACTGTATGCCAATTACAACGTTAATATTCGAAATAGGATATTGTTATTATTGTTGAATGTAAGCTGAATGTAACTATCTAAACCCTGGGACGCAGTGTTACCATACGCAAACACCACAGGCGGATGGACAGATGGAAAAAAACCGAGTATATGTAGAATTACCTAGAATAAGCACTTGATTATAGTTATTAAAAAGAAATATATATAACTCTACGGTGTCTACAATCCATATTTCATTTACCATTATCGTATTATGACAAACATCGGAGAATACTCACCTACCCTAACAGTAACGAAAAAGCCACTATAAGAAAGATAGAGAAAAACCTGTACAAGATTAATGCCGCTGAAGCAGCAATAATAATAATAATAATAATAATAATAATAATAATAATAATAATAATAATAATAATAATAATATTAATAATAATAATACAAACTTTAACATTATGGGTTCCTTAAGCAATAATTGTTAACAATAATAATTATGCTATGAAGACAAAGGAAACCAATCCTAAAAGCACCTGCTGCTCTCCCAAAGTTCACTATAGAATTAAATTGGCTTGTCTATAAATATTAATCCTCAGATTATCAATGGCCCATTCATGTTTAACCTACAGACAAAAGATATTTACTTTATAGCAAAAGAAAACAATAGGGATTAGATCTGCAATGAAATTCAACCTGGACTAGAATTGATAAAATCGTCATTTCCTCATGATCAGTCCATATGAAAAATAAGCCTTGAGATATAACAAAAGAAACAAGACGCCAATACCTCAAAGTGAATCCTGTAACAAAAACCAACCCACCACCCTAAAAAATGGAAATAAACTAGAAAACGAAGTTATACAGAGTTTGCAGCAACATGCTGGAATTATTCTATAACTTTGCTATGTTATTAGGAAACTATATTAACTTTCAAGGAAAAATGCAATACCTCTCCAAAACCACGAGCGAGAATACCTTGGCATCAGGACAAATGAAATTTGTTCGGAAATTTCGTATTCTCTGGGAACTGATCATTCTGACGAGAAGCAGTGAGGGTAATTGACGGAGGGTATTTTTAAGCCTAACTCCCACGAGACAAGGAACACGAGGAGGATTTTGGACTTGTAAATGTCTTATATGAAAATATTATTGAATATACTAGAAATCAGGGCATAGACCAAGTGCTGGGACCTATGAGGTCATACAGTGCTAAAACGGAAATTGGCAGTTGTTAGGAGAGGACAGAAAGTAAGAAAGAAAAAGAACATGAACGGAGGTTCAATAAAATGAATGAAAGGGGTTGCAGCTATGGGCAGATAGAGCGCTGCAAAGAACCTTAAGTAATGCCTACAGTGCACCATATGAGGTGCTCTGACGGCACTACGCCACTAGGGAGTATATAAAAAGACGATTAACGGGAGAAGGAATAGAGAAATCAAGCTATAAGTCTACCATCTTCATGAATTCTCCTAAAAACTAAAATTTACGTACATTGTATTTGCAAAAAGCACAGCTACAAGATCAGGAACAATGGTTTCAATACGATGGTTTTCGACGTAACTTTACGCTTAATAATATTGTCCGCACTACATGAGACAGACAGATACACACACCCACATACACTACAGCATTGTACATTGTACTGTAAAGTGTATGTGTATATATATATATATATATATATATATATATATATATATATATATATATAATATATATATATATATATATGCACACACACACACACACACAAGACAGAATACGTTGGCACAAGTGGGCCACAGCGTATGGAAGGACAGGATGACAAGGAAACAGCCGGTCATCAGAAGGTGATACATTTATTGCCGACGCTTTTCGTAACACATAGTTACCTCATCAAGGCTAAAAGAGAAAACAACACAATTTAAAAATACATGGAATATAACTTTGACTTCAAGAATCTCAACAAATATACAAAAAAAAAAAACATACATAAAAACAAAATAATTCAAAAAACACCTAATAAAAGGCACCTACTAGACTAAAATGTTGATGGCTGAATGATTCGGAAATGAGGGAAGAGCAGCGAAGAAAGGCCGCTCAAGCCAGGTATAGTTACTGTACAGAGGAGGTGTGCGAGTTCAACTTGGGCACCAACTGCTTAATAAATAAAGACTCTAAAAAGAGCAGTTCGTGTAAACGGCTTGTTTGGCCCAAGACAGAGAAGTCAGCATAATTGATAGGGGTATTATAAATTTTTGTCTGATTTCTGATCAGCTCTGACTTTTAGCAATCGTTTAGTCCAACCTACGAAAGTCCCCAAATCACATCTGGGGCAAGCATATTTATAAACGACTGAAGATTGCAGTACTAGGCAGATTCTATCTTTAAATTTAAAAAGACGTCCTATTGTAACGGGAGTTTTTGCAGTTAAAATAACTTGCAACATATTAAAGTGTTTTTCAATTGCAGACTTGAGATTCCCTCTAAATTTGTCATCTTGGATGTAAGAAATACTTGGATGTAAGGAAAATTTCTTAGGCCAAACAAGCCGTTTACACGAACTGCTCATTTCAGAGTCGTTATTTATTAAGTAGTTGGTGGTGCCCAAGTTGAACTCACACACCTCTTCTGTACAGCATCTGTACCCGGCTTGAGCCGGTTTTCTTCGCTGCTTTTCCCTGTTTTCCGAATCATTCAGCCATCAACTTTTTAGTCTAGTATGTGCTTTTTTAGTAAGTGTTTTTTAAATTGTTTTGTTTTTATGTGTTTTTTGTATATTTGTTGAGACTCTTAAAGTCAAAGTTATATTCCATGTATTTGTAATTTATGTTGTCGGCAATAAATAATGAAGCGTTTTTTACTTATGTTGAGTTAGAAAACTTTTAATGAGCTAAGGTCGCCATGGAAAATCAGCCATTAGATTTGCGTTAAGTTTACTTACACAAAATTGAACAGCCTCAGACAAACGGAACGGCAGATAGGTCATGTGGAGAGGGCACAAAATACTGTGTTAAATTACTCTATCATTTACAATAACGTGAGAGATTGGCCGAATTCACAATCTATGCAAGGCTCGTTTCCAAATTGTTGATGATATCTTCCAAGGTAATGGGGCACTTAGCAAGGATGCAGGAATGCACGGAGCCGGCAGTTGGAAATCTGTAAATAAATTCCAGGTTACACACAACATAAAACAAAGACTTCTTGCACAACATTTATGACTAATGCACTATGGAAGGAATTTATCTTTAAGTCACACACAATGCTGATAATATGGGGAGAGACCTCACGCTTACAGGGAATAGCTAAATGAAGACCTTCGTTGATCTTGGAAAAGTCACAAGGGAAGCACGTGAAGCTAGGTTGGACGAAAGGATGTTCGTTAGAGAAGTGAGAAAATTGAATTTGAGGAGCGAGGGAGAATTTGTTTGACTTGGAAGAAAAGAACTGGCAATGTGAATGCGACTCAGACGTACCTGGATGCCTTATGGAGTGTAGCGTGATGAGAATATGGCGTCGGCTTTCTCCAGGTCCTGGGGGCGCGCCAGTATGCGCCCTTTGTCTATGCCTATGGAGGCGAGGACTTGTTTGTCCTTGATGAGAGACTAGTCAGGACTGAGGATGAATCAGGGTGCGAACGATTTGTGTTGGGGGTAGTTCCCCCCCCCCCCCTCTGGCAGGTTATTCTGGAAACAGACATACAACCAGTAACAAGGTCAAGGTAAAAGTGGTCTTAAGACTAGGCCTAAGAAGAACCTACCTAGCTGCCCACTTTCCCTTTTGTTATGTCCCTAGTGCTTAATGAATTAATACCCTCCCACACTAACTACGATGGACCGGAACTTCCCATCTCCCTTGTCTGGCCTGGTCTATGCTGATTTCCCTAAATCCCTTCCAAAGTCAGCCAATGTTGGGGGGTAAAATGGCTGCTGCTTCTAGCTAAAATGAAATTTAAATACTGGCGAGGCGGGATAAAAACCGTAATATATATATAATTGTATATATATATAATATAATATATATATATATATATATATATATATATATACATATATATTTTACATACGTACACACACACACACACACACACACACACACATATATATATCTATATATATATATATATATATATATATATATATAAATATATATATATATATATATATATATATATATATATATATATATATATATATATATATATATATGTATATATTACCTAAACAACTGCCTGGCGAGGTTATGGCTTTAGGATATACAAAATATTTACTTGAATCCGCGTTAAAAATATAAAAAAATATGAAAAAGCTACAAAAAATGTATATTTGAAATGAAAAGTGCCTTGTGCACTTAATAGCTTAATAAGAGTAAATTCATCATATAGTTTGGATTACATTTCGGAATAACAGCCAAGATATGAAAACATGAGCACTCATAGAGTGCATACATCCACCAAAACCAACCTCAATCTTTAAACGTATATTTTCAGTTGTTGGGATTCGAACGAAAGTTGCAGATTTAGAAAATATATTATTTGCTAAACGTCGATGGAGGGAGTTATGTAACATGTTGTCATTATATCTACGGTTAGTGGACAGAATATTTAAATTTCTTAGAAATGAAATAATCGAATTTGTAAACGCTATTTTGGTTTCTCATCTTGACCAGTTATTAATCTGAAAAAAATTTAACTTGGCTCATATCCTACCTTCCAAATGTTCACCGATATCAGTAACTTTTGAGATAACCTCTGGACAGACAAACAAACAAATATAAGTACTATGCAACTTAAGATTTTCCTTTCATCGTAGACACTGGCTTCACAGTTATCTATAATGCATTCTCTAAACCACACACCTCAATGCGCGCATGCTTACTTAAAAACTTGGGTCGAAATAATCTTAACAGAATCTTCTTTACAAACAAAAGGTTTCCTCAGAATTAATTCAGAACACCAATCGAGCACCTATCAATATACAATAGATCTTCCTATATGTAATTTTAGTGCTGAATCATTTTCAAAACATTTCTATTATTTTCAAAACATAGAAGGTTGCTGGTTGGCCTGAGCTTTCATTTGCCACCTACGGAACCTATAGTGCGTTTACTTTTCTAGGATCGCTCTGGTTGTCATATCTACGGGTATGTCAGTCCCATTAAATGCTTCCCGCAGATATAATCCTTCTTAGGAGGATTCGCTTTAGACCTTGGGAGTCGAGGGAAAGGGTTTGCTTCTTCCATGTTAACTTTTTTTTTTTCATTCCCGATTCTATTTAGCTATTCCTCCTTTCTCTTTCTAAAATTATAGATGCGCTGAATGGCCTGTTGGCTCCGGTGTTTGGACTTGAGACATAATTTCATAAGTCAATAGATCTATTATGCCCTTAGAAAAGACAACCACTCATTCCTTCTTTGCATAGCATTTTTATCAAAATCATCCGAGTCAGTCACAGGACTCTTTTTTTTTTTTTTTCTCTTTTTTTTGAAATACTGGAGATTCCACTATATTTCCCGTCTCTCTTGGTTCCTTGTTAAGTCTACGAATAGTCAATTCTGACACTTTTTTTTTTTTTTTGCTTCGGATGTTCTCTAGATAGCCTTCGAAACATCATGATGTTTTTTATAAAATGAAGTATTACAGGAAATTATAGAATATTTCCTTGGTCTCAGGTGGTGGGTAAAGGCGTTTGCGAGAGTCACTGGGGCTGTCCATTCATACTTATTACAGTGGGTGATCGAGAGCGAGTATCCTTTAATGATATTGACCATGACCTTTTAAATCCTCTTAAAAAACATAGGTCCCCTAAAGTCAGTTCTGGCATCGCCGGGGAAAAAATATGCCATATCTTCATTTTCGTTAATGAACTGAGGTTTTAACGAAGAATATACTAAATAAGATATATTCAAAATATCTGATGGAAACAGAGAACCACATTTCAAGGAAATAAAAACTATTTCAATAGACTCCATGATAATAATATGATTTCCATAACGAAAATTGGCAACGTATGCTACCTGTACAAGCCACACCACAGCGATCTTAGAAAAGTAAACGCACTGTAGTGACTTTCCCTTCCTCCCTAAAACAAAGGCAATCGAGATATCTCATACTACTGTAAAATGAGGTCAATTCAATAAGATTTTACTTGAGGTTACTCAGAATCCAGGTCTTGTAGTTATTACTTTTTCCCTCTACGAGCTGCTGACAACCTTTAACGAGCCTTTATGGTAGGAAGGCTATGTGCCGAAGAGTTGGTTAAATTTTAGGATGAATCCTATTTTCATATATTAACTATATATATATATATATATATATATATATATATATTATATATATATATATATATATATATATATATATCAACCTGGCATTGCCCGGAAAAACTCTGCTTGACATTCAATAAACTCTCTCTCTCTCTCTCTCTCTCGCTCTCTTCTTACCTTTTTCTTCTTCTTCTTCTTCTTCGTCGTCTCTTCTTCTCCCCCCCCCCCATCCTCTTTTTTCCTTTCTTTTTTCCCCCTCCTCTTTCCCTCCTCCCCTTCCCCCCCCCTTTTCCTCTTCCCCTTCTCTCCCCCTCCCTCCCCTTCCTCTCCTCCCCCATACTCCTCTCCCTTTTTTTCTCCTATCCTCCCATCCCCCCTCCTTTTTTTTCCCTCCTTCCTCTCTTCCCCCCCTCTCTCTCCTCTTCTTCCCCCCCTTCCTCCCGTCCCCTCCTTCTCCCTCTTCCTCTCTCTGCTCTCTTCTCTCTCTCTCTCTCTCTCTCTCTCTCTCTCTCCTTTTTCTTCTTCTTCTTCTTCTTCTTCTTCTTCTTCTTCTTCTTCTCTCACCATCTCCCAACTCACTCATTCACTATTATAGAATTGAAAAACCCAAGACCGTGTGTTCACGATCAAGTTTGCCTGTCATTTCATCTGTCAGTTCATCGAAACTGCAGTTGAACTTACCAGTAGATAACAGTTTGTGGGCGAAGATGGTCCACTCAACAGAATGAATGAACTGCTGGTATTACCTAAATATATTCCGACTGAGTGACAGGTAACTGCACGCGAGGACAGGTTAGCGCCAATTTCGTGACAGTTTGTCGCTGTATTTAATCTAGGAAGCATCTCAAGACACTCTGATCAGAATAGGAATAAATCATGTAAAGGCGTTATTAATTACACTGTTAGACCCCTCGACGTTATTTACAGGTCGTCATAATCCTAAATTATACAATAAAAATCTAAAAAAAATATTTCCATGTGGTACAGATAATTTGGTATCGGTCTTGGCCAATGATGTCTTTTTATGTGTTACTACCTATATTAAAAATAAAATGTCCAATACACACAAAAAACTGAACCAGCCCCTCCATTCTAATTTTAAACTCATTCATCAATATTGTATGAGAATAGACGTCTTTTTTTAATACATAATATTTAGTCTATACTCTGTTACGCCTCCTTTCCTACTATTAAGTGAATTGCTTCAAGAGTTAAAACACTTTCCTATGCAGCTAACTTCAACTTATGATAGGTATTCTTCTTTTTATTTGTATTAGGGATGTTTTTGACACAATATACATTACAACTCATTGCTTTGCAATGACATAAAGTTCCTTAATGTAGAATTGTGCATAAAGTTACACGTAAGGCATCTATAAACTTGGTCAATTCGTACAATAGCGCAATCATGAATCAAACAAAACTTTCACTTCTTGGGGGATTGTTTTGGCGATCGGTTATCTATTGTTTTGCAAAAATACGCATTAATAAAAGATAAAAATTAATATATATAATTCTTTGATATAATCTTAAACAATAATTTTATTTTTCAAAATGATGGAAATACTATTCCTTACTGCGCATTGATTACTTCGTATTATAATGAGAGTTATGTCCGTCCCTCTTCCCATACCCCCTCTGCCCTTTACCTTTCCCCTTCCCTTCTTCTTTCTCTCTCCCCTCCCCACCCCTCTTCCCTCCACTTCCCCATCCCTCTTCTCTCCCCTACCTGTAACCTGTCATTCACAGTTTTCCCGGGCAGCGCCGGGTTGGTCAGCTGGTCAGCCAATTCTTAATTTAACCGTTATTTGTATCTAATATTTACCCTCCACGTGCTTTTCAGAGAAGATTTCCAAATGTAATGATCTACATTACTGGAAAGTTTTAATCTAGATTTCCCAGTCATTATCTTTCAGGTAATCAGTACCAAGAAATGTGGAAAGAAACTTATCTTCCATATGCAGTGAAGTGTTTTGCCAATTTACACGATAATTAATTCCAACCGTCAACCGCTGGAGCGTCCAAGGTTATATTTCGACTATCCCAGACCTCATTTAAACCAGCTTTATTAAGAAATACGCCCTTGTAACGAAATATGTCACTGTAAGGTCACGAAGTAGTCGCTATAGCGAATTCTGAGGGTAAAACATAGAAGAAACTAACGAATTAATGAGGTAATTCGAATTTGTCAGGCTACCATAGTCAGAGTTTGCATAGGGAGAAGTTTAATGACGTCACCAGAAAACTAGGAGCTTTCCATCCAAGCAACATGTGACTCTCAGAACGGTACTAAAGATGAGGACTAAAAATGAAAATTTCATTTATTTTGTTTGTGTTTGTATGTAATTGTAAGGTCTGACTGGTGTGGTGTTATAAGTTATACTTTGAATTACATTGCTTTATAATCTAGTACAGTCAGACACGCCTGTTTAATTTTTTGGATGTAGTCAACTGATAATAGGTTTTGTAGTAGTAGGAGATTAATGAAATCATACATCTGACAGCACCTGGAAAAAAGGTGGAGCGTCAGGCAAAAAATGAGAACGAGTCAAGACAATCGAGGGAAAAGGTGACGTGAAAACGAACATTTCATCTGTTTTGTCTGTGTTTGTAAGTCTATCACGGCGTGGAGGTTTGATTTTGAGTTATACACCTTACTGGGGTGACATAGAGGCCATGTGCGAAATTTTGTTTGGGTCTGTCAAGCGGCTTGGATTTTTATAGAAGATAAACATATATGCATACATTCACTTTATATATATATATATATATATATATATATATATATATATATATATATATATATATATATATATATATATATATATATATATATACAAACAGAAAGCAAATACTGGATTCTAACGACAGTTTATGAACGGATAGCCAATATGCCAAGGAAGTATATTTTCACTTTCAATATAGATTTGGGAGTCTGTGTAGACGGAAGATTAATTTTGTTTGCTCGTCCTCTTGACCGTTCTCTAGATGCCCTAAAATGCTACGTCGAATTTTCATGAAGTTCTATGTAGGGAAGGACTTTGTACCATAGAAGAGGTGGAATACCGATTGAAAAGGACCCCTCTTCGGCCATGTCAAGGGTTTTTCGTTGACATTGCTAGATATGGTCTTTCTTATTTTTTTTCCAAAATTCTCTGCTATCTTCAACAAAAATAAAGGCAAAATCTTTGCAAAAATTCAACCATACTTGGAATTCTGTCCACCTATGGGATTTAGGTCAAAATGAATTCCACTGTTATTTGCAAGGTCTACTGACTGATTTCTAATTCAAACTATAACAATTTGGCAGTTCTAGCTGTAATTTTCTCTCCTTGGGTTTGTTATAGGTATCCAGCAAACAGTATTGTACATAACTTGGTGTTAATTCTGTGGATAAAAATCGACATTCTTACTTTCCAAGGCTTTATCATCGTTTGTCAAGTTAATTATCTGACACATTCTCAAACCACGATCCAACATTTGAAAATAATGATGATAGAATTGATCGTCTGTCAACTGTCGAAAAAAAGACAAACTCTAAATTCTGAAACTGTGCTGAGATTTGTTATAATCGGGAAGCTACTCCAAACTTAAAATCTGTAATGACATCGGAATTGGTGCATCAAGAAATTTATAATTTAAGGCACGACCTTTCCAGTAACCAATCTAACGATGTCTGGGCTGCTCCAGTTAGACATCTGTAACTACTGATCATCATTTCTATCACTCATCGCATAACAAGACATGACATAAAAAAAGGACATTACAAAATTTCCACATGAGCTGGTCCACACATATGCCTGAATTCAAACTGACTTTGGTCCACACATATGCCTGAATTCTGACTGGCTTTGGACAACATGGAACCAATGAATATTTAATAAACAAGACCCAAACGCCCCGTGCATTGCAATTGAGTTGAAGAATTAGGAAACCAAGCAATTTGTAGGTAGACCATTTATCTTTTGATCGTTAAACTGCAGTTGCCCTCAAACTGGCAAAGACGACAATAGTTCTCTCGGGGAAGCACCTCGAAAATCGAAAGCATCAAGGTACTTGAATTAGCAGACAGAAATAATTTCCTTAAAAGGCGAGATATTCATGATGACAAGAGCTCCTCCTTTCATCTTCCTTTCATATTACCTCTATCTTACCATAATAAAATATACATTTCCCCTATATTTTAACTCAGTATCAGTCTCGCCTTCTTCCAACTATACTTCAAAACCACCTCGGTTACATGCATCCTATTTATAAAATTTTCCAGTCCCTTCAACACATATGAACGGCTTTATCAAAAGAATTACTAAAACAACTATAATAATTTGTAGGGTTCCTGCTGCCATATCCACAGGTCAATCTTGATCTCCCAAGGGATTAAAAAAACTTCATATCTCGTCTTAATGGACCATCCCCTTTATTCCCTGAATCGAATAATGACCTGCTATATCTCACCCTTCTCGCTTGCACATCTATCACACCCACATCATACCTTCCGTGTACGATATCCCAAGCCAATGCATATGCAAACTACTTGATCCTCGCCAGTCTCCCTTCCCGAGAATACACGCAAATACATTTCCCGGATTATTTGTTGTTTCTGCTCTGCTCTTCATACGCCAAGCATCAGTCTGAAAGCTCGCTAACTTTATCGGTCTCTCAGATTGTGTTTGATGTGTGCATCGTAATATTAAAAATGATAAAAAAATATATTAAGTGGCACACACCCACAGAACGATAAAAAAAATAATAATAACTATGACTAGAGAAGTCATTCAATACTTCGGAAAACAAAATCAGTTCTGAGAGATTTGGGTAATTATTGTGAGTTTTAAGTCACTCCACTAGAGAAAAATCTATTCGTATGGTTATTCACACAACTACAATTGTTGATTAAAGCCTGCCTTATAATTCATACACGTAGAACATCAATTGTTTAAATTAAAATGGCACCGAGCATCAAAATATGTCACGAAAGCTAAATTAAACAGTTAAATAATTTTTTAAACAAAATTAGTGATGTTCATAAAACAAAAATAAAAAAAAAATATCTAAAAGCTGAAACAATGTTTCAAGGCAACAACCTACAGCCTTTTAACGTGGAGTAGAGCAACTAATAATATCTTAAACCAAATAACCGTTGTTCTCAAACCTAAATTAAAACTTTATTAGGTATAAACAGTTTGTTCTCAGCTAATAACTAAATGCATAACATTAAATCATAGTTGCCAAAAGGGATAATTTCATAACTTATAAGAATCCTCTGGGGTTTGACTTATGTTCCAGACTATGTGCCTGATACGTGGAAAAGTTAACTTAATAGACTTATAATCGATTAACTGACTGACCAGTGACCAAGTCACTAAGATACAATAATACGCAAGAACAAAAACTACACACCATCCACTAACATTACCACTGAAAACACAAATGTCATTGATAGTTTGTTGCATTCGAAGGGGTTTTTAAATCAGCCATGAAGACACTGGGGGTGTGGATACTCCAAATTATAAACTCTGGCCATATATGCTTTTAAAAGCGAGTAAGCTTTTTTTAATGTTCATAACGAAATAATGTTAATACTGTCTAATGTTAACACTGTCACAACCAAGGGCAAATAATAGCTGCATCAAAAGTATTTGCACTTTTCGCGTACGAATGTATAATGACAAAGTATGAATGATTTTGTATTATACATGAACATACATACGAATATCCATATGGAGATATAGTAAGAGAAATAAGTTGCAATAATAAGGAATTTTCCTTTGGTAGGAGAATAAAGATAAAAATAACTATTGACTTCACGATAAAAGATAATAGCATTTTTCTATTTACACCTTATGATGAATTTTCCCTAGTCAGCATGAAAACAAAGACAATATTAACTTATGTTAATCGAACAATCTTTTCATATATCAGGAATGGAGCAGATTAAAGAATTCCGTTGGGTATGACCCGCTAGACATATACAAAGAGGGTGCAAATAGTATTGCAGAGAAATGAATACCTCGATAAAATGACATCTGAAAAAAATTGAGTGCAAATACACTGGAGAATGACAAAAAAGATGAAGAAAGTCAGCATTTCAAGAAAATGGATAACCGATTAGCCACGCGAGTACTCTCAAGTATACAGATCAATTACGAGCTGTAACATACATACTAGGTTTGATTTGTACTATATTGCAGAAAAGACTCCGTTTGGGGTTTTGTTCCTTAAATTCAGCAAACGTAGGCGCTGTTATTAAAGAAGCCAGGAAATCAGCAAAGGTTGGTCAGAATAGTCACATTCAGAATGCTTCAATTTTAACTTTTGTTAAAGGAACGACCACAGAGATTCCCAGCCCCAAATCCATCATGGAGATGGTCTTCAGTGCAGGCATAATCTGACCACTCCTTTGGCAGCTGTTCCAGACATCTAATAATTTATAGCCTGTACACTGACATATGTCAGTATAGCAGACAGATCCAGGGCAACCCATAGTGCACGCAAACAATATTTATGATGATGCATGGAGACTTTTTAATTAAAAAAAGAAGTGCTACAGAAAGTTACCGAAGCATCCTGAATGTTAACTTGAAGCGTTTCAGTCTGCCCTACCCCCAATATTGTTCACGCCATTGGATTTCTTGAACCAAGAACTGCAGTTTTATAATTTAAAATCACTGTTATACCTTATTTAGAATCTGAGACATTTTGAAACACGTTTTACGACGGCCGTTTTGTAAAGTCCAAGATGGCCGCTACATAAAGACACGGTCAAATGGTTGTCTGATTCCTTCTACAATACCTTCTCCAAAAACCTATAGATTTGCTATTCCTCAAAACTATATAGCACACCCATTTACATACTTAGAGTGGCCCTTAATGAGTGAATAACACATCACGTTTAACTTATATATGAAACATTTCACTTTTTAACTTAAGATGTTAATATCCCAGAACTGGATTATGAACATCATATTACAAAATTTTGCACCATTGTGAAACAGTCTCTCTCGCTATCTTTCTCTCTCATACATGAATCCATCCTTCCTTCATTTCTTGCTGATACTCCGAGTGAAAATGGTGGCACCCTGCAAGAGCTTCTGAAAATAATAGAATTGGCATCGTGAGCCTCAAAGCTGAAACTTTAGCATTAAGACGGGAAAAACTGTATCATTCAAAGGGAAAACTTTGACGTTGAGTGGAAAAGCCTTTTTATCATTCAACTGGCAAAGAATAAATGAAATGTCCGAAGTTTCTTTGAGGCTATGGGAGGGAGCCGATGTTTAAAATTTACAGGAAAGGAAGGTTTTCTGTTGCTTATAAAACCAACAACGTATGTTGCAGAAAATTTCACTTGGCCAGTATTTTCTGCAAAACTCGAATAATGCAAAAACAAAAATTAAACCCTTGCTGATTAAGAAGTAAAAATCAAGACCTCTTTTGCGTAAAAGAAAAAAATCTTCAGCAATAAAATAAATTCATAAGTGGACTACTTTCAACAGCACATCCATTTTATGACTCATTCTGAGCACCGATATTGCTGAATAACATAGCCAGCTATAACCTTAAACACATATACTATATAGAGGGAGAGATTGCAGAACCTATGATGGCCAAACCAGTTTGTGATGTTCACTGTCTGGTGTCATTGCTTTGTGTTTATTATGTAAATAAACAATGACGAAACTTATTCAATCTAGTATGAATCACTGTATTCTTTAAAACGTGCTTTCTCGGCTGTCCTTCAAGACTATTAAATGATTTATGCACCACTTACTAAATACAATTTGTTCTGTATGCAACAATAAAAATATATAATTTTGTTGGTATATCTTATCTACAGTTAAGCCATAAAGGTTTGCAGATATGGCCCGTTACAACATTGACAGCCAATTTTCTCAGCAGTCTTTAAAGATTGGTAAATGATCTTTGCAGCATTTACTAAGAACAATGTGCACTATACGTTGAAATAGAAATATTAATTCTGTCTGCTGTAGTTTTTATACAATTGAGTAATGAAGTTGACCAATTTGCCAATACTATGTACCTCTCTTTCTAATCGTTATTCATGGTCAGTAAAATTTGACAGCAGTTACTGAAATAATTTTAATCTCTAATGCTGTCATTCATTATAAGCATCATTTAGTATATACATCATTAATAGCCTGAACCCTAACTGCCAACATTCAATGGTCTGTATAATCATTTTATAGGATTTTAAAATTTACTGTACCTGATACTATTAGGATACAATTAATATTGTAGTTTACAGGGGTGTATAAATATTGCCGTTGCCAGTACTAATGTACATACCGGCTAGCCCCTTCTGGTTACTTCTTATTAGAATACATTTGCTTTGGTAGCTACACTGTGGCCTCTTGAACATATTCTAGACTTCCATTTTTAATGGATATTTAAACCTACAAGGCTACTCACAGATCTTATAAGAGAAAATGTTTATTTAATTACAGTATACATGTAGTTATAATCTGCATTAATTCACATCATACAATTTTGACTTAATCGAGTGTACACTGTATGTACTGTACAGCACCAGATCAAAGCATTTGAACCATGACATAGAAGCTATTTGTACAGCTTCAATTGCAATTTTTAACAGGAGATACATATATAAAGCTATGTAATATGTCACAGTCATACTGACCTGTAATTCAACATACTTATTTACAATGTACAGTCTAAGTTAGGGTAGCCTGTAAGAATAACTAGACGTTTATAACTAACCAAGACTTGAGGTGTATTTCATGGTCTGTGGAGGGACAGAAAGAAAATCACTATTCCCGAAGGTTACGCCAAGTCAGGCTACCTTTGCCAAGCTGAGGTTAGGCTATGGTAGGCTACCCTTGGTTATTTGATGATCAACACTGGTAGAGTAGCTAGTTGATAAATTTTACTTTCAAAGCTATAGGTAGTATGAATTTGAAGTACTCTTTTGGGTAAAATAATAATGGTAAAATTGAAGAATACTACCTTTAAGTTTTCTGGCAGATCAAATTCAGTAGGACATGCATCTGCTGACAGCTGAGTTATCTGCATACCAAGTTTGTGACCTTACTAATAAAATAGTAGTAAATAACATTATAACACTTTATTAACATTTAAAACTAGATCTAGGCTAGGCTTCATGATACTATGTGCCACAGACTACTGAAAAGAGGACTAGCAACTCCAGTGCTCGGGTCCTCAAGGTCGGGTCTCAAACGGGAATAGCACGTCCTTAAACAAACTCTCTTACATTTAACTGTTTTGTTATTGTTTACTTAAGTTTTTTTATATGATATTTTAATTTCCAATCCAAAAAGGTAGTCTTTTATCAGTGTTTTCTAATAAACACCATTTAGATATTATTTTGATATCAAAGCTTAGGGTAAAAAAAGCTTGATATTTTTTCTTTTTCTCTAATTCTAATACATGAAATCAGTACAATTATTAATAAAGATGCAATATTTTTCTTATATAAGAAGGATAAAAATATGATACCAATATAGGAACAATGTCAATTATAAGAAAAGAAAAACAAATAATCGTGGATATGGCAGGGCTTGATTAATTTACGCAGTATTTTAGTTCCAAGGTATAAGGGGAAATAACTCAGTGCAAAAATGCTAAGGAAAAATAAAGAAAACATCTAAATTCATAGTTTCAGTTACCCATAATCTTAATCTGATAGCTATTCTCGTCGTCTAAGCAACCTAGTTCATTCTCTCGATCAGAATTGTTTAAACTTATGCTTTGAACAAAATATTTTTGAGAGATTGACAAGCTAAAGGACACCACGATTCAGTTCCTTGGGAAATTAAGTGAGCCGAGAAAATATTGTGGAAATTACGTGGCTAAGCTTTTAGAAATGATTGATTCCTCTATAGCAAAAAACAAGAGAGCTTGACAATCTCTCAAAACTATTTTGTTCAAGGCATATGTTTTAAACAATTCCGATAGCGAGAATGAACTAAGTTGCTTGAGACGACGAGAAAAGCTATCAAATTAAGATTATGGGTAACTGAAAATATAAAGTTGGCTGTTTTCTTTATTTTCCCATAGCATTTTTGCACTATTATTTATCCTTATATCTTTGAACTAAAATACTTCGTAAATTGATCAACCCCTGCCATGTCCACGATTATTTGATTTTCTTTTCTTGTAATTGATATTTTTTCCTATATTGCTATCATACTTTTATCCTTATATGAAAAAAAATATTGCAAATTTATTTAATAATTGTACTGATTTCATGTATTAAAATTAAAGTAATAGAAAAAAACCCAAGAATTTTCTTACCCTAAGCTTTGATAACAAAATATTTGAAAACAAAACAACTAAAAAAAGTTAATGGTGGAGCGTTTGTTTAAAGCACGCGCTATTCCCATTTGGGACCCACCCGAACTTGAGGACCCAAGCATCGGAGTCACTAGTCCTCTTTTCAAGTAGTCTATGCTATACAAATGCTAAAGGCACTGGTAGAGGGAAAAAGATAAATAGTGGGGTTGATAACCTTAGCTCTTGCCAGTTAGATTCAGATGCAAATACTGGATTCCTCGGAGGTGCTGAGGTAAAAAAAACAAATAGAAAACACGTTGTGTGTATAATAGAGGTCATTGATGCATTCCAAAGACATGAGTTAATCACAGGGAAAGTCATCGAGTTTTATGTATGTAGCATGTGTGTATTCGTACATACGGGTCACAGAAAATGACATATAATCTGTAGTATGTAAATTAACGGGGGAATTAGACGACAAACTGTCAAAGTGGACACAAGTGATTTTGGCATAGAAGAGGCGTTCGTGGTCCGTCGGAAAAGATAAAAGTGAACTCACATTAAGTTCAGTTCTAGAGAAAGGGGAGTGCGATGTGACATTTTATTGATGAACTTTAATGTTTAATTGTCTGATAATTATATTCTCAAATTTCAGATGGATTCAAGGTCATCATATAGAAAAATGGGATTTCTCTAGACTTGTTTTGACTTTTGATAAACTATGAATTCTTGCACAGATAGAGATAAGAGAGGTATTTACTTAAATATGATATTGGGAAGAATATGATAGTTTAACGTTCTTTTTGGAGACTATCTTAACATATTTTATTCCATTTTCATGTTAGCTATTTTTGGGAAATAAAAAGTACATTTTTGTAATAGCGGGAGTTTAAATTAGCCTTGAGTTTGATATTTGATTTTCAGT
>NC_087200.1:37076066-37108566 GCF_015104395.2 Macrobrachium nipponense
TATAGATAGTATATGTATATATATAATGAAAGTGAATACATATATAATATATAATTTTCTATCACAGAAGTAAGAAAAGGTCTGTGCAACAAAATTACTGGTGCCCTAGCGGTGACTGAATAATAACTGAGCAGTAACTGCATGGCATAAAGCCTGTCTTAAAGGAATATACATTGTTCATTCTGGGATACCACTTCATCGAAAATATGTTTTTCACAAAATGTTACAACTAAGTTGTTACTTTACCAACTGCAAAGATGAAAGCGAGCTGCATCAAGAAATTAAACTAAAATAGCTGAAATAATATCAGGCATCTGAAACTCCATATTATTTACTCTATTCTTCTTATGAAAATATAGAGTATTTTTCTTCATTTCCCAAACGTTTTCATACGTGCGATACCCAAGTCAAATAATGACATTATTCACCAACTGAGATCTTTACACGGGTCTCATAGTTTTCTAGCATACACAAATAACAGAATTAACAAAGAAATTCGAAACCTAAGCGGCAAAAGTATGATTAACGACCCAATCTCAAAAAGAAGAAAATGTTCTATGGCTAAAGAGCAAAACGATCAGAATGTTTCTTTTTATTTCATGCTTACACACAAAGAACATGATGAACCAGTGGATCTAGTGCTTTCAAGAATATGCAGAACAAAGGACATACAGAATCCGAGAGACAAAGGATACAACAATGCTTGCAGCACCACAATTAGTTCTTATATTGCTGAGTGGTCGAAAAGACAATTGGATAATCTTTTAGTCTCGTTTCGCACCCATGATTCTGCATTTCTCTCTCCAGCAGATTTTCTTTTTCGATTCTGCTTTTCTCTCTCCTTCAGATTTTTTTTTCGATTCTGCATTTCTCTCTCCAACAGATTTTTTTTTCGATTCTGCTTTTCTCTCTCCTACAGATTTTTTTTCTTTCTTATTTCTGCAAGAAATTTCTCTTTTGAACTCCCATCTATTTAATTTCGAACAGTTTTTCTGGGTCCCACTTCAAACCTATCATCAAGCTACCGACTTACCAAATTTTGTGAATCAACTATCCTTACTTAAATGTTTTGCTAGTTTTATGGTAGATAAAGAATTTATATTAAATCAAATTCTTTATCATAACAATATTCAAATATGGCTGCCGATTATCACTCAACTCTATTAACCAAAGTCTTTTACTTTTATCTAGTTCAATTTCCTAGGCCTTGATAGAAAGTACATAAGATAGCTTATAAACACATAAGTAAACGCGAAATCCCCCACAAAATGGAAATAATGACCCAAAGAGAAAGTTTCAGGTCTTATACAATTTAAATCAACATTCCAAAATTATGCAAGTCGCAAAACTTCCTCGCTCAACTCAAGTTTGGATTTAATTCCTTAATGCTTCCATCTACGCTCTTAGGGTTTATTGCTCGAGATAATAACCTTACAGAAAGTCTCGTCTTACAGTTAAGGCTTTATTGGGACTTCATTCTTCGTGTCTTACCCAACTAAAAGCAAACAGCGGGACTCCTAACTTTTACCCTAAGCTAAAATGTAAACAGGAACTGCGACCTCTCTCTCTCTCTCTCTCTCTCTCTCTCTCTCTCTCTCTCTCTCTCTCTCTCTCTCTCCACTTCTTTCTGCCTCTTTTACATCGTCTCCATCATTATCGCCATCATCATTTGCCTCTCGTCTTTACACCCCATAAGACTTGTGCTGCATTTCCTCCTAATTTAACCGCCAGTGCCTCGCATTTTCCGCGCTGGGAAGAAAAGAAGAGGAGGAGGAGGAGGAGGAGGAGGAGGGAGGAGGAGGAGGAGGAGGAGGAGGAGGAGGAGGAGGAGGAGGAGGGAGGGGGTAAATTTTGCTCCTCAGAAACAACCTCTTGGCTTGTTATGGCAAGATGCAAAAACCTGATGTGGCATCAGATGATGTCTGGATACCTTTCAAGGAAAGAAAGAAAAAAAGTATCTCGCCAACTACTTGCTAAGAATACCCAATTTTGTTTATTTCGAGGTGAAATGGACTAACGTTTGTGTGTGTGTGTGTGTGTGTCTGGATCAACGTCTGTTTTTCTTTTTTGCCTTACTGAAAGAACACGTACATTTTTACTTCATTTATGTAGATATACATGCACAAACACACACACGCACACACACACACACACACACACACACACACACACATATATATATATATATATATATATATATATATATATATATATATATA
Source organism: Macrobrachium nipponense (assembly GCF_015104395.2). Taxonomy (NCBI): domain Eukaryota; kingdom Metazoa; phylum Arthropoda; class Malacostraca; order Decapoda; family Palaemonidae; genus Macrobrachium; species Macrobrachium nipponense. The sequence continues at coordinate 37,078,286 of NC_087200.1, forward strand.
TATATATAAATCCATGTCCAAAATAGTAGTCCTTTTCTAGTATGAACTCTCGAAATGTAAGACTAGCTTATAAATGCGAATGGCTTTGTTAAGATCAAGAGTTCTCAGCACATTATTCTATTCTTATGCATTTGAGAGCAGAGTTTGACAAGAACTTCTTTACGCCATGCTACTGGGTCCGTATGAAATTATCACAAATTCTCAACACTGCTCCACAGGAAATACGTTTATTGCATATGCTGATAAGGAAGGAAGGAAGGAGAGAGAGAGAGAGAGAGAGAGAGAGAGAGAGAGAGAGAGAGAGAGAGAGAGAGAGAGAGAGAGAGAGATCAGATTTTAGCCTACATTTAAAAAAAAATATTTAAAACAAAACTTCTGCAAAATTTCCATACATTTTGAAAACACGAAGATATCTACTGGTCAAAGAGTGACATGCTAATATTTTATATAGAATTTCATTAATTGTATAAAAGTCAACCTAGATTATTACTGTCGAGTCATTGAAACTCCACGAAATTATCCATGCAAAAGCGCAGGTTAAAAGCAGACCATAGTTATGAAGCATTATAAATAAAAGACCTCTGACAGTATGCCGTGTGAAACCCTGGCAACTCAACGCACTATTAATGATGATACTCAACAAGCTCAGCACTCTTAATGAAAAAATGTGAAATCACTGGAAAACGGCTCCATGTACGACAAGAAAAAATATTGTATATCTCAAATGATTGAATATAATGAACGTTTTCAGCCAAAATATCGCAAATTCATGATGGAAGTTTCCTAATGAAAAATGATTAGTGAAAGACCTTTAAACAAGATATATATCTTCTGTCTACAGGCACCAGCCGTTAAAAAGGCAGAGCAAAATACTCTAATACCGAAATAAAAACAAATTTCTTGAAGGAAATGAGATTAATGCCATCATCTTCAAACACAAAGTAAATTCTGACGATGTTGTTGAAATGGCCGACTGCAGAGCACGTTCTTCCATCTCAAAACAAATCAGCATCATGATCCAATGGGTTCTCTCCTTGCATAACGATCGCCGTCCTGGAGGATTTCGTGTCAGTGCGTGAGATACTGGTAACGAGAGCATATCTTTAGACTTATTTCAGAAAATATCTATCTTGGAATTTTGACAACCAGCTCTCCCGTCACACCAAAACTACTGCTGCTACAACAATAAAATAATAATAATAATAATAATAATAATAATAATAAATAAATAATAAGAATAAGATTAAAATATTAAATAATACATAATAATTAATTAATGTAATAAAATATAATTAATAATAAAAAAATAATGTAAACAAAAAAAAGGCAAAGTAACGATAACTGTTGGGAATAAATAAAAGCTACCAATGGGATGCAAGAACAACAAATAACAAATCCAACCCTAGATAGACAGGATACAAATGCCTGGGAATAATGGAAGGAGGAGATATAAAACACCAAGAGATGAAGGACACGATCAGGAAAGAATATATGCAGAGACTCAAGGCGATACTCAAGTCAAAACTCAACGCCGGAAATATGATAAAAGCCATAAACACATGGGCAGTGCCAGTAATCAGATACAGCGCAGGAATAGTGGAATGGACGAAGGCAGAACTCCGCAGCATAGATCAGAAAACCAGGAAACAAATGACAATACACAAAGCACTACACCCAAGAGCAACTACGGACAGACTATACATAACACGAAAGGAAGGAGGGAGAGGACTACTAAGTATAGAGGACTGCGTCAACATCGAAAACAGAGCACTGGGGCAATATCTAAAAACCAGTGAAGACGAGTGGCTAAAGAGTGCATGGGAAGAAGGACTAATAAAAGTAGACGAAGACCCAGAAATATACAGAGACAGGAGAAAGACAGAAAGAACAGAGGACTGGCACAGCAAACCAATGCACGGACAATACATGAGACAGACTAAAGAACTAGCCAGCGATGACAATTGGCAATGGCTACAGAGGGGAGAGCTAAAGAAGGAAACTGAAGGAATGATAACAGCGGCACAAGATCAGGCCCTAAGAACCAGATATGTTCAAAGAACGATAGACGGTAATAACATGTCTCCCATATGTAGGAAGTGCAATACGAAAATTGAAACCATAAACCACATAGCAAGTGAATGCCCGGCACTTGCACAGAACCAGTACAAAAAGAGGCATGATTCAGTGGCAAAAGCCCTCCACTGGAGCCTGTGCAAGAAACATCAGCTACCTTGCAGTAATAAGTGGTACGAGCACCAACCTGAAGGAGTGATAGAAAACGATCAGGCAAAGATCCTCTGGGACTATGGTATCAGAACAGATAGGGTGATACGTGCAAACAGACCAGACGTGACGTTGATTGACAAAGTCAAGAAGAAAGTATCACTCATTGATGTCGTAATACCATGGGACACCAGAGTTGAAGAAAAAGAGAGGGAAAAAATGGATAAGTATCAAGATCTGAAAATAGAAATAAGAAGGATATGGGATATGCCAGTGGAAATCGTACCCATAATCATAGGAACACTAGGCACGATCCCAAGATCCTTGAAAAGGAATCTAGAAAAACTAGAGGCTGAAGTAGCTCCAGGACTCATGCAGAAGAGTGTGATCTTAGAAACGGCACACATAGTAAGAAAAGTGATGGACTCCTAAGGAGGCAGGATGCAACCCGGAACCCCCCACTATAAATACCACCCAGTCGAATTGGAGGACTGTGATAGAGCAAAAAAAAAAAAATAATAATAATAATCATTGACTATTATTATTATTATTGTTGTTGTCCTTAAGAAGCAGACCCTCTCTCAAGCATACTCTATTAAAAGTAATGGCTACTTCAGCAGCGTTACACTTGTAGAGATTCTTCTTTATTTTCCGAATAGCGGCTTTTTTCGTGCTACTTAAACAGGCTAGTAGAGCGCCTATAGACAGAAAAAGCAGCTATTCGGAAAATAGAGAAGAATCTCTATAAGTGTAACGTTGCTGAAGTAGCCATTACTTTTAATAAAGTATTATTATTATTATTATTATTATTATTATTATTATTATTATTATTATTATTATTATTATTATTATCATTCTGTTATAGAGAGTGCAGATTTAAGAGGTTGATTTTATATAGTTTTTTTTTCTATTTTTCTTATCAACCGCTCCTCTGGTTCAGCGATGTTTCTGAGTAACTGGCCAATATCCATACTGGGAAATTCTAAAAATTCTCAAAAATGTTGAAAATAACCTGTTGTTAAAACAGGATTTTGGGATCATTCAGGTATACTAGTATCAACAGCATAAGATCTCAGGTCCAGGTCAAGCAGGGGTCGTAGTCAGTGCTGGCATTATTCCGTAGGCGTAGGTCAATACCAGGCCGGGGTCGTTCTTTAGTGCACAGCTGGTGGTGGTGCTGGTATAGCTGGCATTAACGCGACGTTTCGACCTTCTCGCAGGTCATCTTATTGGCGAGTCAGTAGTAGGACTGAAGCAAGACTGTACTGTACTGCAAGGTAGGGATAGGATTGGGTGGAAGTTCGGTTTCAACCGATTTAAACGCCCGCGGGTCCTCCGGAAGGACGGTAAGATTTGGAAGGGGGAATTAGGAGGGTGAAAGGAAATGATTAGGGAGAGGAATAAAGAATGGGACAGACCCATTTGTCTTTTAGTAGATAGTCTGATGCTTGTAGTTTCTTGTGTTTTGTTTTGTTATTTTTGTTCAGAGGCGTGGTAAAGGCTTTCAAAAAGTGTAGGCCCCAACTATCGATCGTCCTCCCTCTCCACCTCCCTGCAGGGGGTAGGGGACGGGAGAGGGAACTCAGACCACGACGCTTTACAGTGTTTTTTATTTTGTGCATTTTGTTAGTATTGTTAATTTATTTTCGGGCTCTCTCCCTGAATGTGAACAGAAGTTGCAGAGTATTTGTTGAAGTTACTGAGTGCAGTGAGAGTATAATTACTATTTGGTGCCGTACAACTTGAGTGCTTTTTCTTTCTTTTTTATGAAGCAAGAGAGTCTGCATGTCAGTATTTATAGCGACTCAGACCTAGAGCTGAATTCTCATTGGTCGGGCCGGTGTTGGGCGAAGTCGGGGATGATGGGCAGACTCTCTTGCTTCAGTCCAACTACTGTCTCGTCTAGAAGATGGCCTGCGAGGAGGTCGAAACGTCACGTTAATACCAGTTAATAACAGCTATATCAGCACACAAAGCAGTACATAAAATCTGAAAAGAAGGCACAGAAACTAGTGAGATGCATGAAGAGTCAGTTCAAATACAGAAACAAGGAAACGGTGCTGCAGCTCGACACATCAGTAGTTAGACCCCATCTTGAATATGCTGTACAGTTTTGGTCACCAACACTAAGAAAAGACATAAATAGTTTATAATGAGTACAAGCAAGAGCCACAAAGTTGATTCCATCCATCAGGCAAATAGGTTACCAGAGACGACTAGAGAGCCTGAACACGTAAGGCTTAGAAACACGATAATTGTGAGGACAACTAATAGAAACATTTAAAATACTGAAAGACATAACAAAAGTAGACTAACATATTTATGTTAAACGAAAACCAGACAGGAAATAATGGATGGAAACTAGAACTGAAGAAATACAATACCACCTTACGGTGGGAACTTTATATACAAGATACGTGACACATGGAATAAACTGCCACCAAAAGTTGCAAACAACAACAGTGTGGAAGAATTTAAAAGAAAGCTAGACAAAATCATTAGGACACTGTGAATGAACAGTAAAACCTGCTCCTATAGATAAGTGAGCACACGATATCTCCTCGGATGGACTAACAAGTCTTTGGGACATCCTAATCCTTGTAACTCCTTGTAACTTGCAACAACCGCTGTACACCAAAGATGACCCCGGCCTGGAATTGACCTACGCCTACGGAATAATACCAGCATTGACTACGAGGCCTGCTTGACTTGGACCTGAGATCTTGTGCTATTAATACCAGTATACCTGAATAACACCACAACCCTGTTCATAACTTTTGGGAATTTTTAGAATTTCTTAATATGAATATTGGCCAGTTACTCAGAAACATCGCTGAGTCAGAGAATTAAATGATAAGAAAAAAGAAAGAAAGAAATATATAAAATAATATATATATATATATTTTATATATATATATATATAATATATATATATAATCAATTAGTTTAATTCTGCCATTCTCTTTAACACAATTTACCTAAAAGAGGGTCTGTTACCAAAATTATTATCACTATATTACTATTATGAGTCTTGCAATCGAGAAACAAATCCACAGTTATGTATGGGTACAAATATATTTGTTACATAACTGTCGATTTGTATATTAATAATAATAAAATACGAAAATAAACATACTTTAATCACATTTGATCTTGGTCCATGATGGATGCAAGTCGGATTTATGAGGGACACTTGTGATTTTCCTTCAGTCATTCTGCAAACTCTGGAGGTTTGCAAGTACACACGTTTTCAAATCCAATTCGGAAAGTTGTCTGTGAATTCTGCTTCAATTAGAGTAAACATGTTGTTCCAATGTAAATAAGCAAGAAATCTCATCACTATATCCGTAATATTGGCCCAGTTCCCGAACAACTGTTCTTGATACAATAAGAATTCTGTCGTGTTCTCTCTTGAGGAGTCTTTCTTGAATGAAGAGTCCATTTCACAAACCCCTTCAAAACTTTCCTTCACAATCGCAGCATCACAAAAAAAAGAAAGAAAGAAAAAAAAAACTTTTATTTCCGAGGCATTTCGGCGTCACGAATTTCCAGATTTTATTTCACATAACTACATTCCTCGCTAACTTTGGAACTCATTTTCTGTAATCTGATTTCTGGGAAACTTTTTCCTCAAAATTCATTTGGCAAAAGCTCAATACTTGCGGGCTCATTCCTCAAGAGGCCCCACCTTCAGAAATGGTTCTTTAAAACACATTTTCCTAAGTATTTACTTCCTTCAATCCTGAAAGTCTCGGCCCTAACGAGTTCAAACAAATCCCTACAACTAATCAGCCCCATTCTCTCTCTCTCTCTCTCTCTCTCTCTCTCTCTCTCTCTCTCTCTCTCTCTCTCTCTCTCTCTCTAAAATTACCTGGATAATTCAAGAGCCCGTAAAGTGGGCGTAATTAATTTTGTAAGATATATTCTTTAAATTATGAATCTTCAACTCTAAAGCGATATACCCCAAAAGATGACTCGTAGATGAAAGAGTAAAAATGACATGCTTACTTGGTTGCCAAGGTTAATAACCGAACTACTGCATAGTAGATTTACTCCACGAACGAGTGAATCTTTTAGTCTTACAAAGAGGAGAAACGAGTTTTCTTTGAACTCCTCGATAGTTGTTTATTTTCCTTTAAATCTTAAAATTTTAAAATCCAGCTTTCTTAAAAATAATAAATTCCCATTTTTTTACACCTGCATCAGATGATTTGTAATAGCATTCGATATTGAAGAAGTGGCTTCAATGACAAAGCAAAATTTTCGATACTTATTCTTTTTCAACCTGGAATAGTTTGACAGAAATCGCCGAGATCTAATGACATCTTTGAATAAAAATCTCTTAATTAGAATGAAAACATTATAACGTTTAGTGTTATATAATCACGATAAGGTAGCAAAATTGATCAATCTTCCGCTGTTTTCAATATATTTGGATGATAATTTAATAAATTTTCTGTTATAAAAAAATGATTCTCATTTTCCAACGCAAAGGAAATAATCTCTAAATTGACCTAACAAAAACTATGAGATTATCAGTCTGATTACCTCATCAAAGCGCCCTAAATTATCTGTTTCAATTACAGACGTGTGCCCCCCCCCCAAAAAAAAAAAAAAAAAAAATCTATTACTACACTGTTGTATTCCGCATGCAGTTTATATGCATTTTTCTTTTGATTTTGCACACATATGAACAGCCATACATTTGAAAGCATACTTCCTATTAAATTACAGTGATTCAGCTAAAATATGCCTTCCACGCAATGATCCTGATCTTTGTACTGAAAACTAATTCCTGTTCAATTAGTCAACCTGTTATCATTAACAGACACTTAGATAATATTTGTGGCAAAAGGATTAAAAACCGGCGATGATATAGGTTCCTTAATAAAAACAAAATATTAGCTGGAATGTGTTCGTTTTTTTTAATGTAAAAACGTTAGACAATAATAGTTATAAAACTGAAAAGAATAAGCAGAAAAATAAACATAAAACTAACTGCAACATGAAGGCCTACTGCTTTCTCTGTTATTAACCATTCAGTCACTAAGCCTCTTCCAGTCATGTCTGCTCCTAAAACCAAATTTTAATTTTCCTGTTGCCTGAGAAGTTACCATTCATGTATGAAATTTTAGTAACAAATAATAATAATTATTATTATTATTGTTATTATTCTTTATTTTTTTTTGTCTATCACAGTCCTCCAATTCGACTGGGTGGTATTTATAGTGGGGGGTTCCGGGTTGCATCCTGCCTCCTTAGGAGTCCATCACTTTTCTTACTATGTGAGCTGTTTCCAGGAGGACAATCTTCTGCACGCATTCTAGCGCTACTTCAGTCTCCAGTTTTTCCAGATTCCTTCTCAGGGATCTTGGGATCATGCCTAGTGTTCCTATGATTATGGGTACAATTTCCAATGGCATATCCCATATCCTTCTTATTTCTATTTTGGGGTCTTCATACTTATCCATTTTTGAGACATCAATGAGTGATACTTTCTTCTTGATTTTGTCAATCAACGTCACGACTGGTCTATTTGCACGTAGCACCCTATCTTTTCTAATACCATAGTCCAAGAGGATCTTTGCCTGATCGTTTTCTATCACTCCTTCGGGTTGGTGCTCGTACCACTCATTACTGCAAGGTAGCTGGTGTTTTTTGCACAGGCTCCAGTGGAGGCCTTCACTGGTTTTCAGATATTGCCCCAGTGCTCGGTTCTCGATGTTGACACAGTCTTTTATGTTAAGTAGTCCTCTCCCTCCTTCCTTTCGTGTTATGTATAGTCTGTCTGTATTTGCTCTTGGGTGTAGTGCTTTGTGTATTGCCTTATGTTTCCTAGTTTTCTGGTCTATGCTGTGGAGTTCTGCCTTCGCCCATTCCACTACTGCGCTGTATCTGGTTACTGGTACCATGTGTTTATGGCTTTTATCATATTTCCGGCATTGAGTTTTGACTTGAGAGTCGCCTTAAGTCTTTGTATATATTGTTTCCTGATCATGTCCTTCATTTCTTGGTGTTTTATATCCTCTCCTTCCGTTATTCCCAGATATGTGTCCTGTCTCATCTATGTGTTTGATGGTGCTCCAATCTGGTAGCTTTATCCCTTGAGTCCTTGTTACTTTGCCCTTTTGTATGTTGACCAAGGCACATTTTTCTATTCCAAACGCCACCCTGATGTCCCCAGATACAATCCTTACAGTCTGGATTAGGGTATCTATTTCCTTGATGCTCTTACCATACAGCTTGATGTCGTCCATCTTCTGTAGTACTTTTGTCATGGGAATCATGGCTACTACGAAGAGTAGTGGGGACAGTGAGTTGCCCTGGAAGATCCTTCTCCTGATATTAACCTCTGCTAGTCTTATTCCAGAGCTTGTAAGTATTGTATTCCAGTTGCACATTGTATTTTTGAGGAAGCTGATGGTGTTTTCCTCTGCCCCATATATTTTCAGGCATTCTATTAGCCATGTGTGTGGTATCATGTCGAAGGCTTTCTTATAGTCTATCCATGCCATGCTTAGGTTGGTTTTCCTTCTCCTACTGTTCTTCATTACCATTTTGTCTATCTTTTGTGCCCCTATAACTTCCTTCTGCAGCCTTTTTCTTGGTGGGGGATGGTGTTTGTCTCCTCTAGGTAGTTGTATAGCCTTTCACTGATGATACCTGTTAGTAACTTCCACATTATTGGTAGGCAGGTGATAGGCCTATAGTTACTGGCTATATTTCCCTTACTCTTGTCTTTTTGTACTAAGGATGTTCTTCCTATGGTCATCCATTTGGGTGCATGGTGATTTGAGATACAATGCTGGAGTTGTTCTGCTATTCGTAGGTGTAGGGCCTTGAAGTTTTTGAGCCAGTATCCATGGACTTCATCGGGACCTGGGGCTTTCCAGTTTGGCATTTTCTTTAGTTGGTGTCTGACTGTGTCTGTCGTGATCTCTGTGAATCTTTGTTTTATTCTCCCTGTTTCTTCTTCCTGGAGCCATGTTGCATGTTTGTTGTGTGATACCGGATTGCTCCATATGTTTTCCCAGAGTCTCTTACTTGGTTCGGCTTCAGGAATTTCTGGGTGGTTGTCTTCCCCTGTTAGTTGGCTGTATAGTCTGTTCATGTACCATTGGATCTTATGTGCTTTGGCCTTAAGCCTCTGTTTTACATCTTCTATTGTGTTGTTTAGTCCCCTCTCTTGTACTTTGTATTTCTCGTTGAGTTCCTCCCTCCTTTTCTTGCTTCTTAGCCTTTTTTCTGCCATCTCTTTCAGTTTACTCAAGTCAGATCTGATCACCAAGATTTGCTTTTCCAGGAGCCTTTTCCAAGGAGGTTGCTGTTTTGGTTTCTGTTGGGTTGGTTGTGCTGGTGGTGTTGGTGTTCGAATCCCCATCAGTTCTGCTACTAATCTTGCTCCTGCATATACCAAGTTATTTGTTTCTGTGATACTGGTGGTGTGTATTATGCCCATTATTTCATTGACCTCACTTGTTTTCTCCTTTAATTTCTTGGTGTTGTAGGCTTTCATGGAGGGGATCTTTGTTCTATCTGTATCTGGCTCCATCCATTGTCTAATCTTTTCTACCCATTCCGTCCTCTCTGTTACTTCGTCGGTGTTTCTTCGTGTGTCGTAGTTTGATACCTCATCCTCCCTGTCGTCTTCCGTGGCATCGTCTCTCAGTTCGTCTTCGTGTAATTCGTTGTCGTGTGACATTTCCCTTTCCAGTTCTTCTCTTTCTGTTGGGGAGAGCCAGTTCTTTTTCTTTATGTTCCTTACTTGGTCTGCCAGCCTCTGCTTTGTTTGGGGGGTGTTATTCCTCTCATTCCAGATGTTGACCAGTCTTCTTCTATATCCTCTCTCCGTCGGGTTGCTTCTGATGTAGCATCTCCATATTTCCTTATTTTCTTCTCTTGTCCATTTCTTCCTTTTTGCTTCTGTAGCTCCAATCTCAGGCTGTTGATTACTGTCGTTGTGGTGATCAGTTGCTGGATGACGACTACCAAGTACCTGACCGTCTTCCCCTTCAATTGGGTTGAATACCTGGTTGCCGGACGAAGCTCCTCTGTTGCCAGAGGTTCCATTTACGTCGTTGTCGTTTATTCCTTCATTTCTTTCCATCATTGCTGAGTTTTGCTATTTAACCCATAGCTGGACCCTACCCCATCAGGGATAGGCACTCATTTACAGCTGAGTAGACTGAGGAAATTATGGTAAAGATCCTTTCCCAAGGCATCAACGCCGAAGAGAGCGGTCACCCATCCAACGACTGACCAGTCCCAATGTTGCTTAACTTGACTTAAGTCCATTGACGACCTAACCCACTCCTCCACGGCGCCACTTTTATTATTATTATTATTATTATTATTATTATTATTATTATTATTATTATTATTATTATTATTATTATTATTATTATTATTATTATACATCCTTAGGAAACAAGCAAAAAGGGCCATAATGAAGCCTGGGAAGTTGAGAGAATGGAAAACCGAACAAAAAATGCAAAGAATTCAGGAAAACCCGCCACAGACGGAAGAAAAGAGCAAATCATTTGAGATACATCCATACTTGCAGTATGTAAACAATTAAAATATAATCAACATGATAGTTAGAAAATAACTAAATCAAATTAATGAATCAGTCAATAAATAAGGCTTATTTAATGTTTTCCAAAATGGAACATAAAACTGGAGACTTCACATCCATGGTAATGATGATATATTCGTACCGCAGAGAAACCTGTTTATGAGGTCCTTCACGATCGTACGGTAACACCTCTTAAGCCGAAGGAAAGGGACACCAAACAACAGAGAAAAAAATGAATTAAAAGGAAGAAATGTTAAAGCCCAACTATACCGAATCATTATTGGACTTACCTTTCTAATAATACAGAAACAACAATCACTACTAGTATTTCTACTATTGCTCATACTACTACTAGTATCGTCAATATCACTAATACAATTAAAACAAGCTAACATAAGATGGCTACGCAGAAATAAACAAGGAACTCTTTACAACTAATTTAGGATGACATAAATGAGGCAATGCTACTAATAATCTTACATCCCGTGAGATGAGGTTTCATACCTTATTAGGCAACGCGAAAAAATGATTTGGGCTCCCAGTCCATTAATCCCCGAGTAGCAGACTTAATTACTTTCCTTCCGAATTCCTAGAAAGACTCTGTGCAATTATTCTAATCTCTCAATCTCTCAATCTCTCTCTTTCCCTCCCTCTCTCCACGCACACGTGTAAACCACCACATATGTTATATGTATGTATGTGATTGTGTACATGGTCGGTGATATGAATATATATATAATATATATATATATATATATATATATATATATATATATATATTATATATATATATATATATATATTATATATATATATATATATATATACACACACTTCCTGACCAACCAGGCACTGTCCGAGAAAACTCTCTCTCTCCTCTCTCTCTCTTTCTCTCTTTCCTGTTAAGATTGTTACATCAGTTACATTGCCCGGCATTTTCGACATATATTTGTTCATGCCAGCGATATCAAAAACTATGGATTAGACACTAATAGACATAATTTTTGACATTTTATATTTTACCCTTTCTCACCCAAACCTTTCCTATCGGGGCTGAACTTGGACTTAATGGCATAGGGAGTGTCACTATTCATCTCAGCGAACTCAAAATCTATGGATTAGACACTAATATCTATAGTTCTCAGCTATTTTTAGATGTCACCACCTTCTCACCCCCTTTCTATCAGAGCTAAACTTGGATTTAAAGGACGTCATAAATGTCACTATTCATCTCAGAGACCTTGAAAACTATAAATTAGACACTAGTATCTGTTGTTTTTGGTTATTTTTATATTTCATCACCTTCCCACCCCTTCTCATTCCCTCACCTATTGGGGCTGAACTTGGACTTGAATGTCATTGGGAGTGTCACTATTCATCCCAACTACATCAAAAACTAAAGATTAGACACTAGTATCTTTCATTTTCTGTTATTCTTATATATCACCCTTTCCCACCACCTTCCCACCACCCTTTTCCATTGGGGCTAACTTAGACTTAAAGGCCATTGGAAGTGTCACCATTCATCTAAACTACATCAAAAACTATGGATTAGACACTAATATCTGCTATTTTCAGTTTTTTTACACATCACCCACTTCCCACGCCCTTTCCTATTGGGGCTGAACAAGAAATTAAAGGGCATCAGGAGTGTCACTATTCATCTCAGCGGCCTTGAAATCTATAGATTAAACACTGATATCTGTTGTTTTAGGTTATTTTTACATGTCAGCACATTCCCACCCCTTTCCACTCACCCCTGCCACTATCAGGGCGGAATTTGGACTTGAAGGGCATTGGGAGTGTCACTATTCATCTCAGAAACCTCCAAAACTAGGGATTAGACACTAATATCTGCCGCTTTCAGTTACTTTTACAAGTCACCCCCTCTCCTCCTTTTCACCCCTGCCCCATTGGGGCTGAAGTTGGACTTGTGGGGTATCAGGTGTGTCACTATTCATCTTAGGAACCTTGAAAACTATGTGTTAGACACTAATATCTGTTGTTTTGGCTATTTTTGCATGTTGCCCACTCACCGTTTTTCACCCCACCCCCCATTGGAGCTGAACTTGGACTTAAATTGCATCAGGAATGTCACTTTTCATCCCAGCGACCTTGAAAACTATGGATTAGACACTAATATCTGACGCTTTAGGTTATTATTACATGTCACCCTATACCCACCTCCCTCCCAATCAGGGTTGAACTTAGACTTGATGGGCATCTGGAATGTCCCTGTTCATCTCAGCAACTTTGAAAATTATGGATTAGATACTAATACCTGTTTTTTCAGTTATTTTTATTTCTGCATGTAAAAGTGTATGTGTTACACCAACATACATACATCCATTATATATATATATATATATATATATATATATATATATATATATATATATATATATATGTGTGTGTGTGTGTGTGTGTGTGTGTATATGTGTGTGTGTGTGTGTGAGTGTGTGTGTGTGTGTGTTAGTCAACATAGCATTTCCCTTATCAGAGGTGTTGCTCCTAATATAATAAAAAATAATCACTACATCCTCCACACTTACAAGGGCTGAATAAACTTCGACACCTCAAGCTATTTATTACAATTATACAAAAGGCCCTCCAAGTTGTGCACTGAGGCCCAACACATGCACTCCACCTTTCAGCAATATCTTGCTCTCATTCTTTCACCTTCTGGATGATGAGGCCCCTCCTTGCCAAACCTCTCGCTTAATATCCCTCCACCATTCCAAGGTCTTCCACTTCTCCTTCCAGCCAACACTTCTCCATTGTATGTATTTTTCACCAACCTACCATCTTGCATCCATTCCAGCTGACCGAATAATCTCAAAACATTATCCCTTCCTTTCACCGTCACTAATCTCTGACCACCCTTTATGTAGCTCCATATTTTTCATGTTCTTCTAAAACCACAAATACTAGGTAAATGATTAATTTCTGCAGATTCCACCTTCATTCTTACATTTGCACTCAAAATCCACATACCTCTTCTAAAGATGAGTGTCGGATCAACAATTCTTTCATACACTTCAACCTTGGTTTCCACAACCTTACTTTGTACCCATTTACTCTAAACCTCACACTGTTACTAACACTCTAGGTCCGAACATGCCACATACAGCCTTGTCCCCTTTTACTTTCAGATTTCAAAAATAAGTTTCATACAAAAATCTTGATCAACACATACTTCTTGTCGACCCTACACTGCTCTCCATCTATCAAATATTCTGCCACCTGTCAAACACTCTCAATCAAAGTCCAACCATACACTTCCCTGGTATAATCAGCAAAGACTCCTCTATCACCGTTATCCATTTGCAGAGGAATAATTTTTCCACCCTCCCTGGAACGTTTCCGCTTTCCTCTTCCCGATTGACCTACACACTATGGTCAGTATGGTCAGCCACTTAAGCATCTATTACCCTCCATATCACACCATCTCCTCTATAATTTTATCAACTTCTGGTTTCAATTAAGTTTTTAAGCCTCTCACTTGCCCTACCTCTTCCACTATTGCATCAACAGCTCGTCCTCTATTCTGTCCTCCAATTTCGGTAAATTCTCTAAATAGTCAATACATCAACCGAAAATTCCATTCTCTTCAAACAACATTTTACTGTCTGCATCAGTTATTATGAGATTCATTTGCTCAATAACCAATTCCTCAGCATCCATTTCCCTGTGGAATAACTATTCTCTCTAAAGATTTTGCTCAATATTTTTCCCTTTCTCTATTACATGACTTATATTTCTCTTTCACCTTCTCCACCAACTTTTCCATCCTCCTGTACTCCTTCATAGTCCTGCCTTCTCTCTTCCTTTAGCATCTTGAATAATCTCTTTCACTTCCTACTGACTGCATAAACCTATTCTGAATTTCAAGCACTTTATATACTCCTTCAACTTCTTTATTTAACACTACTCCATTTTGAATGCAATTTCTTTTTGTATGCTCTCCTTGCTTCCACCTTTTGTCTTATTTATTGAACTTAATTTTCTTAAATAACATGATATCTACTTCCATCTTCCTTTACTTCTGCTTCAATAAAATAATCATCAGATATACCTCTATTCACTCGATTCTCATCATTACATGCATCTACTTCCTTTTCCATCTAATCTGAACTAATCTTTGGGAACCAAGTATCATCAATGCAAATACATTATTTTGAGAACTGTATGGGTAAGATTGAGTATGGCGAAAGAGTGAAAACGAGCCATTTTGAGTTAGATTCTGTCACCCTGGGTTTGTAGAACATGGAAAGTTGGCTGTAATTAGGGATTTAAATGAAAGGTAGGTGACACAGGAAGAGATGGTATTGTTGGCAGGTCAAACTCGGGGAAGCACAGATTCACACTCAGCAAAACATCTCTCTTTCATTCTCCTACCATATTCTATCTTACCAATGCAGTTCTAAGAATAGGTAAATTTTACTCGTTCACCTATCTTTTGTCTCACTTGAGACTACCTTCCATAGCTTTAAATTTTCACCTACCCAAGGCTTTATAATCCTTTGTCATTCCCATTCCTGCATACAGCCTCAATTGGGGCCAAAACATCTAGTTTCCTCTACTTATTTTCATCTACACTACAGCCAAGCATATTCAAAACCCAAAAAAATTTCCTTTTGCACTTCAGGATTTTGCAATTAAATACCGGGTAAGGGGCTGCAACTCCTACTCTCCAAGGGAAGAGGTGTGTTTTCTCCACATTCATTGGCATTCATTGCCAATGAATGTGGATTCATTGGCAGGTATGCCACATTGGCAGGTATGCCACGTGGTTGATTCATTGGCAGGTATGCCAAGTGGTTGATTCATGTGAGCCTACAGTACTTGCCCCCTCGCCCTAGGAGAAGCCTACATCTGTGGGCTGGTGTCTAGCATATAGGATGGTTTAACTCAGTCAATTGAAACCCATGGCATCCTTCCGTCAACCATTAGCTGAAATGTTTTCAGTCATCGTTGAAGAATTCTGTGTGAGCTGGAGTATGCTGTGAAGAGGGGGGTTTGTGTGCATCGACCCAGATGAACAAGTATTATATGTTTATTAAGTCTTTGGGGATGAACACTTTTCTGTCTAATTGATATTCTTTCTTGCTGGTAACAATTTTCATATTGCCTTTCTTGTGTCAGATGTTGTCGGGCTTAAGTGTTCTGCTGGAGGTGTCAAAGTTTGGCCATATAGGACTTATGCCGGGGCTGCACTGAATGCTTCGTGTGGTTTTGTTCTTAATTCCAGTAGGACCCATGGTAGTTTTTTCTCCAACTAACTCCCTCACATCTGGCATTATAGAGGCTTTCTATGATCTATGCAACCTCTCAATGATTCCCTTTGCTTCAGAGCTGTAGGTAGTTGTAGTATGCGTTATTTTTGTTCCCAAACTGTCAGCGAGAGTGTTCCAAACAATGGAGGTGAAGTTCACACTTTAGTCACTGATGATGAGCTGTGGAATGCCGTGCCCACTAACCCAGTCAGTGAGGGCTTTAACACAGCTTTCCGCAGTCTCGTCAAATCATGATTGCTTCTGGCTATCTTGTATTTCTATCTATTATTGTAAATATATATTTGTACCCCTCTGAGGGGGTACGGGTCCAACTACATTGATGTGTATGTGGGCAAGTCGGCGATGTCGTTGTCTTGTATTCTTCTATCTCACTCCTCCTGTGCCGCGTGATTTTTAATGGTTAGCACAGGATGCATTGTCTTACCCACATCTTCATGTCCTTCCTCATGCCCAACCAGATATACCACTTCGCTATCATTCTGGCAGCTGATCAGGCTGACAGATGGGAGAGGCTGTGATCGAGTTCAAAAGTTTTCTTTCTCAAACCCTCTGGCAAGTGAGGATGTGGACATCCAGTACTCGTTTCAAAGGTAATGTCGCCGCTCCTTCATTTATCAACAAGTCAATTCATTTGAGGGTGGGACTTTACTAAGAAGTCTACTGACCTGCAGGACATGACCATTGTCTTCAAGAATTTATATCATTCTCCATTCAGGAAGCATATCCTCCATCGAGGTTTTCACAATCCTGCAGTAATAACTTTTGATTTGGGATACACTGCACTACGATCCCCATCTACTAACATTTTCTAGGGTAGCTGGGTTTTGGAAGTGCCTCTTCCGAACACTGCGGTAAGTAGTCAAATTTGAAAGAATAATTTGACTATAGTATGTATATACATCCAAGCGTGTGTTTATAAAATTATATACTAAATCACTTTTACTAGTGAAAGGTACAAAATATAACTATTTAATCAGACGTGCAGTTTTGTGAATTTCAAGTAGCATAGAACCAGAAATAACCGTGATACAATAGCAATTAAACTTAATTTTCTTGCATTCAAAATTGACCCTTGAAATACAGAGTATATCAATATTCTTCTGCTGATTTTTAGGGAACTTTAGTAAAAAACAAGTGTTCCTGATATAACTGTAATCATAAACACTAAAATCCCAAACAGACAAATTAAATTGAAATTAGCTCCCTTTACTCTTTCCACAAAGTTTTCCGGTAGCCTCAACAATATAGTATTGATGGCAAAACAGAGAATGAAAGAATATTAGCAAAAATGAGAATGTAATAATATTAAAGGAAATCATAGCACGTGAGGCCACATAAGGTTTTAAGGATTCCACTCAAAGAACTCCATTGTTTGTTACCAGATAAGCTCGTTAATATCAGTGGTGCCTGTTTCTAATAGCAGTTGTAAAGCATTGTGTTTGGTTTTCGTTCCAAAATCATCTTTTAAACCCAAAATATCCGTTTAAGCTGTCCTTCATTTTTCTTTCTCCGAAATCCCCCATTGACGTGAAATACGTGAGATTTACGATGGTGGAATCGTCTATACAAAAATTCTTAATGTAAGGCAAACATGGAGAGGATGGAGGCCAGGGAACAAGTTGAGGAGAAAGAAGCAATGAAGGCATTTTCTTAAGTGATGAGAGAGAGAGAGAGAGAGAAGAGAGAGAGAGAGAGAGAGAGAGAGAGAGAACCATCCCATAAACTGCCACGAGATCTTTAGAAAAGAGTTGACAAATGGAAGCCAAGGACCCTTTTTCGCCAGGTTTTCAGGATGAGTCAGGACGTCGCGGCCCTTAAGAGATGGCTGACAGTCTCCTCCTCCTCCTCCTCCTCCTCCTCCTCCTCCTCCTCCTCCTCCTCCTCCTCCTCCGCCCAAGACGTAAGAGGAAGATTTCTTCTGATTTCTTCGAAGATCCTGGAGCGTCTTTTGCTGTAACTCAGCTGCAAGTATTTCTATATCAGGAAGTCCTGATGGAAGTAAAGTCGAATATATATGACATTATAATGTCAACCAAGCTTTGAAGAAATTCTACTTTCATGATTTAGCACCAATTCTCAATCCCGTGGATCTTTTCAAATGTCTTAAAAGTTTCTTAAATAAAATCAGAATTTAATTTTTGTTTCAACGATGAATTCTGAAATATATTTTTTCGGGAAAAATTTACAATGAGATCTTATAATATAAACCGAAAAATTACAGAAATGAGTGATGCAAGGCATAACTACATAAAATAAACAAACCCTGACATTTACAAATGAATAACATCCAATGGAACAATTAGCTGCTTTCATGTCTTTTCTGAATTAATCTCCAAAATATAATTGTAAAAAGACTGTCTAAAATCGTAGAACTTACAAAAGCATCATTAAATAACCAGTTATTATAAGATTTTATCATTACCTTGCGTTCTTTTTAGTTTGCCTTTCCAACCACACTTTCAGTTGCACGTACCATATTTCATATATATATATATATAATATATATATATATATATATATATATATATATATATATATATATATAGTTTGACCTCCTCCTTTCCATTTTTATTGATATTAATACTGGGTCTTGTTTCAGTTTGTGTATTTTGTATTTTACCGCCCTGAAGATGAGACCCAAAGTCTCGAAAAATTGGATAATAAATAAATATAATGCAACGCTGGCTTTTCTCCATCCTGTTTATATTAAATCTACAGCGTTCCAGATGCCCCAACCTTCTCGTGTATATATATATATATATATATATATATATATATATATATATATATATATATATATATATACAATATATATATATATATATATATATATATATATATATATATATATATATATATATATATATAAACAGGATGGAGAAAAGCCAGCGTAGCATTATTTATCTATTATCCAATTTTTTCAGGGCGGTAAAATATACAAAATACACGAATTTAAATAAGACTCTGGATTAATTCTTGCACTAATTTCACTGTAATTGGTTTGTGGAATTCTGTTATTGCTTCTACTTTTTCAGGTAGTGGTTTTATGTTGTACTGGCTCACTTGTGTCCTAAAAATTCTACTGTTTCCTTTCCCCACTCGCACTTATCTTCTCTCACTATTAACCTGTTTTCTTTTAGTCTTTTCAACACTACTTTCACAACCTAGTGAACACAGACTTGGAAAAAGCAGAATTATTGGATAGGTTTTTTACTTGTGTTTTCACAATTGAAGACACTACCTCAATCCCTGAACCAGCTATTAAATATGAAAAGGCAGAACCAATTGACAAAAAATATTTACAGTAGACGTTATAAACAAAATATAAAAATTAAACAAGTTCAAATCTCCTGACCTAGATGGGATTCATCCAAGAGAAATTAAAGAGTTAAAAGAGGAGATAGTACCTCACGTATATAAACTCTACAGAAAAGTGGCAGAACAATGAAAGGCACCCAAACGATGGAAACTAGGTAATGTGCCCCCCGTTTACAAAAAGGGTCCAAGAGGAAATTATAGCCAAATCTGTCTAATGTCTGTCCTTTGTAACATTTTTGAGTCTATAATTGCACATCAAATTGTGGATCATCTTAACAGAAACATGTTAAACAGTCACAACGGCTTCAGACAAAACAGATCCTGCCTACCCAACCTCCTGGAGTTTTAACATAACATGCTTGGTATTTACGACAGTAGTGGGGCAATAGATATACTATACTAAGTTTTCCAAAAGGCCTTTGACAAATTTCCAGACAAGAAACTTACGACAAAAGTTAAGAGCTTTAGGACTTGTAGGAAAAACAGCAGACTGGATCGATGACTGGCTAACTAATAAAAAACAAAGTTGTAATAAACAGTGAAGGATCCGAATGGGCAGATGTGACAAATGGAGTTCCTCGGGGTTCTGTCCTTGGCCGGCTCTTGTTTTTTTATTTATATTAATGACACTGATGTAGGAATAATTAGCAGAATAGCCAAATTTAAAGATGACACCAAACTAGGTGTAAATGCAGCAGACCCAGGGACAGTAGATAGTTTAAGAAATGATCTAAAGAAAATAGGAGAGTGGTCAAAAAGATGGCAAATGCCTTTCAATGTGGTTAAGTGTAAAGTGTTAAAAATAGGAACAAACAACCCTCATGAAAACTACATGGTGCTTGGGAATTACATAAATAATGCAGAACAAGAAGAGGATCTTGGCGTTATTATTACCAAAGACTTAAAATCCACAAAACAGTTCATAAAAGCTGAAAAAAAGGAAATGGTACTGCAGCTCTACACATCAATAGTTAGACCACATCTTAAATATGCAGTACAGTTTTAGTCACCAACACTAAGAAAGGACACCAATACATTAGAAGGGGTACCAGCAAGAACCACAAAGTTATTTCCATCCATCAGGCAAATAGGTTACCAAAGATGACTAGAGAGCTTGAATATGAATGGCTTAGAAACATGATGACTGCGAGGACAACTAATAGAAACATTCAAAATACTGAAAGGCATAACAAAAGTAGACAGTAACCTATCTACGTTAAATGAAAACCAGACAAGAAATAATGGATGGAAACTAGAGCTGAAGAAATACAGCACATCTCATTGTGGGAACTTCTTCACATACAAGATATCTGACACATGGAATAAACTGCTATCAGAAGTTGTAAACAGCAACAGTGTGGAAGAGTTTAAAAGAAAGCTAGACAAAATCAATAGGACACTGTGAATGAACAGTAAAACCTGCTCTTAGAGAAAGTGAGCACACGATGTCTCCTCGGATGGACTAAAAAATCTTTGAGACATCCTAATCTTTGTAATTCCTTGTAAATCCTTGTAACATGTTTCAGATGTTGTTTTAAGTTCAGGCTGAATATTAGTATATCGTCCAAATATGTCACACAGAATAGAAGGTCCACAAATATCTTGTCCATTAATCTCTGGAATGTTGCCCCTGAATTATGGAGGCCAAAGCAACTGTAGTTGAATGTGTACATACTGAAAAGGGCGATGATTGTCCTCTTTCAGTACCAATACTTGAAAATACCCTTTCAACAGATCGATCTTGGTGAATATTCTTGCTCCACTCATCTCATTTGTTATGTCTGCTATATTTGGTAGTGGGTATCTGTCCGGCTTCGTCTTGATATTCAACGGCCGGTAATCTCCACAGGGGAGCACATGGGCTGGAAGCTTTTTGGCATATTCTGGCTTTTTCCATTTCTTTAAATACCTTTTTCACATAGGTAAGCTTTTCCGGAGCCAGTCATCTAAATTTTGAATGGATCGGAGGACCTTCTGTTTGTATGTGATGCTTGATTCTGTGCTTCGCTGGTTTTATAAGGTCGTGCTGGAGTCTGCCGGTGGGACATCTTGTGCGATGGGCATATCTTCTGCTTCTTCTTGTTTATTTTTGCGGTTGTTGTGTGTCTGCTTGGCTGTTGAGGCAATTAATTCTTTATGGCACTCATGACTAGTTCCTTGCATGCTAAATCTACTAGTAGGTTGTGTGCCATTAGGAAATCTACTTCTAGCAACGCCATTATCACAACTACCATTATGAAGGACCGGTTGTAGTCTTGTCCGTTGGCTTAACTTTCACTTCCCGCTCCGTTGGCTTAACCTTCACTTCCCGCCTTCCGCATATGGTTAGTGGTGCTCTGCTGGCAGTTGAGACCTGCAGGTTGGCGAGGAGGGACAGGATTTATCTGCTCCCCCAGGCTTTCTGGGATGAAGGACCTGCAGGCTCCGGTATCCACCAAAAATTCAATGTCAGACCTTCCACCTCTTATGAAGAACCATGCCTCTGTTCTTCTCTTGTACCTGGAAGAAAGACAGTGGTGAGTAGGTGCAATTTCTCTCATGAGGCAACCTGCCTGCTCCCCACTGACATTAGTATGGTGGGTCGTTTCTGTGACCCTACTGGATGTTTTCTGAGAGTATGCAGCCCTTGTCTCACTTCTCCACTTTTGCCCCGAATCTACAATGGAAAAAGAGACTCCTTCTGGGGGCTCCTGTTCCCTCTGTTATTGCTTTTCCTAGTTTTCTTCTTTGGAAAAGCCTTTCTTATAGATGGGGGGTGGATGGTTCATCCTAATCGGTGTTTCCTTTGCTGTCAGATGACTGCTTGGTGTGACGTACTGCTGATGCTGACTGTGTGGAGTCTGCTGCTCAATGATCCTTGTCAACCATGACCAAAAATTCTTCTATGGGCATGGTGGAGGTTTTCAGCATCACAGCTACTGTTTGTCAGGGTAATTTGATGAGGAGTACCTCGCTCACTAAGTCCAAGGATGATTCTGCTTCACTATCTCTGGCTGGTTGGTTAATGAGTCGTCAAAGCTGCTTATACATTTGCAACGGCCTCTCATCACATATCGGGGTCCGCACATGGTTCAGTAACTTCTTTGCTTTCCGGGCTGGTGGCTTGCTGAAAGATGACTTTAGCTGATCCTTCAGGATGTCTTATGTGACTGGGGTGTCTAGTTCCTCGAGCCATGCCGCTATTTGCTCGAAAAGGTCCTCAGTAGGAATTTGAGGACGGCATCTGCTTCCCACATCAATGAGGTGATCTTTTCTGTGAGGAAAATCGTCTCCCCCTTAAAATGCCCTGCTTCTGGGTGGAGTGATGGGGTGCAAAGGTTGAGAATTGAATGGAAGGAGCTGCAAGGCTCTTGCTGATGGTGTGGGGTTCATTGACTTGGTCGATAATCTCCAGTGTCACTAGTGTGAGAGAGGTACAAGTGAAAGTAGGATAGGTTACAACTGATTTATTGGTTCAAAATTCACAAAGTCATAAGTCCATGCGGGCAACAAAGTAATCCCGACCTTTAACAGGTAGGGAATAAGGAATTAACTGTTTCTTCACGGATACAAAAATAAAATCATACACGTGTATAACATATGAATATAAAATAGATGTACATGGCTGAATGAATGACATTCTGGTACAAAAGTTGGTAACAATATCTAAAAAGTGACAAAAACATTGTTGGAAATATTCGCCTAATACATACATCTTCATGAGAATTTGTTTTGTCTCCCAACCTCGTGTTGACTGCATGGTCCTTTCTCCGAGGTGAGAGCTGATTCATCGACAGATAAGCCACGTGGTTGATTCACGTGTACCTTAACTTTTGATATATTCTTATGCAGTTTTCAATCACTGTAGTGCACTATATTAATTAAGCTCATTCAATACCTCATTTTTCCCTAAAAGAAAATACTCAGCGTTCTTATCGACTTCCGTTCCGGAAGAGAAAATCTCCAAACACTGAAGCTTCATATTGAATATCATTATTTTTATTCTGGAGCTTATTTCCAGCACAGATAAATCTCAGCAACCAAGCAACAAACTTCGGCAACTTCACTATTCAATTTATTCTATGAATTCTGAGAATAATAAGCCAAATGAATCTAATTTTACACCCATCTCTTATCAGCTCCGTGTAATTTCCCACACTTAAAGGGACCTTGACACTAGCCTTCATTAGGGCAATGTTCCCTTCTTTATCATTCTTGATCTAATTCATCCGTCTTCCTGTTCTAAATAAACAGTAAAAATCGCTGTTCTATTATAGTTGTCAAAAATCCGTATAATTAGGAAAGATTTCTCTTTGATAGCGCGCAGAAACAAATGAAAAGCAAACTGTTATCCGCTCCGGTAAGCAGTCAAAGACTACTCATTAATTAAGGGTTATGGATAATCTCCGTATCCTTAGCGAAGGACTTCAAACCACCAAGGAATAATAATAATAATAAGCCCAAGTGCGTGTTATTAGCTGCAGCCGCGAATTATCAAACAAAAGGTGGAAAAGATGGGCAGATAAAAAGCGGTTTGTTCTACCTCCGAAAGATATTTCGGTGAGAGGAGACGAGAGAGAGAGAGAGAGAGAGAGAGAGAGAGAGAGAGAGAGAGAGAGAGGTCTCACAGCACGTTAGATACAATAGCCTCCTGGGTGAAGCAGCGAGTGTTCGCTTGTGCGTGCGTATTCGGGACCGACGGCGATGTGGTAAAGAGAAAGGAGCACTAAAAACGAATGAAGGCTGCAGCGGAATAGCGCTGGTCTTCTTTAGACGGCGTTAGAGGATTAGAGAGAGAGAGAGAGAGAGAGATGCGCAATTTTTCCGTGGTATTCAAATTGTTGTCTTAGCGTGAGAGGAAAAATAGCATTCGGGTTTTCTGTTCTTGGAAATTGTGTGTGTGTGTGTGTGTGAGAGAGAGAGAGAGAGAGAGAGAGAGAGGCTGAAATTTATCTCACCTATTCAAATAGTTGTCTTAGTTGTGAGAAGAGAAATAACGTTGCCCTTTTCCATTCGAAAATTATGGCTCCGGCATTTGGTCGAATTCTCCTCAGAAATGGAGAGTGAATAAGATAGAGAACAATTATTTTCTTTCAACATCGTCAGTTACAATGGACGTGGGCTCTCTGTGTAACTGTCCTACCGTGAGTCAGGGTTATCTTGAAAATAATTCAAAGAAATCAGAAATAACCAATAAGATTTAAAGTTAATAGATCTGATGTTGGCTACCGGGCCGTACGAACTAAATTCGCTCTATCAAGAACGGTTTAATTCTATTATTATCGTACAAACATCAACTGTCCTTATAACTGCACAGCTGATCTAAGTTAGTGGAGTCACATACGGTATAAAAAAAAAAGCATGTGCTGTTTTAATTTCCCGGTATATATAAGCAAGCATGTTTGTTTTCATTTCCCGGTATATAAAAAAAAGCATGTTGTTTTAATTTCCAGGTGTTTACGGTAAAATCAGAGGTTGATGCTTTTGTATGTATATCTTAATTCTATCAGACCACTGAGCTGATTAACAGCTCTCCTAGGGCTGGCCCGAAGGCTTAGATATTTTTTATTTTTATCTATTTATTTTTTTGCGTGGCTAGGAACCTATTGGTTTCTTAGCAACGAGACCTACACCTTATGGTGGGATCCGAACCACATTATATTGAGAAATGAATTTCCATCACCAGAAACAAATTCCTTTGATTCCGCGTTGGCAGAGCGGGGAATCGAACTTCGGATCACAAGATTGGTAGGCGAACACGAAAACCGCTCTTCCATCGAGGAACCCACTCACAAGCGCTGAAAACCAAAAAACCTACATACTCAGGTAATGCTACGTCAGAAGTATATGGTTTAAATAATGTATTACTAAACATATTTCAAAAAATTGAAGAACTTCATATTTTCTTTGATAGAACTAATTGTGCAAGACTGAAGATATGCAATAAACAATCAAAAAGACTATCTTGGTTGAGAAGGACAAGAGTACAAAGTTTACGTAAGAAGAACGTAAAAATCGAGTACAGAAAGCTACCTGAAAGGAAGAACACTCAAACAAAATACCAGAAACACGTTAAAAGGAACAAGAGGTTTTGGATCAAAGAAATAGAAATATAGGAACAGCACCGACACTGAAGCAAAAATAGTGGACGGATGGGAAAGGTGAGCGTAAAATGGAAAGCGTGTATTACAAATGGCCTGAGAAAGAGCACTGTGACAAGACCTTGGATTCCATTTACAAGCACAGAACGCTTGCAGAGTGATGGCTTCACTTCTAGAATTTATATATATATATATATTATATATATATATATATATATATATATATATAAATTATATATACATATGTTGTATGTGTGCATATATATATATATATATATATATATATATATATATATATAATATATCATCATCATCATCATCAGCCGTTGTTAGTCCACAGCAGGACAAAGGCCTCAGACATGTCCTTCCACTCTCGTCTGTTTGTGGTCTTTCTGTGCCATTCTATGCCTGCTAATTTTCTTAAGTCGACAATCCAGTCTTTTCCTTCCCCTGCTTCGTTTGCAATCTCTAGGGACCCATACTGTTATTCTTTTTGTCCATCTATTATCTGACATTCTCAATATATGTCCTCCCCATGCCCATTTCTTTTTCTTACTTGTTGTTAGAATTTCCTCTACTTTAGTTTGCTCTCCTATCCATGTTGCTCTTTTTCTGTCTCTTGGTGTTATTCCTATCATTATTCTTTCCATAGCTTTTTGAGTTGTAACTAGCTTATGTTCTAAGGCTTTAATAAGGCTCCAAGTTTCTGATGCATAAGTTAATACTGGTAGGACCATCTGAATAAATACTTTTCTTTTTAGAGAGTGGCATTTTACTTTTCATAATCTCATTTTGTTTACCAAAAGCTCTCCATCCCATGCCTATCCTTCTTTTAATTTCGGTCTCATGTCCTGGGGAAACACTAACTGTCTGTCCTAAGTACGTATATTCATTAACAATCTCTAGAGGTTCGTCCATAACCCTTATTTGTTGTCTCTGCATTTTCATTGAATTTATCTTAGATTTACTCATATTCGTTTTCAGTCCTACATTTCTGCTTTCTCTATTCAGATCCTCTTTTATCTTTTGTAATCCCTCCCCTGATTCACTGTCATCTGCAAATCTTAAGTTGTTAAGGCATTCCCCACTAATATTAATTCTTGCGTTTTCACTCGTGATGGCCATTCCGCCATTTCGTGCCCCATAAAAGAGGGTGGGCAAGAAAAAAATTCAAAATGCCACAAGCCTGGGGGCCCTACTCGAAGCCTCACCACATACACCCCCATCCTAGACCAGACTACTCCCCTGAGGTCACTTATTTCCAGATGCCACCGCAAGACAGCAGCACCAACTTGGCACCCCCCCCCTATGGGGACTTGTGATGCGAGTCTAGGCCTAAGACAAAAGGGACTGAGAGTCGGTGACCAGTAGAAAAACCTCCAAGGAAGTACCCACCCACTTTTGAAGGATTTGAGGGGTAGCTGGTCTCAAGCATGGGTGCAAAGCTTCACATACCAAGAGTCATCTCGAACGGACATGGATGTCCGTCCTCTGTCTGAAGAGACAACCTTCTCTGCAACCGCCCCCCCCCCCCCCCCCCCAATAAATGTAAGGTGTCTTTTGTATGAAAACCTCATATCCTTCACCTTTCCTTCCATCTTCCCCTTTACATCATCTCATCCTTCCCTCCTCCTATCCATATAGAAAGGAATCCTATCCACCAAACCTTTGTTCCTCTCTCCTACCCTCCTGGTCCTACCCTTGCGGCGGCATCCGCCTGAGCCTCGAATCCCCTTACCCTGAGTGTTATCTCCATTCGATAATGTCTATGTCTTAACTATCATCTGTATATAGCTGCATTCATTTGTAATTATCCAAGATTTGCTTACATGACTTTATTGCTACATCAACTAGAATAAATAATCTGTGTTAGTCTAATATTGCAGTGTAACTGATTGGTTAAGTGGATTAGGGAATCTGTGCATACTAGCTAGTATTCAATTTCCCTCCCAGGGAGCTAGAGGGTAATTTTTGTTGAAAACTTCCACGAACCATACACCTCCACTCCACTCCAGAGAAGCTCCTTGCAGCTTCGAGCTTCAGCAGTTAACCAGCGGTTAAAATGACTTCATAGTTATATATCAAATCCGTTGTGCTCCCTTTTGTTATTACATTTGCATAAGTTATTGTTAAATACATTAATGCTGGTACTAGAGTGTCTCAATGCCGGCTGGCGACCTCCAAACTTCCTTCTTTTTATATATATAAATTATGGTATGCTTATGCAAGTTGTAAACAAGGCTCAGGCTCGCACCGTATAACAACAACTGGCGATCCATGCCAGGATTCGCTAAGATAGTTGATTGGACTGGCGATCCAGGCCAAGATTCGCTAAGATAACTGATTGGAATTTTTTTTAAATCCCCCTTCTATTTTTGGTGACTAAGACAAACCTTAATTTCCTTTTTGAGTAAATCCTATTACTACTGGAGTTGGAAGCGTGGACGCAAAACAGCCAAGAAAACTTTTATATTTCGTTAAAATATCTCGTAAGTTTTAGCCAGGGATTTGCATAATAATAGATAGGGCAGCTAAGAATATAAATTCCGGCTAACGTTCATAACCATAACGCAAAAAATCAAAGTGTTTTTACATCTTAAATTGTAAAGAAAAGTGTGTTGTTTATGGAGCGGAGTGTGTGCGTGTGTAAGCGTTTCATGCCCAGGGCACCCAACCATCAAAAGTGTTTAAAAGACTCACAATAACAAGTTTCAATATCGTTCATAGGGAGCAAAGGTAATCACAGTGTTTATGTTGTTCTTATTATATTTAACATACTTATATCCTTGGATTTGAAAATAATCATGATTCAAGAAAAAACTTTTTTTTGAAACAGCTTTTGCACATTTGAGTTGTAAACAAAAGACCAACCTGAGATAGTTTAGCTCTACACACGTAACCCAGAATGAAGACACGGTTGCTTTGCCTGTTTCTTTTTTTTTTTTTGAACTCCGACTTCACATGTTTACTACATGATTGCAATTGAGTCAGTAGTTCATACTTGCATCCATCTTTGTTAGTGAGTATAAAAGTAAGGATTTAGCATTTAATTGCTAATATCATAATTCAACGCCATATTGTAGGTTTCTATGCCAGTAGGGCAAACTTTCCTCACTGTTAGGAATGGGTAAGGTAACGTTATATGCCTTGTTATTTTGTAATTTTTTTTCATTCTAGTGTGATAGGCATATGTGAAGGGTTAGGAAAGAAATAATTCTTGTACGATTGCACTAAATCATTTAACTTAAGATTTCATATTACTATATTTTATTTCATTTCTTAATTAAACAGTGGTAGATGAGCTTTCTATTAAAATTTTGAGAGACATAATATGTTTACTTTAAGTGAAGGGATTAATTATTAGGGTTAATCATTTCTAGTGAAGCAAAACTAATTAGCGTCCCATTAATTGCCAGCTAAATCAAAGCAGTTCCTATGCAATAAAATCTTACAACTTCCCCCCAGGGTCAATTTAAAGTTGTGATATTCTAGACGTCTGTTTACCCTCAGAGTTCTTATTGTAACTTTGAGTTACACGATTAAACAAACAAACCCACAACTTCAAACCCTATCATAAACAGATAGCTTACAGGTTCACCATTCGTTGTGATTCCTTTTTTCAGACACTGTTTAAATAATTTGCAGGCTCGCCCCTTGATGTGAGCTTTGTCGTAGGTCCTGTTGTAGAAAGCTTACAGGCTTGCCCTTCGATGTAAGCCCTGTTTTAGGTATTATTCTAGTAACAACCATTAAATACACCCATTGTTGTGTTTTCCAATACTGGCCTGTTACTTTACTTAGCCTACAGGATCACCCCTCGTTGTGATTCCTGCCATAGGTCTATTATTTTAGCTAGCCTAGAGGATCATCCCTCGTTGTGATTCTTGTCGTAGATTTGTTATCCTAGCTAGTTCCCAGGATCACCCTTTGTTGTGATTCCTGCCGTAGGTTTGTTATCCTAGGTAGTTTCCAGGGCCACCCTTGGTTGTGATTCCTGTTTCCGGCTTAGTTCCATATAGTCTACAGGTACACCCCTCGTTGTGTATTCCTGTCATCTGCACACCTCTATAGTGGTGTACCTTTGTGCTGCCTGACTCCTGTTTTGGCTGGAGTGTCTTTCCCTTCCTTGCAATTTCTTGCATGGCCAGCACCACTCTTACAAATTGTTGAGGGTGATCTAGTAATCATTTAGAGGAATTAGCAAAGTGACCACCACTGAGGTCCAGGTTATACTGGCATTAGGGGAAAGGCTTGGCTATGGGAGAACAGAGTTACAAGAATTTGTCCAAGAAACCCAAAACGAGACCAGAGAGAGAGGGTGGGGGGGGGGGGGGGTGGAAAGGAAGGAGAGCTGAGAGAGGAGGACGGAGAGGAGAAGAGCGAACTTGAGAGAGAGATGAGGCGAGAGAGACGAGAGACGAGAGAGAGAGAGAGAGCATGAATTAAAGATGAGGGACAAAGACATTGAATTAACCCATCTCCAATGCTCACAAGCTCTATCTAATGGTACTCCTCCAATTGGGCCAGGCTCACCATCCTTGCCTGTCCATAAGCTCATTTCTCAGTGGGATGATACGGATCCTGTAAGGTGGGTAAATGAAGTGGGGTTACTGTTCCAGACATATGCTGTGGTGGTGGAGATGAGGGCTCTACTTCTGGCAAAGCACATGCAGGGAAAAGGGAAGGCTGCTCATTCTGCCTAGCCCATTGATCGACAAGGAGATTTTGAGGCTGTCTGGAAGGCCATGATAGAGGCCTACAAGCTGAGCCCCAAACATTGGTGCCGTT
>NC_087200.1:37118566-37128566 GCF_015104395.2 Macrobrachium nipponense
TTACCGCATAACTATGGCATGTTTATCACCATCTTTTCGGACTGATCCATGATGCTGAAATATCTCATAGAAACACCTGACCTTGACCTTGACCTTCTCCACAGGATATAAGATTAAGAAACGTTATTCATCACCTACTAACGATCAGGATTTATCTGGAGTCACAACGAATTTGTGCCACATTTAAGAATATTTTAGGTACAAAAGTACATCACTTAATGTATTTTTCAACCGGAGAAAGAAATTACACACTGAGAAAATAAAAAAAAGTGGAAAATAAAAAATGCGAGACTAAGACAAAGCCACATCCACGTAGCGATGACGAATCTGTTACCTAGCTATTCTTGTTTCTCTTTTCCTTCTTTATTCACGCAGTGTTACAAGTTACTGCAGCCTGCATGCGTATACTCTTACATCACACCTCGCATTATGTCCAGATGCAGAAGTCTTCAGCTAGCATCATGATATGTGTGTGTGTGTATGTATACACACAAACAAACACACACACACACACACACACACACACACACATATATATATATATATATATATATATATATATATATATATATATATACTGTAACAATTGAATGCAAATTATTGGTAATTTAATCATTATTCCTGACTTTAACGTAGTTTTTTTTTCAGTCACGAGAAGCTGAATATGGTCTTTTTCCCCCACCATGGGTTGTTCTGTGTTTAAGTAGTACATAGTCCATGAGTGATTTAAAAAAAAAAAAAATTTTTATTTTGGTCGTCTGATGCCTCGCTTGTCATCCTGTTCTTGTATGTATTGTGGGAACCTTTTAGGCAAGTACGAGAGAGTGTTATTGGCTTTTTGAGACTGGAAGGACACCTTTTACCTATGGCTTTATGTTGGCAGTATCTGTGGGAGATATAGATCAAGGCCTTGGAAGATTGTTTTATGGGACGCCTTGGTGCTTCAAGGTGATCATTCACCTACAGGGGATTACCTCTTCTTTGTCATTGTATGGTGGTTATGCTCCCATGCCTCGTAAAGTTCTCCATGGCTCTTCCTGCCTCACCCATTCTTCTACTGTGGGTGTGACATCGAAACGCCGCCCTCACCATTGCTTACGTGCTTATCCTTCAGAGTCAGTACAAGGCTTGCTCTGTATTACACACTTGGTAAGGGCATATGAATTATTCATCTTTTTCTTTGGGACACTTCTGATGTGTATCAGTCCTCACCCTGCCAGGGTGTGTGTTTTTGTTATAATAAAATTTTTGGCACATGGCCAAGAGCTGGTGAGTGTCTGCTTTGTGCCCTTTAAACAGCCTTATTGCTGCGAAACTTCAGTGCTCCTCATTAGCACTGATTTATATATATCATCATTGAAAAGTGTTGATATTAGATTTTTTTTAGATATTATACAATTTATAGGAAAAGGCTTAAGGCATCTCTTCGGCCTTTATATTCTCTTACTATCAAGTAACAGACAATATTAATGTACTGATGTGTTAGGTAAATTTCAACCACTCCCTAATTTCTTTCCCTTTGAGTTAGCGAGTGAAAGTTAGCTAGGTGAATGATGGTAGAACCTGTGTGTTACTGAATGTGTTTCAGACCCCTAAAAAATTAGCTTTTTGGGGACTGCCTAATTTACCAGTGTCTAGTTTATAAAGTTTATAATAAATACATTTTGCTTATTTCCTAGTATGTTTTTGCCTTCTTTGAGTATTCATTATTATACTGATGTGATCTAGCCTTTTGGAGTATTTTTTATAAATATACCACGGTGGCCCAGATCATTAAGGTGTGAAAGAACCTGATTTGGCAAATATGTTTAAATTATTTTGATGGTTGTAGGTTATTGTTACAATTAGCAACCTTGCCAGGATCACACTAGTACAATTGTTACTGGGGAAGTCCTCAAAGTGGAAGCAGGATAGTTTGTAGGTAGTTATAACAGGTCCCTAGGGTTTAACAATGTTGTTTTCTGAGGATGATGAAGCCTTTGTTGCACCATTTCTTGCTAATCCTGGTTGTGAACAAAATTTGTATGCTCTTAAACGGGATCAGTAATGGTTAATTAGAGAATTCTTACACCTAGCATCATTAACTGAGATAAGGAAGGGATGACTTTTGAGGGAGGTTGTTAGAGCAGCAAAAGTCTATAAGGAGACTGAATGTAGATGATGTAGGGGAGGATGAAAATGAAGACAGAGTGAAATATCAGGATAATGAAGAGGATATGAAGCAGGTTAAAGCTAATGATGAGGTTGCTAAGATAGGTGTAGAAAATAAAGAAATTAATGATAGAGTGAGTTACAATTGAATATTCTGAAGGAGCAATCCAAAATAAATGAAATAGAGCTAAAGAGAGATAACAAAAAATTCTGTTGTTAAGCAATGGTTGTCAACAAATAATAATAATAATAATAATAATAATAATAATAATAATAATAATAATAATAATAATAATAATAATAATAAAAATAGTGTCAATTGTGATAGGTTTAATTCATTAACTTTCACTCATGAAGTCAAAGGGAAAGAAATTAGGGAGAAGTAGGAATTTACCTAAAACACCAGTATGTAAATATTGCATATCACTAGATAGTATGGGAATACAAATACAAATGAGATGACTTAATCCTATTCCTACAATTTATACAAAATCTAACTGTTACACTTATAATTGAAGATATATATAAATCAATGCTGATGAGGAGCACTGATGCTTCGCAGCAATGAGGCTGACCAAAGTGCATGAAGAAAACACCACACTCTGGTGGGGTGAAGACTGACACGTGTCAGCAGTCTCCCAAAGAAGAAAATTAATAATTCAATACTGAGAAAGCCTTGTAAAGACTCTGAAGGACCAGTACAGCAGCAGCAGCAAGGGCGGAGCCTCAATATCACACCTGCAAGTAGAGTAGGTAAGGCAGGAAAAGCCATCAAGAACTCTAGGAGGCATGGGAACGTAACCGCTGTGCAAGGATCAAAGAAGAGGTAATCCCTGTAGGTGAAGGATCACGGCAAAGCACCAAGGCATCCAATACAACAAACCTACTACGCTGTGATCTATATCTCTCAAAGATACTGCCAATGTAAAGCCATAGGTAAAAGCTGTCCTTCCGGTCTGAGAAACCGATCATACTCTCTCATGCTCGCCCAAAAAAGTTCCTACAATGCAAACGAGAACAGGATGACGAGCGAGCCATTGAGTGAGCAAAACATGAAAAGATGAAAAAAAAAAAACAACACTCATGGGCGAGGTACCACTTAAGCACAGAACAACCCGTGGTAGGAGAAAAAGACCCCAATTCAGCTTCTCATGACTGAGCCAATAAAGAAAACTATGTTAAAGTCACGAATAAAATTTAATTCACGAATAACTAGCATGCAATTATTACAATATATATATATATATATATATATATATATATATATATATATATATATGTGTGTGTGTGTGTGTGTGTGTGTGTGCATGTGTGCCTATGTGAGTGTGTGTGTGTGTCACAATCATACAAACAGATGCACACTCACGAGCCAATTTAAACAGTGACATCTTGTGCATAGGAACCGTCAAGATGAGTAATTCATACACCCAAAAAAATACTTACGTATAATAGAATACTTCCCCACTAACGCACCAAAAGTACAATGGATACAGTGACATCACAAGACGTGGACCAATAAAGCCACGGCCGCAATGCAGTTAGTCCCCGCCTAGTGAACCTGTGATTTGTCTTCTGGTGGAGAGAACGCATTTTAATCCAAGCACCGTACTTCCCGCACTGTTTATTTCATTATGGTCTTTAATCAAAAGTTTTCCTCTTTATGCCCCCTTGCAGCAAAAGCGGCACTAACCCCCCCCCCCCCCTTCTCTCTCTCTCTCTCTCTCTCTCTCTCTCTCTCTCTCTCTCTCTCTCTCTAAAGAAACATTACAGAAAAGTAGTTTTTATAATATCTTCAACTAATTTCAACAATGCGCGATCAGGCTCCAGTGACCTCGCAATAATGAAGATGATGAGCATGACAATCTTAGTGACAACGGAGGAGGAGGAGGAGGAGGCGTGAGGGAAATCAGACAGTAACGGCCTCTTTAATCACACTATGGAAGATTTACTCCTCCCAAAGGCCGTCCCACAATCCTTTTATGGCAGCTAATTTAGAGGAAGGAGAGAGAGAGAGAGAGAGAGAGAGAGAGAGAGAGAGAGAGAGAGAGAGAGAGAGTACAACTGCAATATACCGTTGATTCCACCAAAACAGACGTCACTCACTAACCGGTTCTGGGGTTTTTAAGGCTTAAGCATAAGTTGATCTTTGACCGTACTCCTCTGAAACAACATCTGGAATCATACGGCATTTGGCGAAGCAAATTGAGAGTTAAATCCACTCATTTGCCGCTCATCATATTAATCTAATCTACTAGGTTTTATTATTCTTTATAACTTCTTGAGAAAAAGTACGAGAAATAACGTAATGGGTTTTATTCTCCAACTGGGTAAAAATTCTGATCCTTTGCCAGTAAAGTTCCCGACAACTTCTGCAAACCAAACTTTTCTTCTATCTCCGGTCCTGGCGGATCTATACTTAGTTTTAGCTTTCGCAAGTGAGCACACTGTTCTCTCTCTCTCTCTCTCTCTCTCTCTCTCTCTCTCTCTCTCTCGTCTCTCTCTCATCTCTCTCTATCTCTCTCATCTGTTTCTAATGCTCCAAGCGCCCTTACTGTAACACCCATTTCTTCACTAATTCTCTCTCATCTATTCTAATGCTCCCAGCGCCCTTACTTAACACCCTTTCTCACCCTATGCCATCCCGTTTATTATACTCTCAGCTCAGAATCCTGTGGGGTCTGTGAATACTTGAAGACGTGCAATATATCAAGACTAAGTTGAATTCTAGCTCAATTTATTACATTTCCTTTGAACTAAATGTCTCTTCTCCCCGTTACGCTTTTTGTTTTTAAATAAATGCGCATTCTCTTCGGTAAAAGGTCCTTTGGAAAGTGAATAAAATTAATGTTTTTTTTTATACACAAGGTTTTCTGAGTAATATTAATAAATCAGTGGTGCTGAAAACAACAGCTGTTTCAACATCCAGTTAGAAAATGGAGGAGACAGTTTAAGCTGAATGGCGTTGAAACAGTAATTCTTAATAATAATAATAATAATAATAATAATAATAATAATAATAATAATAATAATAATAATAATATTAGTATCATGAGGTATCAAACAACAACACACGAAGAAACACTGACAAAGTAACAGAGAGGACGGAATGGGTAGAAAAGATTAGACAATGGATGGAGCCAGATACAGAGAGAGAACAAAGATCCCCTCCATGAAAGTCTACAACACCAAGAAATTAAGGGAGAAAACAAGTGAGGTCAATGAAATAATGGGCATAATATACACACCACCAGTATCACAGAAACAAATAACTTGGCATATGCAGGAGCAAGATTAGTAGCAGAACTGATGGGGATTCGAACACCAACACCACCAGCACAACCAACCCAACAGAAACCTAAACAGCAACCTCCTTGGAAAAGGCGCCTGGAAAAGCAAATCATGGTCAAGAGATCTGACTTGAGTAAACTGAAAGAGATGGCAGAAAAAGGCTAAGAAGCAAGAAAAGGAGGGAGGAACTCAACGAGAAATACAAAGTACAAGAGAGGGAACTAAACAACACAATAGAAGATGTAAAACAGAGGCTTAAGGCCAAAGCACATAAGATCCAACGGTACATGAACAAGAATAAGGGATACCAACAGAACAAACTATTCGGAACCAGCCAGAAAAGACTATACAGCCAACTAAGAGGGGAAGACAACCACCAAGAAATTCCTGAAGCCGAACCAAGTAAGAGACTCTGGGAAAACATATGGAGCAATCCGGTATCACGCAACAAACATGCAACATGACTTCAGGAAGTCAAGGAAGAAGAAACAGGGAGAATAAAACAAAGATTCACAGAGATCACGACAGACACAGTCAGACACCAACTAAAGAAAATGCCAAACTGGAAAGCCCCAGGTCCCGATGAAGTCCATGGATACTGGCTCAAAAACTTCAAGGCCCTACACCCACGAATAGCAGAACAACTCCAGCATTGTATCTCAAATCACCATTCACCCAAATGGATGACTACAGGAAGAACATCCTTAGTACAAATAGACAAGAGTAAGGGAAATATAGCCAGTAACTACAGGCCTATCACCTGCCTACCAATAATGTGGAAGTTACTAACAGGTATCATCAGTGAAAGGCTATACAACTATCTAGAGGAGACAAACACCATCCCCCACCAACAGAGAGGCTGCAGAAGGAAGTGTAGGGGCACAAAAGACCAGCACCTAATAGACAAAATGGTAATGAAGAACAGTAGGAGAAGGAAAACCAACCTAAGCATGGCATGGATAGACTATAAGAAAGCCTTCGACATGATACCACACACATGACTAATAGAATGCCTGAAAATATATTATCAGAGGAAAACACCATCAGCTTCCTCAAAAATACAATGTGCAACTGGAATACAATACTTACAAGCTCTGGAATAAGACTAGCAGAGGTTAATATCAGGAGAGGGATCTTCCAGGGCGACTCACTGTCCCCACTACTTTTCGTAGTAGCCATGATTCCCATGACAAAAGTACTACAAAAGATGGATGCCGGGTACCAACTCAAGAAAAGAGGCAACAGAATCAACCATCTGATGTTCATGGACGACATCAAGCTGTATGGTAAGAGCGTCAAGGAAATAGATACCCTAATCCAGACTGTAAGGATTGTATCTGGGGACATCAGGATGGAGTTTGGAATAGAAAAATGGGCCTTAGTCAACATACAAAAAAGCAAAGTAACGAGAACTGAAGGGATAAAGCTACCAGATGGGAGCAACATCAAACACATAGATGAGACTGGATACAAATACCTGGGATTAATGGAAGAATGGGATATAAAACACCAAGAGATGAAGGACACGATCAGGAAAGAATATATGCAGAGACTCAAGGCGATAATCAAGTCAAAACTCAACGCAGGAAATATGATAAAAGCCATAAACACATGGGCAGTGCCAGTAATCAGATACAGCGCAGGAATAGTGGAATGGACGAAGGCAGAACTCCGCAGCATAGATAAGAAAACCAGGAAACATATGACAATACACAAAGCACTACACCCAAGAGCAAATACAGACAGACTATACATAACACGAAAGGAAGGAGGGAGAGGACTACTAAGTATAGAGGACTGCGTCAACATCGAGAACAGAGCACTGGGGCAATATCTGAAAACCAGTGAAGACGAGTGGCTAAAGAGTGCATGGGAAGAAGGACTAATAAAAGTAGACGAAGACCAAGAAATATACAGAGACAGGAGAATGACAAACAGAACAGAGGACTGGCACAACAAACCAATGCACGGACAATACATGAGACAGACTAAAGAACTAGCCAGCGATGACACATGGCAATGGCTACAGAGGGGAGAGCTAAAGAAGGAAACTGAAGGAATGATAACAGCGGCACAAGATCAGGCCCTAAGAACCAGATAATTCAAAATACGACAGACGGAAATAACATCTCTCCCATATGTAGGAAGTGCAATGCGAAAAATGAAACCATACACTACATAGCAAGTGAATGCCCGGCACTTGCACAGAACCAGTACAAAAAGAGGCATGATTCAGTGGCAAAAGCCCTCCACTGGAGCCTGTTCAAGAAACATCAGCTACCTTGCTGTAATAAGTGGTACGAGCACCAACCTGAGGGAGTGATAAAAAACGATCAGGCAAAGATCCTCTGGGACTATGGTATCAGAACAGATAGGGTGATACGTGTAAATAGACCAGACGTGACGTTGATTGACAAAGTCAAGAAGAAAGTATCACTCATTGATATCGCAATACCATGGGACACCAGAGTTGAAGAGAAAGAAAGGGAAAAAATGGATAAGTATCAAGATCTGAAAATAGAAATAAGAAGGATATGGGATATGCCAGTGGAAATTGTACCCATAATCATAGGAGCACTAGGCACGATCCCAAGATCCCTGAAAAGGAATCTAGAAAAACTAGAGGCTGAAGTAGCTCCAGGACTCATGCAGAAGAGTGTGATCCTAGAAATGGCGCACATAGTAAGAAAAGTGATGGACTCCTAAGGAGGCAGGATGCAACCCGGAACCCCACACTATAAATACCACTCAGTCGAATTAGGGGACTGTGATAGAGCAAAAAAAAAAAAAATAAAATAAAATAAAATAATAATAATAATGTTCTAAAGGGTCCAAAATAATTTAGTTGTTAAAAGCTCGTGTAAAACTTTTCAAAAGGTTTCGAACCTTTCTCTGGGTTCATCTTCAGTCTAAAGGTGAACCCAGAAAAGGGTTCAACAGCTTTTATGAAGTTTTAAACGAGCTTTTAACAATTATATTATTGTGGACCCTATTAAGAATTTTATAAACTCTCGTGATAGAGAGTTTCCCCCCCCCCCCAAAAAAAAAGAAGAAAATAATAATAATAATAATAATAATAATAATAATAATAATAATAATAATAATAATAATAATAAATTGACGTAAATCTTGCTAACTGGCACATTCTGAATTCATTTCGTCTTTTGAATCACCACAAAGACTTATGCAACGCGAGATCGGCCTTCGTTTCCTGTTTTACCTATATTCGGGATTTTCCCAAAGGGACCAGGGAGCATTTTTTTTTTCCCAACATGCATAATAATAACTCTGAGCCCTTTAACAATCAGGCACCAGGTTCGTCAGCTAAATTTCCTAATTAGAGTTTTACTCCTCTCTGGCAAATTATTTGTCATTTTCCCTTGTCAACTGGACATTTTTCTGTTTCCTTAAACATTCCCAGGTGTTTCCCTCGCAACACCCATTGGGCTACTATTGTCACGTTACTCAGTAATCAATGCATTACTCTACTGACTGACATTTCTAAATTCCATTACCTTTCAAAAGTCATGTCTAGAGCTTCATTCTACTTGAGGTCAAATTGTCTGTCCTACATCTCTCGATTCCATTCGGAAAAGAATAGATGAAAGCACTGGATTGACCGTCACACCATCCTAGCATTAAAATTCGTATTCGACACTGAAACACAGCAAGGCGAAGACAAGAGTAGGGTTTTACCACTTGACAAAAATAAGATCTAAAAGCACTCGAATATCCTTCAGCAATTCTTCCCACAACAATGTCACCTTGCAGTTCGTAAATCAGTTCGTGAATTTGCAAATGTGAACAGGTGGGAGGAAGGATCACCTTTACAGGTAAACGCGCCGGAGGTCGTGTGCAATGAATAATGCACACCTGCTGAGAGATGGTATGTTTGAGGGGGGAGGGGGTTGATGCTTAAATAGTTTAAACTTTTAAAACAATTTTATAGTGGTATACCTTTTTCTCATAACGGTGACTTTCTCAGTGGAAATTTCCTAAATAACAAACATTTCCAGAAGTTAGAATGTTGACGAGATGTAGTTGTTGTTGGAACAATTTTGGCTACTAATAACTACTAATGCACTTGAATACAAGAGTACACGTCTCTCATCATACTTACATTTCCAAGTGGAAATTTGCTAAATAAAACGTATCTTAAGATGTTAAAATGTTGAGATGTTTCCTTACGAAAGTATCACACATAACACATGAAATGTGACACGCTAGTTTCAAAGAGGTGATATTAAAAAAACAAATAGTACTGCAAGTAAACCCAACATTACTGTGATTATTCTCTTTCTTTCCCTCTGTGTGTGTGTATCTCTCTCTCTCTCTCTCTCTCTCTCTCTCTCTCTCTCTCTCTGTCGCCAGAATCGCTTTCATTTCTTCCAGAAAAGCATCCGAGATGTTTGTTTAACATTAAAGATTTTACGTTCCTGGTGTACCCTGCATCATAGATTTTCATCCCCAGTAAAAGGGGAAATGTAATTGAGAGAGAGAGAGAGAGAGAGAGAGAGAGAGAGAGAGAGAGAGAGAGAGAATCATATAGTGGTGGTTCACT
>NC_087200.1:37133566-37138566 GCF_015104395.2 Macrobrachium nipponense
TTTAAAAAGGACACGATAAATAGTATCTTGAAATATATGAATATTGAATGAAGGGTAACTTATGGCACGAGGAAAACCAACTCTGAGCCAAAAACATCTACTGGAAATGACAAGGGAAGACTGAGCACGTCAAGAGATACTATAAATACATCGACTGATAAAGTATTTAAGAGAATGCCCACAATAAATAAAATCCAAAAATAATTTTTTCTAATCATAAAACTGACAGACCAGAAGAACACCAACAAAAGAGAAATCACAGGTACAAGTTCATTAAAGTTCAGAACGTATCAGAAAAGCATCTCTTCCGGAATTAACAAAATAGAAACTGACAAGAGGCATTCCATGAAATGGACGATGAAAATTATGATGCAAATCTTACAAATTTTTGTTCAAGAGAAATATGAACTATAATAGGGAAACTCCATCAACATCAACGAAAAATGGAGGACTTTTTCAAAATACCGGAAAAAGCTAAAATGAAACGTTCATCAGAAATGCCATGACAAATGAGTTCTTTTTTTTACCGTAAGAATTATGCCTAATAATTGGGTACCGTAATTCAAAAACAACGCTAATAACTTTTCATCGGATTTGATTCCATCATTCCCCATCAGCTATGGATATGGCTGATATTTAAAATAAAACTTTGGGAAAGAAGACTGGCTGGCAACTATTTTATCTGTTTAAAATCTAATGACAAATCTTTCATTAAGATATGCCTTTTATACAAATGTTATCCAGTTACTAGAAACAATCATCACTGAAGCAGTTGAGCGCCAAATCCTACCTCGATGTACATCAAAAGTTTAGAAAGCTCACGTTTCTTTAGTATCCCAGACCAGGTTCAGGTTGTTGTTTCTTCTTCCTGGAATTTTCGTCGTGAGTTCCAAAGTCCAGGCCTCGAGAAATCACCGAAAACTCAAGGAAGCAAGACAGTTTTACAACAAACAGCAAGCCAAGTATAAGGACTAGCAATGTTGCTCTCAGATTCTGTCGATCTCTTAATGAAACTGAGAGAAAACGTTGTATCATGCTTGATATACATGACCTAATAGATTCCTATATGGTAAAAGCGTCAAGAACATTAGTGAAAACATAAGATAAAAAAAAAGAAAGTAAATGGATATAAGCCACTGTACAATATTAAGCAAAAATAGACCAGCATGCTATAAAGCAATAATTAGAACTAAATTGTGAATAGCTTAATAATTCTTCATTATTACGTAATTGGGGTAATAATGTATGAAGTATCATAAGACATATTTCATACAAGAAAGGTCAGCAAATTATAAATAAAAATATTATGCAATTTCAACAGCTCAATAACAAGGAGGGAACAGTTAAGTAAATTTTGATTGACTTTAATAATAATAATAATAATAATAATAATAATAATAATAATAATAATAATAATAATAATAATAATAATAATAATAATAATAATAATAATGTGCAACGCCAATGTACATTAATGCCGTTTGATGGAAAGCAACGAGAAAAAAATAGCTGGTAGCAATGTTCATTAACATTAATGGCAGGAAAGCCAGGATGCGGACCGTGTCTGACACAGTTTTAACGGATGTAATAAACTCCCAATAATAGAGATTATGAATATATCCGTATCTTCGACGGCGCACGAGCCCACACTAAATCACAGTATATTGTATAATTCCTCACACAATGAACTTTCAATCATGGATTACTCCCATGATTAGTATAATAAGCGTTACAGTATTTTGTCTACCTAGGTCTGTCTCTCTGTTTCTTTCCTTAAGTTTGTGAATACATTTACTTGCACAAATGTATGTATGTATGTATATGTATGCATGTATCTATAAAGTTATTCTATATATACGTAGTTTATGTATTTATATTAACATTAAAAATAAAATTACAAATATATATTATATATAATATATAGATAATGTCTAATTATATATATGTCTATATATATTATGTTCTGTATATAATATATTAGTATATTATATACATATTATAAGACCTATATATAGACATATATAATATATAATATATATATATATTGATATATATATAATTATATATGATATTTGTATTTGTATATTTTAATGTATATAAATACTATAAACTACGTATATATAGAATAACTTTATAGATACATGCATACATATACATACATACATACATTTGTGCAAGTAAATGTATTCACAAACCTAAGGAAAGAAACAGAGAGACAGACCTAGGTAGACAAAATACTGTAACGCTTATTATAATAATCATGATCTTATAGGTCCCAGCGCTTGGGCTATGCCCTAAATTCCATAATCCATCCATCCATCCCTGGCTGTAAGTGAGCACCTGTGCTAACAGGGTTCAAGAAATAGAGCTGAGAAGCTGGAACAGAAGTCCTTTATTCCTCACACCTTTGGACTGTGGAACCGCCTCGTGCAACTGCAATTTCAGAAATTCAAGTGCAAATGCAACTCGTTTATGTATATATTCATTAATTCAAC
The DNA here is from genome assembly GCF_015104395.2 of Macrobrachium nipponense. Classification (NCBI taxonomy): domain Eukaryota; kingdom Metazoa; phylum Arthropoda; class Malacostraca; order Decapoda; family Palaemonidae; genus Macrobrachium; species Macrobrachium nipponense. The sequence continues at coordinate 37,136,062 of NC_087200.1, forward strand.
TTTTCTTTTTTAATAAATGACATCTCTTATCTCCGTATTTCCTTTTACTTCCTCTGAACACCATATTCTTTGGAAGCTTTAATTTCAAGCCAGTGGCCCCTGTGGGCTTGTTCCATACGAATAGGTTTCATCTACTGAATATATATATATATATATATATATATATATATATATATATATATATATATATATATATATATTTTCCAGCTTCTCAGCTCTATTTCTTGAACCCTGTTAGCACAGGTGCTCACTTACAGCCAGGGATGGATGGATGGATTATGGAATTTAGGGCATAGCCCAAGCGCTGGGACCTATAAGATCATTCAGCGGTGAAATGAAAGTATGGCTAGATGGAAAAATGAGAAATGAAATGAAAATGATAAACTGATGACAATCCTGCACTTGAACAGGACTGTACATCAGCAAAGGCCATTTTACTCTCCCCCCCCCCAGCATTCCGATCATCCAAAGTTTTGAAAGATCGTTTTGGCCAGGGGCCCTTACAGCCAGGGGGACTGGCGGGGGTGGGCCAGGATAAATCCACGTGCCTAGCTAACAAGAGTAGAGATCCAGACCACTCAGCCATGTCACCTGTGTGACTGATTGTGGTGCCTTAATTTTGAATGTTTCCCCGTTTTCTAAAACGCAGCTGAAACACTGACCTCATGCCCTTCTCTCCTCTAATTCCCAAGTTGGCCAGTTATTGTTCCTTAGACCACCAGTCAAGTGAGCTGTCGCTTAGTCATTCCTATCCTTACTTTCTGCACAACACATGCTTGTTTTACTTAAGCTAGGTCTCTCTCCGCAACCTCACTAAAGAGTACTACTAAGACCAATCTGAAATCCTTACAGCCTCTGCTACTAAGAAAAGTATCTGGTCCTTTGCCAAGAAAGTTCTCGACAACTGCTCAAAGTCAACTGTGCCCTGATGGATGGAAATCTATTTTGATCTCTTAGTGAATGGGCCAAACCTCATTTTTTCAGCAAACCTCTTAGCAATTCAACGCAACACACAGACAGAAACATATATATATATATATATATATATATATATATATATATATATATATATAGGTATATATATATATATATATATATATATATATATATATGTGTGTGTGTGTGTGTGTGTGTGTGTGATGTGTGTTTGTGAATGTGTATATACATATATGTGTATATATATTACCTATAATTTAATTTTGTGATCTTATATGAATAGAATCATGTAACTTAAAGTCACTTATTGCTTCTAAAACAACTCTTTCCTATTATGGTTTTTTTTTTTTTTTTTTTTTTGGGGGGGGGGGGCCGCATTCAATTCTACAGTAAATGTTGATGAATTCCATTCTGGGTGTTCAGACTGTATATGAATAGTCTAATAGTCTAGCTGAGCTCAAATGGCCAAAAATGAGTTCTGCCACTAGAAAATAATGGAGCTTATTGTAGAGATGTCGAGGTTTTTCTTCATTTGTCATAATTTAATCTTCTTCTTCTTTCCTACCGTTATCCATACATTAAGGGTTCGGTTGCTTGATGCGCCTTAAAACATCAGGCATGGTTTATTGTTTGGCAAAGGGGTTTTTACGACCGCCTGCCCTTGCTGTCATCAACCACAGATATTGGCAGTGGGCCTCGCCTTTGACTAAAAAGTCCACCAGCAAGGCAGCAGTTTCCACAGTTATTGGTGGTGGGCCTCGCCTTTGACTAAAAAGTTCACCAGCAAGGCAGCGTTTCACAGTTGGCGGTGGGCCTCGCCTTTGACTAAAAAGTCCACCAGCAAGGCAGCAGTTTCCACAGTTATTGGCGGTGGGCCTCGCCTTTGACTAAAAAGTCCACCAGCAAGGCAGCAGTTTCCACAGTTATTGGCGGTGGGCCTCGCCTTTGACTAAAAAGTCCATCAGCAAGGCAGCAGTTTCCACAGTTATTGGCGGTGGGCCTCGCCTTTGACTAAAAAGTCCACCAGCAAGGCAGCAGTTTCCACAGTTATTGGCGGTGGGCCTCGCCTTTGACTAAAAAGTCCACCAGCAAGGCAGCAGTTTCCACAGTTATTGGCGGTGGGCCTCGCCTTTGACCAAAAAGTAAGACTGCAAGGCAGCAGCTGTCCTTCAAGTCCCCTTTTACGACACGCAGGACCTACGGCAGTAGTATTCTTACACCCTTACCACAGGCCATTATAAGTTTATTTTCATCTCTGTTACCAAAGCCTATTTCCGGTGGATTGTCACTCGCCTCACGCTTGGATTTGGATAACACTGAATCTAATGAGGGTTTATCGATTCCTTCATGGTTAAGACTCACCCTTCTTCCTTTCTTTTGCTTTCATTACATCACGGGTGGCCTTGATTAGAAATTGCTTGAGTTCTTGCCATATTCGCCTTTGCTTTTAAAATCGGTGCTCACTGAAAAGCATATATATTGTTACCGGAAACAGTTTAAAATACCTACCTGGACCCAAGATTAGGTGCTGTTCACGCACAGAAACCCTTTCCACAGTTGACACAAACA
>NC_087200.1:37143566-37166066 GCF_015104395.2 Macrobrachium nipponense
AAGTGATTTTTTGTGCATTTGTCCATTTTTCTCATTGAAGTGTCGTTTTTTTATATTCTGTGAGATTAATGTTTTCTTTCTGCAATATTGGTATTTTCCACATTTTTCTGTGTTTTCATTTACATTCCCAATTTGATTAACTTAAAATTCTTTTCAAGTTTTATTATTGTTTAGCACTTCTGAATTAATTTCCAAATTTTAGTTATTACCAAACAATTAAAATTTCAATTAAATAATTTAATTCCTTGATTAATCAATTTTCTTGATTTTTTGGTAAATTAATTTTCATTTAATTTTACTTAATTAATTCAAGGATTAATTAAACTTTGTGTTGTTCTCAAGTAACAGTAAATTTCCCTGAGATTGTGAATTTCACTTATAAATTTTGAGTTTAATAATAAATTTTTGTATTTAAAATCTTTATAAGTGTTTTCTTTTTTCACCAGTATATTTAATTTTGTTTAGGTAGAAATATAGGGGTAATTGAGCTGTTTTACTTCAATTTAATTGAAATGAGTTAGAACCAGGGCAGTACTTAGACATTTTAAATCAGAGAAACACTTAGACTTTTAAAGTTGATGTTGGAGTGATGCATCTTAACTAATTTAATTACATACATGATTACCTCACACCTGTTTAATGAACTTAGTCTGATTTTCTGCAATACTGGTAAGTTGTTTAAGGAATCACTGTTGCCTTTAAGAGTATTCAGTCGTATTTTACCTGTGATGAAGGTTCAGGTGTATGGCTGTGGTGAGGTAATATTTTATGACTGGTAAGTGTAGTAACCAGATACTTGGCACTTCGTCACAATATATGAGAACATTTCATCCTTTTGAAATACTTGAAATAGTATTCCGTCACCCACCTGTCATTACTTTCCAAATGACAAGGTGAGAAGACAGCGTTCATTAACAACAAAACTGGTTTCAACCTTCTATGACTTGTACAGTGAACGAAGAAAATAGTGTAAAGAATGCTGTAAATGCCTTACAGACTGGCGAAGGGTAAATCCTGAATTTGCGTGGAGAAAAGTCGAGAAGCAGCCTGAATAAATTTTAGGGTTTATACCATAACTGTCAAAAAAGAAGATTGTATCCCTAGGTGAACAGTCAATACAAAAACACACCCAGTGTCCAACAACATCGATACTAGAAGTTGAGGGCAGAGTATTAGATATAAAAACTAATGGTTTATTTCTATTCGCAGGTATTCATCCGAAGCGAAGACACCTAAATATTTAATAATATTTCCTAGCGAACCTTGTAAAGCAGTCTCAATTTCTTTCGTATCCATCATTCCTATCCCCTAACATCACACTGAATGACTCTATCCAATCAATTGTTAAAATACCCTCGGTTTCTCCGAACATTAAAATCATGCAAGGATGAGGCGCAACTGTTCCTAACTTTATAGATATTCTCAAACTAGCTGAAATTTCAACCGGCATTAAATCTTCAACCTCTTCCGTGACGAGGCTAAAACAATAGACAGCCCTTCCGTTTTTAAAACTGTCGTAGGTGATGAGGTTATCATGACCACCTCCAATTGACTTCTGCAGCTCGTAAAACAATTGCATAACAGTATTTGGAAAATGACAGTTGATATTATACAATGGATTCCCATTAACAGTGAGGTGGACGCTATTCAAGTCGTATGCGCCAAAGTACAAACTATTGGCCACATAATTCCCTGAAGACATTTGCATAGCAATCATAGCTAACGTAATCTTTTCAGGTATACAGGTGTTGAAAGGTTGATCTATTAAAATGGAATCCTCATTCTGCCCAATAACATATGTTTTATATTAAGTCTTATCAAATATATATTGTATAGGGCTAACCGCTAGAGCTCCGTTTAAAGTGGACATGGCATTATAATGGGGGGTAACCTGATCAATCCACAACTAGGCTTTTTCTATATTCAGATCGTTTAAGTGAGTGTCGGTGTGGGCGCCCATCACCCAGTTGTTATTGGCCATTTTGAGCCTTATCCTCAAATCCACGAAATCCAACAAATACATGTCTATACTCACTAGATCTATAAGGAGTGGAAAGTATGTGTGAACTCCTCTCGTCTTAATGGAGCTCATCACCCGGGTTTCCCACCTACTCGTCTGTCCGAAAGAAGTGGCTGTATAGGTTTGTGTAACACCATGCATGGCATGAAAATCATCGTGGGAAAACCCACTCATACCAAAAGTCGGTAGCACGCTGGTTTTCCCGCTCTTGAGCATTTTTATGTATGATTGATAGTTAAAAACAGGACACGATTCCACCAACTTTTCGTTCAAGAACACAGACGGATTTCAAAAGTGTATTACTCATACCGTTAACATGTGCATCATCCGGCAGCTGAGCACCGCCCCTAACCACTGTGATGTATAATTCCAAAGCTATACTTGACAAATCCAAGAAGGAGCCTGCAACACCGTTAATACAAAACTCGATATAGTTATCACTAAGGATTTGATTTATAGAATTGTTGCTAAGTGTGAAATCCAACCTTTCCTTCGAATTAATCGAACTTTCTATAATCTTACGCTTGTTCACATTCGGGAACAATTCTGAGATGCCCATGATATATGAAGAGACGGAATCTTGTTTCCCATCCCTGGCACATTTGGAACCACACCCGCCATTTCACAAAATTGTGAAAGGGAGGAAATGCGTGTGCGCGCGCCCGAATGAATTAAAGAAGATCATTCACATCCTTGTTATATTTACTTCTCGATTTAACCTGTCCATTCTTCTTTCTCGTCTTCGTAGCCGACTTAGTGAGTGTACATTTCACTCCGCCCAACCTTTTCCTGTCGACTTTCCCACTACTGCTTAGAATCTGTCCACCCGTATTTTTGAGAGCTGTCATTCCGTGCCTTTTTAAAGATTCCCTCAGGGGCCGCTGATCGTTCACTACATCTGAAAGCACCAATCTACCAAACTCTTTAACTGAAGGTTTAGCAGCATTGAACAGGAGAGGGAGTACCCTGTGTGCAATGCCGGCCATGGCTGAAAATACACCTCCACCTCTTCTATGACTCAGATAGAAGACCGAAATGTCCTCTAGACCAGCTCCCTTTCTTAAGGGTTCAGAAAAGAACAACGTTTTAAATTCCACCTCCGAGGGTGGGGTGAATATGACCCTCATACCTGCTAAAAAAAAAACTTTTAATCCCTCCCTTGAATATTATGCAGAGCGGTCGTTTGAGTGTTCTTAATTACACGAGCTCGTGAAAGTGAATAACATAAAAGTAGAAAAGAATGCAGGTTTTGTACATATCTCCCTATCTGGGCCTTATGTGAAGCACACAGGTGACGCTTGAGTCGTTATTGAAATGAATGCGCCTTCCATGCTGGTCGGTGATAAAGACTGAAATCTTTTCTAGAATGTTCGTGTTCAGCGCTTTGTATATCGTATTGTGTATTCTCTTCCCTTTGTCACTCTCTAATGTAAAACAATCCAATATATTTACTAGCTTCCCTCCAAAAACAGTCGGTTGAACCTTATATCAGTGTACACATTCATATAATCTACAACGCAATTATCGGGTAAGGAATCAAGTGAAAGATGTGCATTCACCGCATCAAGGCCGTAAACTTCGTACGCTGCATTATTTCTAAAACCCAGCAATCTGACCGCTTTATTACTTTTAATGTCCCCCACACCAATCTTGCCTCTCTTATGGTGATGGATAATAATTCTCCTACTGTCTTCATCCCAACCAAATACATCGTTACTGGTGAAAACGTTTTAGTATTCGCTGTCAAAATATACTTTTAAATGTTGAAAAATATCCATGTTAAGCTCCCTCACCAATCTCTTCATGTCCCCCGCTAACACAGACGTCGTCGGTCCATATATATAGGTGTGCTTATTATTTTTACAGCGTTTAGTAACAAACAAGAGGGAAAATTCTTCATCTCTTGATAATGCAGCATAATAAACTTCCGTAAACACGATCGAAGCTAGACCCACTTCATATTCGCTTCCATTCGGTAGGATTATAGGAGCAGGTAACCTATTCACAAACCCTAGAATGCTCAAATATACAATGTGTTCACCCGTCATACTGGTGAAGTACTGCACATAATTTCGCTCATCTAGGTCTTATATGAAGGGTGCATGACACGCTTTTACCTTTCATAAATTTAATATTCTCCCCCTTCTGATTCGTCACAACAATGGAAATGTAATATACCACATTTGTATTTAAAGGTTCATAAACTGCGTTATGCAAACCTCTACCCTGTCCACATTCCAACATGAAACAGTCCAGGATATTTACCGTTTTATCACCCAGCGATGAGGGTTGAATAATGTTGGAATATAAGTAAACGTAATCGATACTGTGATCATCAAGATAGGGAGTTTTGGAGCAATGATTTCTCAACACCCCAACACCATAAATCATGTATTGCACTCCTATGTTAAACCCCAATAAACGTGCAGTCATAACACTAAACTTTACAACAACTGAAACAACTCCTTCTACTTTCGCAACCTCAGCATTCACGTACGTGAGGCTCATCCTCTTCAAATCATCATCCCATGAAAATAACCCATCCCTGCACAAAACACCCCAAATGTATGCACTGTAAAACGTTTCCAGTTGTTCTGTAATGTCTGTACTGACTGCTCTAGTCAATCTATTCATATCCCCCGCTAATAAGCCAACAGCGGGAACATACGTGAAAGCGTATGAGCTAGTTGTCGAACTCTGATTAAAGGTGACTTTAAACTGAAGTGTGAAATCATCTTCTGGTGTGACAGCGTAGTATTTGTTTGGGAGTGTAACCCCTATGACACCTAATTCATATTCTACATCTTTTGATAGAGCTATGGGAGTGGCCAACCTGTTTATAAATTTACATGGTTGGTTTTCGGGACATAAATCTAGGCACACCCCGCTATTCACATATACGCTGTGATCGCTACACATGCTGAACACACAATGCTGGTAATACACGTTATTGAGGTCATATATACCACACAGCTTAGAAGAGATGAATAAAAGTATGAAAAAATTAATTGTATTTATCATACAAAATAATGGAACATATCACAAGTGTAATAAATACATTTATTCAATGTACAGGATCTGTAAATATAAACCCATGACCTGAGGTCATGGCATTAGGAGGGTCCTACGTGACCAAAGCAGATCTAGATTGCGCTATGCGCTGTCTGCAGTAGCCTGGTCTAGCTCAGAGCTTTGTCAACATTTTATGTTTATGATAACTTTGCACAACAACTTCCATGGGAAGCGGTTGACCTGTTAACCTACGCCGGAAACTTGTAACTTCCGAGCCGGCGGACTACGTATGTTTTTATATGAATTGCTGAGATAGCTAATGTTCCGCTATCGACGCGATGCTTTAGAATGGCAGTTCCACGCCAACCATCAAACATATCGGTCTTCCGACCGAGCTGCATCTCCTAGTATGGAGTTACAGAATAAAGTTGTTATCTTTGTTCAACTTATCTGTTTGAATCATCTCCTTTAGCTAAGAAGAACCACTCTACTAAGATATCCCAAGGAGATGGGAGGAACCAGAAATACTTACGAATGACAGTCGTAAGGAGAACACAAAAAAAGTCTATCGCCAAGCGATGAGACTTACATGTGGTGGCAGCGTATAACGAAGAATAAAATTAACAAGACCCATATCAGCCGACCGAAGGTCTACAAGAACTAACTTCCACCTTCAACATCAAACTAAACAGAGGAAACGGGATCTTCATCAACGCAACAGTTTATGAAGACGCAGATATGTCCTTCATCGAGAAGAATACAAGCATTAACACCGACGTTTGAGCAACTGTTGTCACTTATCTTCGAGAATCTACACCGGACGAGAGCAGCATCGAACATCAACGGAAAGAAGAAAACAAACACAGGAAACATCACCCGATCACGAGCAAGGACGGAGGCTGTGACGTCATCAATCTTGGACTTCACGCATCGTGCACCGAGAGAAGACCGTGACGTCATCACGACTTCCGACGCGAGACTTAGACAGGAACTGAGACGTCATCCCATGTCAACAATCCTTCGCAATATAATCTGGAGCTAAGTACCATTTTTATCTATTCAGGTCTTTTCCTCAGTGAAGTGTTTGTTCATCAAGAGTCGATCATCCAGTATTCTGGGGTGAGTTGTTCGCCATATTAATCTTCCTTCATTACAGAATCAATCTTCAACTACGAGTTCTCGCCCGCAGATTAATTTTTTTTCTCTTCTCGCTGTTGTTAATCGTTTCTTGCAGGAATTCTCCGTATATTATTTTATCATATTATCTGTATTTTTGTATCTTTTGGGGGATTTTCCTATTATTATAACACACTTATACAGTACATTGCATATGCGTTTACGTAGTGGTCGAGTGTACTCTTATAGATATTTTGATAGGATTGCAAGGAATAGAAGTGATAAGAAAAAAGTGAAAGTCGAAATGGCAACTACTCCGGCTGGCAACCCCAATGTGGTGACTCTCGTTAGCGCGAGGTCAGCAATTGTCCCTTTTCAAGGTCGGGTCAATGGGTTCCTGCCTCAAAATGTTGAGGCATGGATCTCATCTGTAGACGCTCATTTAAATGCAAAAAGCATCACAGACCCAGCAGTACAATTACAGGAGGCCAAGAGCTTCATTGACTTTGCAAAAGGCGACGCAAAGTGCGTATCTAAGGGGGGTTTCTTTCCAAGAGGCGCTTACATGGGACGAGTTCAAAATTAGATTACGTGCCGTGTATGGGGGTGAAGAGGCTTTAGATGTAGTATTAGCATTGAGAAATATCCTTAACCAAGCCTCCATGACTCAGCTTAATGTTGTCGAGCGGGCGGCGCTAATTGCCGACCGGCTAAATGAATATCAGGATAGTTTAAGTAACTCCGGGTGGGTTGCGAGTGCCAAAATCAAAGTGAAAGATTTTATCCGTTTGATCTACCTTACGTCTATCACTGCAATGTTGCCTGAAGCGTTAGTACGGTGTTTTGATAAAAAATTGCAGCCCGACAGTACGGAATTAGATGTGTATAAACAAATCAAAAAACACATGTCTAAATGTACCGACCTACATCCTTCGCTCATTCAAGTTTTTGCAAAATGAGAACAAACCACACAGTAAATGTGGTACATAATAATATCAAGTTGCAGGGATGGTTTGTTATAACTGTAAACTGTAAACGACCAGGTCACATGATTTCAGACTGTCGGACGTGTTTTGTTCAATACACAAATAGTTCAAACTCATTCATATAACCGTTGCTACTCGAGGAATCAACAGCAGAATGCTACAAACACGCAACCAGTTGCCAGTGCAAATAAAAAAAAAGAAGGGTCCTCAGTACTATAAGAAGAAAAAACAACCAAACGGAAATTCTGCACAACAGCAGAAACAAACAAATCGTGCTTCAGGTACCTCTGTTCCTGGGCCGTCTAGCCAGAACTCGCAAGGGCAAGCGAATTTTCAAGGTGTGATAAACAAAACAAATACCACGTAGTTCACTCCAAGGGGGAGAGGGCGATGTTTGGTTTGTTCTCTCATCAATATCAACATCTTTTGTATCAAATAATCAGTTTAATCATTTATCAGATCATTGTGAGGCAATTGATTTTCCTATGAAACACACGGCCGAATCAAAAAATCTGTGCAGGTTCCCGTAGATTTGCAACAAATTCATGCAATTATTAGTCAAGACGAGTTACGACCAACCTTACATGCAGTAAATTTGGACCATAAGTCATTCACTTTGTTCTTTGATTCTGGTAGTCCACGTAATATCATGATTTAAGGGACTCATCATTTACTCTTTTCAAATTTCCCTATAGAAAAGTCCGGAATAAGGCTCTCAGGCATAGGGAATAATGAATTAAATGTTGTAGGCGTAACTCATGTACAGTACAAGGTCGGTAAGCGCACGTTTGCTGATACCTTTGTCGTTGTACAAAACATTAATATGTATCCCGCAGTAATTATCGGATACCCGTCTATGGGCACTCAAAATATTATCTTAGCACCTGCAAAACACGGCGTGTATATCAAAGGGAAATTCTATAGGTCTTCTAATACCCTAAAATCAGTTTTAGATAATAAAGAGACAGAAAGAATTGTCACTTACATTACAGAACCAATCACCTGTCTCATGAACCAAGAAATAATACAGGCAACCCACAGAACTCTCGCTCACCCGTAATATCAGCTTGCACGCAAACTCTTGAGCCTAACGTAACTTCAAACATATTAGTGCGTGTAAAGAGAACCTTGCCCAGGATCTGAAAACACTTAATCCTTTCCGAAACTCTGAAAACACACGGATTTATCCGTCACACAAGCCATTTATACAGTCGGCTCACAACAACAATGTAACATCGAAGTCTGTAATCATTTGAATACCACTTTAGTAATCCACAAAAATCAACATATCTTGGATGCCGAAGTTATAAACATCGCATTCTTACCGTAGCTGAGATAAATCACGCTCAATCAGTTGCGGATGAACCCCTTTTGCAATCTATAAAGAACAAAATCAATCAGGACATTCAAGAAGAAGAAATTCAGCAGAAATTCTTGAATCTTTTAACTAAATATCATGATGTTTTTTCCACTACGGATGGAACCTTAGGAAAAACGGATGTCATCGAGCACCAAATAAGGCTCAAGGACAAACAGAAAGTAATCTATGTACCTTCGTACCGACTTCCTATGAAATTTCAGAATGAGATAACAGAGGAAGTAGGTAAAATGCTAAAAGAAGGAGTCATTAGGAAATCAAACAGCCCTTATAATTTTCCGTTAATAGTAGTACCGAAAAAAGATCGAACTTGGCGGATATGCGTAGATTTTCGTCGTTTAAATGAAGAAACAATCCCTGACAGATTCCCAGTACCATGTACCGATGATATCCTATCTCTACTAGGTCAGAACAAATATTTCACAAGCTTAGACTTACTAAAAGGATTTCATCAGATTCCGTTGGAACAAGAGAGTATCCCATACACTGCCTTCAGCACAGCCAGGGGACATTACGAATTTTTGCGTATGCCTTTGGTTTACGTTGTGCTCCTATAACTTTTACTCGTATGATAAACATCGTGTTTGGAGACTTGTTAGGAGATATCCTACATGCCTACATGGACGACCTAGTAATCTTTTCCAACACATTAGAAGAACATTTACGTAAATTAGAGTTAGTGCTACAAAGACTAAGGCAGCATAATTTAAGGGTAAAGATAAGTAAGTGTGAATTTTTTAAAACAGAACTAGTCTATTTAGGTTTCACGGTTTCTAGTGAAGGTCTTAAAGTCGTACATGATAAGGTGTCGGCTATCCGTAACTTTCCGACACCTACTAACGTCAAGGGAATACAGCAATTTTTAGGCTGTAGCGGCTACTATCGCCGCTTTATACGCAACTACTCAATCATAGCCGCTCCCCTAACCGATCTTATATCGTAGATTTCGTATGGTCTGAAATGCATCAACAGGCGTTCGATAAATTGAAAGATGAACTGTGTAGTTCTCCTATCTTGAAATTTCCTGACTTCGGTAAGGAATTTTTCATAGCAACAGACGCCTCAGACCTAGGAGTAGGTGGGGTATTGCTTCAACAATATGATAAACAGTTTTTCCCTATAGCTTTTTATTCACGTAAACTGAGACCTTCCGAAAGTAAATACGCAGTAATAGACAAGGAAGGGCTCGCTATTGTTAATTCACTCGTGCATTTTAAATTCATAATATACGGTTATCCCGTCAAAGTTCTCACTGATCATAAGCCCCTAACCGACTTCTTTAAAGGCTTTAGTCACAGCCCCAAGCGAACTCGGTGGCACATGATCATTCAGGACTTTGGCGCGAGGATCGGGTATTTACCTGGGAAAGCAAATATCATTGCTGACGCATTATCACGCAACCCCTCTTCATCTTGTACCGAGCCATTAGCTGAATTAATAGATATCTCAACCTCCACGCCCATTGTAAAAACTATATCTGAACAGGAAGGTCTGGGCTGGAGTGCTGAACTATTACAGACGGAACAAAGAAAAGATCCGCAAATAGAAAAAATCATCATTGCGTTAAACGGAAATCCGAAGGAAAAGGAATACCTAAAGTATAAGCAGCAGAATTATATCATACAGGACAATATCCTGTGTAGATCCGTGACGAGGAAAACCCGCAACACACCGCAGCTGAATAACAACCAGGTGGTGGTGCCTATCTCACTCATACCCACTGTCCTTAAAATAATGGTTGGCATGAAAATCCACTGCACGGACACCCGGGTTATACCTTGATGTCACAGAAAGCCAAATCCTTATTTTATTGGCATACGATGCTTACAGATATAAAAAAGCACATAGCAAATTGTCGCACTTGTCAAGAATAATACAAAGGGCACACGAAGACACCTGTCAGCCTAGGGGCTTACCCGTGCCAAATCAACCCTTTGAAAGAGTACATTTAGATTTATTAACAGGATTTTACGAGTCAGACAGAGGAAATAAGCACCTCCTAGTAATTATAGACGCTTGACTCGATATACAGAACTTATAGCGCTTAAAACAAAAAACGCGGTCGAGTGCGCTAGGAAGTTTTACGAGTGCTACATTTGTAAACATGGAATTCCACACATCATTATCTCAGACTCGGGCGGGGAGTTCAATAATCATTTTCCTTAACTCCTTGTGCGAATTCCTTTGTATAAAGAAAATCAATACCATGATCTATCACCCAGAGTCTAATGGGCTAGTGGAAAGGGCAAAAATCGTAAGGTTTTAAACATTTTAAAAAGGTCACCTTAGGGGGGCAGACCCCAACTGGGACATTGCCATACCTGCGGTACTAAGCACACTTAATCACTCGTATCATGTGTCTATTAAAATGACACCGCACGAGGCACTGTACGGTGATCCCCGGCCCGAACGCTTTCCACATCTTAAAGCCTACAACTAATTTATCAAATCCTCTAAAGGATGTTATGGATGCAAGCATAAGTCGATATAATATAATTCGTAAGAATCTAGAAGAAGCACAAATAATAATGAAAAAAAATCATGATAAAATAGCTAAGCCAACTAGAACATATGCCGTGGGCGATCAGGTATACATACAAGTATACGTACGTAAAGGTTTAAATTATAAACTGACACCTAAGTTTGAAGGCCCGTTTAACATTTTAGAAAATTTAACGGCCAATAGAGTTAGGGTTCAAAATGTATCCAACCCACTGATGTGAGAATAGTCCCATTGGCACAATATCAGAATCTAAGGTAGATGGAGTGAGGGAAAAAATGGTTGTATTTATGAAACTTGTATAATAATTTATATATATATCTATTAATCATATTGTATGTAAACCTATTCTTTTACGCGAGTTATTACATATGTTTTACTCATTGCAGGTTTCAAAAATGAATCTGTTATTGTTAGGAGTGATATTGTGTATTCAGACATCTTTGTTGTATGGAAAGAGCGCTAGGACGAAAGAAATAGAATTTAATCATGGCTCGATTATCGAGAGAATAGATGATGTATTCATCGTGTCAAGTAATATTGTTATAGAAGTAGATATGCATGCGATTTTCTTGCCTGAAGATGACGTCCTTAACTCAAGAATGACCTGATGAGGTTTGCTATTTCGCTTAAGGAAATGCACGAAAGCGTAATTTTCATGCTAACTCAGAGATTTCGCTAGCTCAAACACTAAGCGTCGCGGAAATGTTGTCTTATGACATACAAAATAAAACCGCTGAGGCAGAAGAACTCGCTCGTGACCTGCTGATGTGGTCTGTGCGGCACAATACTCTTGAACGCCGCAACCCGCTTATTCTGGCTGGACTAAACATCTTAGGATCAGTTGCGAATCTAGGCTTAGGAATTTCAAATCGCCTTAAGATAAATAATCAAAATAAAAGAATTGAGTTCTTGCAACACAAAACCGAATTGGCTTTGTCTGAACTTCGCAGCCAGTTATCTTCAATCAATCAAATAATGAGTATCGTTAATGAACATTCAAATAATATCGATCAGGTCATGGAAGTTCAACATTTGCTGGCTACGTTAGCTTACTATAGTTCGAAAATAGATCATATCCGTGTGAAAATATCACATTTTATTGAGAAGTCAAAAGATTATGTTGAAGCGATTACGTTAGCAACAAAGGGTGTGTTATCTCCTCACCTCATGCCTATTAAAGATCTGACGTTAACTTTGGAAAACGGACGGGAGAAACTAGGTTATATTCCTTTATTAGACGCCCATAAAGTAGAGTTCTATTATAGCCTAATATCAGTCAGCGTTGAAAATTATAGAATTATGATCACAATTCCTTTTGATTCTTCCGATGCTTGGCAATCATACAAAATAGCACCGTTTCCTACTTTCATGACGAATAACTCAAATCCAGTAATATCCAATTTAACGGGGCATGTACTGATTTCTTCTGATAAGAAATCATTTACAGTCATTAAAGACTTAGATAAACTCACTCACTGTTCAGAAGCCATGAATAATAAAATTTGTACAGCTGACTCTTTTGAATTCTATCCTATATCAACGGATTCATGTGAGTTAGGCATAGTGCTAAACGGCTCTCTCTCTCATACAAGCGAAGGTTGTCTGGGGAAACTTTATCCCTTTTACGGTAATAAATTCAATTACAGGATGAATAATGGTTCCTGGATCCGTTATGATAAAGCCGGATTCGACGTAGTGTGTCCGGACCGGTACCAACGCCCATGCCCCTATCTTCGTAGCAGCCGATGGTTTGTACGGGGACATCTACAAACTACACCGTCAGAGGGGTCAACACGATAATACGTGAGAAGGGCGTATTTTGCGAACTACACGTGGCATCCACAATCATTCCGTCACTACCTCTCCCATACAACGTGCGAGTGGCTCATCGTTTGACGCAACTGGCTGAGATGACCCACGCGTCACCGACTTATGCAGTGAGAAAATCTTCGCTACTACATTCTGCTAGCCGTGTTCAGCGTGACGGCCATATTGGTTATCGCCGTCAACATCTTTGCTTGGCGTAGGCTGAGGCGTAAACAGAAGGATCTCCAAGGGAACGTATTGGCCCGTCTAGATGACGTACCCGTTAAACTCAAGTCTTTTGAGTTTAGGGCCGCCTGAACCTGGCCACTTCAGTTTGTGCCTAGGGAATTGTCTGGAATTGTGTTGTGTGAAAAGCGGTCCGTATGCTGGCAAAAATGTAGGACAAGAAAGACTCACGCCTTTGCATTTGAACAGTTAAAGTATCTCCCGGGCACCTAGTAAAACATTATAGCCCAATATTATACATTAATATATTCCTAAAGGTATTTTTCGGGCACCTAATAAAATATATCAGCCCTATATATTGCATTTCTGCAGAATTACATAGTTATACTATTATACCATTGTACAATTATATTTATCTATTACAAAGAGTGTCAAGTACTCTTTAACAATTATCCATGATCATGCTATAATCATTCTTTAGTAACCATTATTCTTAATCAGGTTACCTGTTATCATATTAATCATGTATACATGTTAATCTTTCGATTTTTACCTTTTTATTATTTTGGGGTACCTAATCGTTACTATTACCAAACATGGATCTATATTTTCCATGCATTTATCTTTGTTTATGAATATGTCAAAAAGGGTATGTAACAGAACCTTTTTTTTTGCATTTATTCACTTATTATGTTATACCTAGACGTATGTTACGAGCACGCTCCTATGAAACAATGTTTAAAGTAATTTTTTTTTTGTTATTCAAGGCTTGAATAGGTAGCAGTCCGAGCCTAATGTAATAAATACATTTATTCAATGTACAGGATCTGTAAATATAAACCCATGACCTGAGGTCATGGCATTAGGAGGGTCCTACGTGACCAAAGCAGATCTAGATTACGCTATGCGCTGTCTGTAGTAGCCTGGTCTAGCTCAGAGCTTTGTCAACATTTTATGTTTATGATAACTTTGCACAACAACTTCCATGGGAAGCGGTTGACCTGTTAACCTACGCCGGAAACTTGTAACTTCCGAGCCGCGGACTACGTATGTTTATATGAATTGCTGAGATAGCTAATGTTCCGCTATCGACGCGATGCTTTAGAATGGCAGTTCCACGCCAACCATCAAACATATCGGTCTTCCGACCGAGCTGCATCTCCTAGTATGGAGTTACAGAATAAAGTTGTTATCTTTGTTCAACTTATCTGTTTGAATCATCTCCTTTAGCTAAGAAGAACCACTCTACTAAGATATCCCAAGGAGATGGGAGGAACCAGAAATACTTACGAATGACAGTCGTAAGGAGAACACAAAAAAAGTCTATCGCCAAGCGATGAGACTTACACAAGTACATGTAAAGGTTGGCAAACATGTTTTTTTTTTTTTTTTACATAAGAGGGTCACACAGCTACGCTTAGTTCAACCCCAAGGCTTAATTTCTCTGTGTCCATCACTTCCAAACGTCTCAATTTGGAAAATGAATCCATCAACCACACATCTCCCGTACACTTCTCTTCCAAGAAGGATAAAACTGATTCCTTGACAACTAAACATTTGACCTTTCTGTGCCGTTTCGTCTACTCGCCAAAGGAGATAATCACAGGTAGGTATTAGTTTAACTAGACACAGTTCATGCGACCGCTTTGTCCTACCCTGCGGGGAATAGTACATATTTCACATCTTCAAACGATACTTTTTTTAATTGAATTTTTAAACTCTTTAATGCTGAATAGAAGTGATTGTATCTCATTTTTCTCGTATCGTTCCGCAACCTTTCCATATGGTCTTCATCCTTAGAATACATTACTCGATTTGGCGAATTCATTGTCTTCCACGGGCGCACCAATTCCATATTGGGTTAACAACGTGAAGATGATGGGAAGGTCGGGTTCTTCAGCATCGAACGTGTTCTCTCCCTCGGGTGCTGTCAGAATGGCGGTACCTTCTCTCCCACGGTGATGGAGTGAAGCGTAACTAGTCCCGGCTCTGTTGTAATGGTGACCTGCGATGTCAGCGTAGGGGTAAACCCTCATGATGTCTTCAACTAATCCATAATTTCGACATGTTACACAGTTAGTGGCTACAACCAGGCAACACTCCTTCTTCTTGAACTTGTTCTCGGATGAACTCCCCAAAACCAGCTTGCAGGGTAGAAAAGCCATCTCGAACAGTGAATGGGAGTGTGCACATCAACACTCAGTGAGCCTAAATACACTAATGCACTTTTAAACTTGCCTGGGTTTCCATGTCCTCTCCTCCCCATTGCCATGATTCATGATAAGCCTGCCCCCCTTTTGAAACTTTATCGTGCCCGCACGATTGAACAGGTTCATCTCGGATAATTTTGTGAAGCGCCAATACGGCAGCCAAACATCCCCCTTTTTCTTTGCTACCCTGTTCTTCATTGTTCTGCTACCTCCTTTTTATAGCGGTATTTCTCACCATCCATTCACTAATACCTCCATGTTCGATTAAATAATTATAACGGGGTATGTTGCTATTATCCGTCCCCTTATTCGCTTGAAATTCTCTAGCCACAGAGGGTGGGACAGGTATCCTTCTTCATACCATTCAATCGCGCCTGAATTTTGCAGATGATTAACTAGGGATGTTACATACAGTATCTGATGATCTTTGAACAATATAGGAATAAAACTATTCAGGTCAGGATTTACTCTTTTGCGGGCAACTTCGCGGTTGAGCATATTCAAAATTAATGGTTCTCCCTTCTTCTTCTCACTGTCATCCCCAACAGAGGGTAAAGGAGGTGGACGTGTAAATGTTTTAGCATTCATGGGAAAATTCGCGCTTCTCTGCACGTTAAGAGGAATGTATACATCATCAGCACCTGTGTTTACCCTACCTCCCCCACTGCTGTCTTCACCGCCTGCATTGATGCTTTTAACATTATTATTATTTTTATTGTAATTGCTATTGACGCTATGGTTATTAACGTTGTTGTTGCTACTGCCAACGCTGTTACCACAAGTTTCCCAACCTTTTGTTAGCCTCTCATACATGATGGCCACTATATCGTAGAACTCCTTCATTTTTTTTTTTTTCCTATTTAATAAGACTTCCTATGAAACTGGCTGCTAAAGGAAGTAATATGGACAGAATAGCGCCCCATTTGCGACTCTTCAATATGTTTTTCTTCCCCGCTAACGTTGTTTATTTTCAAGGATACTTGACGGATTTCCCTCTTACACCTTCTGAGCTTTTCAATGAGGGTTATTTCTCTGGTTAGATTACCGTGAAGAAAATTTCTAAATATTTTGGATATGTTAGCGATAAAAACTCTGCTTAATGTGGGAATTACTCTACTCCTTTCGGAGGGGGACAAACGGGAGATGAATGAAATAAAATCTTTGTTTTTACATACTAAAGCTTCCTTTTTACAACTCATGTCCACACAATTTGGGATTCATCGACCCACGAATTAAACTGAGCAGGATAACCCTTCCAATTAATATAATATTGCGTTCTGTTGCCTCTCCTCCTATTCCCTAAGATGGCAATATCATAGGTTTCAGGCAATATCATAGGTTTCAGGCAATTCGGTAGGTATTAATTCTTCTCTGTAGAATGTACCTTTTATTTCTTCTCCTGCTAAATCTTCTAAGATGTAAACTGTGGGATTTTGCAAAGTGACAAACTTCTTGATTTTGAAAATTTCTAGAGTGTTTTGAACTGTGTATCCTCTCCTGAAAGCAGCGTTCTGGTTTTCGTCAGCTATGCGTACGGTGTCTCCAACGTTCAAGATTGAACTGATGTGACCCATTGTTGGAAAGGCGTTTTTATACATTCTTGAAAACTGACTTTTAATGTACGCTTTAGTCTTCATCGCATGCACCTCCTTGGGTGTCTGCCCATTCCCTTAACTCTTGTGTGGTGAGTTGTTACAGCTTTTGACTATGTCCTGCAGAACGTTGATATATTTCAATGTGTTCTAGTGTGTAAGGTATCTGTATATTCGGTTTTTAATGGTTCTTATTACCCTTTCAGCTATAGAAGCTTTAATTTCCCACGAGTAGATGCTATATAATAACACGTTCCTACGTTTTAGATATTTCCTCACATGTTTGTTATAATATTCCCTACCTTCGTCGCTGTTCAGAAGGGACAGTCCTGAAAAATCGCTAGATTCTAGAAGCACTTTTTTATCAGAGGGAGGATGCGTAAATACCTTGAAAATTGGTCGATGAAAAATAGCAGATATTTATAACCTTCATTGTGTGAAGCGAGTTTTGACATGTCGGCCAGATCTGTGCTGGCCACAGGTCAAGGTTTGGAAGATATGATTTTCCTAAGGAAACGCTTGCGTGTGGTTTTATGTAGGGTATATGATGGCTCACCCCGTAAAAAACTTGTGATGTCCGCTTTAGTTATGTTTCTGTCCTCATTCTTTGCTGCTTTGAGTAGCGCATTCACACCGCTAAAACAGCTAGGTTGCGTTACATTCTCATATAAATTCCTGAGCAGTTGGAACTGTTCTTCAGTCATATTTGTACGCATTTTGGTATTCAGTCTCTCTGAGGATATTCGTTCTGAGCTGTAACAGTTCGGGTGTTAACGGAGCGAAGTCCACTAACAGATATCCGTACCGGTTATGTGTTAAAGCTCTTTTGTATATGTCTGAAAACTCTGCACCCCTTCGCCGGCTGAACAACTGTCTACCCATAGTTTCAATCTGTCCAATGTCACAGTTCTTCATGGAAGAGATCCGTTTCCATGGTTGCAGTTAATACTCTACTGAGCAGATGCGACGTTTACCTGAGCGTTATATACAGGTGAGGGTTGTTGAGAAATGAATTTGATTGTGCAATGTTTTCATTCATCATAATTTTTTTTATATACAGATGAGGGTTGTAGAGAAACAAATTTGATTGTGTGTTGTTTTACGCGTTATAATTTTTTACATACATTCACAATAATTTAAACTATAAATTCATACATAAATTTGTATATACAGGCACGCATTTTAGTCTGTGACACATCTACTCAGACCGAGACGCCTTTTCTTAGCAGGGGGAGGAAACATCAACTTTGCCTAAGAATTTGTGAGGGCAGTTATCGGACGTCGCTACTGCTGCTGCTGCTTAACCTCCAATTTGCTGTTCACTCTCCGTCTTTTGGAACAACCTTTTATCTTGGGGAAGCAGTGTGAAGGAGTGGGGAGTTGAAAGTTATAAGGTTGGGCGGAGGCTTTGGATGTGCTTGCCATGGCCGGTGGCGGTGGCGGCAGCAGGGGTGCCAGGACCTCCTCATCTTCTTCTTTGTCAACTCCTTCCACTCCCCCAGCTCGTTCATTCACCGGGATCTGAGGGTGACCGTAGGTGAGGGATTTATAGGGGGTGATGTAATATCTCTTATCTTCTAAAGGACATACAGCTACCTTCCTCTGTCGGGTGTGACACATCGTTCCTCCCACCATCTGCAAATTGTGAACCGTGGTGTAAGTGATCTCATTATTCCCAATTACATCTCGGTATTGGCTATGGTTAATAGTCTTTTGGCAACATCTTTGAATCCCCTTTAAAGCGTTACATTGACTGGTTTGCGTTTCACATGAATAAACTGGGTTTTACACCGATGAACTCTCCGATAAGTTCGACACCTGTTTCAACTTTGACGAGTCCGAGTTCCCCTTTGCGCGTATCGTCATACACTTTGTGAATTTTGGGAAAGTTGCTGAAATCCAAATACGGTTTAAGTACATCTTTCCATTCGCCTGCGAGGTTGTCAGTCTCCAGGGAGAAGATCAAACTGTCAGTGTCAGTGTACAGGAGCTTAACTCTATCACCATACAGTTTTTGAAGGATGCCATGACGGAACTTGTACATCATGTCCTTAGCCAGGTCCAGTATGCTAAACCCGAAATAGATTGCGGATTCTGCTGTAACGGTCTCTCTGCAGTGATTCACAATGTATCGTTGATTGTTTAACCTTTCAAAGTCTTGTATGTATGTTTAGACACATTTCTAAGTAGTGAGGGTTCATTGGTGGTGACAACTGTCCTGGCGGAATAGTTCAAAGGGTTTTTAATGGTCACGCTAAAAAGACCGTTCATCAAGATTTTGATGGTTTTCCTCTTGTCAGGGTTTGATTCTTTCGCTCTCCTCTCCGCATTCTCTGTGATGTATTCCCTTAAATAAAATCCTTGTTTGAACTTGTAAACTTTTATTATAACACCGACTTCTAGACAGTCTTATTAATGTTTGCATTAGGGGAAGGCAAATTAAGTGGTTTTGCATTGGCAAGTGTGTGCCTACCAGTTTGACATATTTTTTAGGGAGCTTCACATTAAACTTTTCCAATAGGCTTTTAGTGTAAGGGGATAGATCCTGGAGGTTTATGTTCATGCGATGTATAGCTAGAGGGAACTCATCTGTCCTGAGAGCGACATCAACTCTAACCTTCTTAGTATCAAGGAGGATGAAATAACTGTGTTCTCCCTGCGAATTGATGGATGTGATATCACTGGCGGTAAACCTCTCTAGTTTAGTGGGGGAGAGCTCCTTTATTTCATCCAAAGGCATTTTATATCTGCTCATCACCATAGGATAAAGACTGGTAAAATCGACGTACAGTATATATGACTGTCAGTCACCAGCTTTAAATTGTGGGTTTAACTCGGGGTTGTTTGCTATGGCATGCCTTTGGACTAGACTGCAGAAACCATCTCTGATGTTGTTAGCGATCAGTTGGTAAGTTTCCCCGTCAGAAATCAGGGGGAGAAGCGTTCGCAAAGCGTGGAGAAAAGCGTCTAGTGAGAGGGAGGTAGACGTTAAATAGTAAACTGGGTTCAGTCCAAATTGTGTATAAGCAGCCTTCCTCGAAGCTAAGTCAACATCCCCCAATAATCCTATGTCCATGAGAAGGTATAAAACAGTGTAATCCAGTGAGTTAGAACAGTTTGCAGCATTCCACACTTTGCAGACGTGTTCATATCCTTCATAGGGTATGCTTACAGTGAGGAATTGAAACACTTTGGGAGAGATGCCGGGTTTTTGCAACACTTCGAAGGCTGTGACGTACTCGTAAGGGTAGTACTGGCGGGTTGTTTCAGAGGTCATGCTGATTTTGTGTGCCACCATCATCTCATGTATCCTGGCCCAGTCTTCGGCTATTTTTACCAGAAAATCGTCGACACAAAGTTCACCTACACCTACTCTGTGCATACAGTATTCATCGTTTCTGCCGTCGACAATTGCGTAACAATATGTGTACGCTTTCTGCTTTGAGATAACTCTCTGGTCTTCATCCGTGTCAGGCTCTCTGTTGTATGCTTCAAAATCTAAGAAGACGATGTGCGAAGCTTTATTCAGTGCTTTCGCTTTTTCAAACTGTTTGAATTGGTCGGGCTCTGGGTATAGAACTGTGGTTCGGGTTGAACAACTTCGGGTATGGGCATCGCGAATGGCGGGAGTATTAAACAAAGTTAGACAGTGATAACATGCCACCTGTGTATTCTCTCCTCATTGTCCTTACCCCATGGCGGAATGCCTTCACGTAGGCGAACATGTCTTTGATGAGCATGAAGTTCAGTGGCATCTCAGTTGTGTGTTTAAAGCTGATCTTATTTGTCCTTATCCGGTTTTTCAAATCCCTGGTGAGGTTTTTACCTGGTGTGTTGCAGTTTTTCCTGAGTAGCACATACGCTTCTAGCGCTCTAACAATGAAGTTGTACCCGGATTCGATGTTGATGATTTGGCTACCGCCCCTGACTCCTGTGCAATACTCTTTAAAGTTTGCTATGTTCACCATTTCTCACTGCGAGATGTTGATTTGTACACTGTGTAGCGACGTGAAGCTCCAACCCGAACCCTTGCTTAAGTTGAGCTTGTCTTCAAGGTTGCTCACCACGTATTCAATAGCTTTGAATACGTACATAGTATAACATAGACAGAATTTATACCCCTCTCCCGGAGTGTTTGCAAGATGTCCTCGGCGAGATGTGTTCTGTCAATTCTGAGCACCATTGTCACGTCAATGTGCGTTCCTACTGCAGTTGAATAAGTGATAGTACTCACAATTCGGTTGGCCTCCTCTCCTTCCCTGTTAAGCAGCGTCTGCTGTTGTTTGGCACCTCTTACTTGACAGCGACCTCCTCTCAACAATGTTTCCCTTGCATTTTCCTCATTTGGTAGAGCTGTTACAGCGTTCATGGTGGAACCTGCAAAAAATAGGAAAAACAAGTAGAGAATTTATTAAAAAAAACTGGTTGTTTTATATGTAAATGGGTTGGCGATGATGTGCATTTTTCTTTCTTTTTACAGCGTGTCACATCTCGACAAACATCTAAATAAAAAGAATTATTCTTACCATCCTGGGGAGTGACGCTCCCTGCTGCACCTCCTGTTAAAGATCGTCCCGGGTCAGGTCTGTTTCCACCCTGTTTGCTCCTCTTTTCTACATCAGACTCTGCAGTCCTCTGGCTAGTCCGAGACTTCAGTGCCGTATATATATGCCATGGCAAACGAATTTCAATGGAGCTGTCACTCTTAGTTTCATCGCTGCTGTTGCTGGTGGAATTACCCATGTCTGCTTGTGGAGATGTTGTGGAGTAGAGCAGCCTGTTGGCTAACTGATGTGGGTCTTGCTGCTGCTGTTTGAGTTAATATACTGGCAGTAGCAATCGTAAATGTCTTTTCACATCGGGTCTCGGGTATTAACTCACGTCAGCGAAACCTGTGGAATTATCAGTGCATGTGTGTGCACGTGGTTACAATCGTCTTTCACCACCCTTTTATGAGGTTTCGCTAAAGCGGTATATCATGTTGTGTGTGTGTGTGTGTACGTCACTGGACATGGAGACGGATATTGAACTGTGATAGTCGTGTCGTGTTGTGTGTCTCGTTTGAATGTGCACCATCGTGATATGACATGTTGTGCACCTGGCAGTGAGTCACAGAGAAATGGTGTGGGTGCTTATCAGCTGAGTCACAGAGAAAGAGTTACTCTTGTGGGTATTTATCAGGTGCTTATCTGAATTTGGATGGTGTTTAGAAATCTTTTCGCATTCATACTACCACGTGATATGACATGTTGTGCACCTGGCAGTGAATGACATAGAAACGGTGACTGTTGTGGGTGCTTATCGGCTGCTTATCTGAATATGAATGGAGATGTTATGTTAGGTTAGGTTTGGTTAAGGGACTTGGAATTTTTTCACTCGGTGGGTTAGGTTAGGTTTGGTTAAGGGACTTAGAATTTTTGGTTTTCCCGTGGAGTCACTATTCTCTTCATGAGCCATTTTGAGGTTCTTTTCCGAACTATAGTGAAATATTTGGTGGTTTTCCCGTGGAGTCGTTAATGGTCAACGTACGTGAGGTTAAAATAAAGGCAAGCTTATGGGGTTTATCGCCTGTGAGCCGAATTGGGGGTCGGGTGTTGAGGTTGAGCCGAAATGGGGTCTTTTTCCCTACTCCTACTAAAGGAGGAGCGGGCATTTACGAGATTATTATCCTTTTAGAATAAAATAAAATTG
>NC_087200.1:37173566-37176066 GCF_015104395.2 Macrobrachium nipponense
CAGATAGCTAATGCTGTCTTTGATGGGCTTAGGGGACTGAAGGGCCAGGACCTACTTAACTGGGTAAACCCTGAGAGGGCTGCAGCCAAAGAAGAGAGGTAGAAAGAAAGGGCAGAGACAGAGAAAGAAAGATTACCCCAAGAGAAGAGGAAAGAAGCAGAAAGAGCAGAGAGGGAGAAAGAGAGAGGAGAGAGGGAGAAGGAAAGGGCACATCAACTTGCTATGGAAGCCCAAGGCTTGAGCCCCTCCATGACCCTTCTTCAAATTCCACTCTCAGCAACATGGAATCACTCATTAAGCCGTGGGATGAGGCCGAGCCAGAAGCCTGGCTCGACCATGTTGAGCAGGTGCTAGACAACTACAAGGCTGCTCCTGGCGAAAGAGCTCTCATTTGGGGAGGCACTTAGGAGGCAAGGGTGCCACCGCATCCTATGCTTTCTCGGCCGGGGATCAAGGGAACATTGCCCTAGTCCTGGAGGTGATAGTAAGAGTTTTAAGATAACCCCAGGCCGGTGACGGCAAATATGGAGAGGTATGCCTAATGAGGCTGGCCAAACCTGGTCAGAGTGGGTAGCTAAGGAAACGCCAGCCCATCGTAGATGGACCGAAACCTCCAAGGCCACATCAGAGGAGGAAATCCTAGAGCTTTTCCAGTTAGAGGATTTCCTCTCATACGCCCGTCTTGATTTTGCTACTCATCTGATGGATAAGGCTCCCAAGACCATTATAAAGTGTTATTGGTGGGCCAACACCTTTGATACCCACTATCCACAACTTAGCTCCTTCATTTGCCAAGGAAACCTGTGTATGCACTGCAACAAATCTGGGCACTCCATGGAGTGGTGTCACTTCAAGGCAGACCCCCAGCTGCAGGACCCTGCAAAGCCCCAAAATGGGCACTCTAAAAATCAGACCACAAACAGCTATTGGACTCGGGGAACAATAGGCCTGACACCACCCCCCCCCCCCCCCAGCAGCAGTGTCAAAGAATGAGTTCAGCCACAGTTGCTGCACTAAATGCAAGGTGCGTGGACACTCCTCTTCATGGGCTAGATGCCCCAGTAAAACTGCTACTCCAGCCATTGCCATGGCCTTGACAGACCCTTGACCTTTAGCCACCCAAGCTTAGGGACCTATATCTGTGGCACCTCACTGAGGTAGCTGTTCTGCCCACCAGGCCAAGGCATTTGATAACTCTGGCACGCAAATATATATAATACAGGAAGATAAAATACCCTATGGAGTTAGGATTGATCAGCATCAGCTTGTCACGGTTGAGAGCCTCAACCACATTAAAATGATCATTCCTACCGTCTGGTTCAGGGTCACACGACCTCATTGCTGTAAAATATGTTCTCTGGTAATACCCACTTATATTACAGGAAGATATGACATCCTGCTGAGAAAAGATTTTAAGTCTCCTCCCACAATTAGACAACCCAAGGGCCCATGCCCTTACATTGCTCCAACCACCTCCCATGGTCCTCAGAGACCTCCTTCTAAATCACTGCCAGTGCTACCTGAATGCCATGGACAGTGCCATGCTCTGCCCATCATTGACGCTAGGTTACGTTCGAATCCTCTCCCTGTGCCTGTAATGGAACCTAGTGCCAGTGCCAGGGCAAGACTCGATTCTTCTTGGAGATCTCAGTCCAGGCCACCTCTCAAACCTCTAGTTTGGCCCCGCTACCAGTGCTGGTGAGAGAGGGCAAGTCAATTCCAGTAGGAACTCTCCTGGACCTACATGGCCACAGCGGAATCTCACCCAAAGGTGTGGCCTCGCAATCTGTGCCTAAGTTGGACACCCCTACTAGTGAGTCAATAACGTCAAAAATAACCTCTTCTTCCTCCCCATCCGCAGCTGACCAGTCCCTGAGTCAGGACTTGGCCTAATCAAGTTTGACCGAAGAACTCAAGGAATTGAGACAAATGGTATTAGGAATAAAGAAGAGTGCCACTGTTCCTGTTGTCGCAGCAGCAGCCAAGCAGCTGCCGCCACTCAGGCATCTTCATCGAACTTGAGTCTCTCAAGTCCTCTTTTGGAATCATCAAAATCACCTCGGAGAGGTCCAAGGAAGAGAGGTAAACGGCATCGAGGCTCCAAAAAAAACTGAGAATTGGTAGTCTCTCTCCCCATTAGTGGTCCTGGATCTCTTCACCTTTTATAGTTTCGTTCCCCTCTCATTTTGAAGCTCTGCTTCTGCAGAGTCCCATTTGCCAGAGATTCTGGTCAAATAAGTGGGTTAACCTTTTTGCAAATGACCCGGAGGCATAGCCATTTCTGAATGATTTGCCCCTTAAAGTCAATAGGCTTATCGTAAAGAGTGCCGCATCTGGCTCAAGTGTCATATTCTTGACACTTAATACATTCACATGGGATAAGGAATATGTAAAAGCCAGTACAAAGGCTATAAATTTAGCTTTGGCCTACTAAGGCAACATTGTTAATGGATGGCTACTTGGCAAATTATCCATTTTGATTTGATTTGCTATAATTAAA
>NC_087200.1:37181066-37226066 GCF_015104395.2 Macrobrachium nipponense
CTCCTCTCCCTCCCCAGTGCCTCCGGTGGAAGATAGACCTTCAGTAACGTTCACCAGCCTTCGTGAATCTTCTGGTCCTATCTCTCCCCACCAAGGCCCCCATCGTGGATGTGGATGAGAGTAATCATGAGGGGTCTGGCGGCTGGCAGACACAAACAAACATAAAAAAGAGAAGAACCTCTCGTTTGCCCGCTGGACCAGAGCCTAACATTCGTGTTTCACCTCGCCCGAAACCTGAGAAGAGATGTAACGTAGCAATTCACTATCTCCGCTCATCGGTGACGCTAGATGCCATAGTAGAGAGAGTCAAGTTTCTTACGGCCTCCGACCCCCTAATCTCCCACGAACTCCCATGCAAGAGTAAAAATAAAGTGGCTTACAGGATTACCTGCCTATTTCAACACCTCGATGCTTAAAGGTGATAATTTTGGACCTACTATAATAGTCTCAAGATATAACCTAATACAGGACCAACCCCCTCCAGGGGAACTTACTGACACCCCAATCACTTCCACTGCAAGAGGCAGCCACCCTCCCATGGCCAGTGACTGCCCACACCCCCTGGCTAACCCCCCATCCACCCAAATGATCAGCACATTCATCTCCCATCTTAGTGAGTAACCATGGATGCATTGATATAATCTCTTGGAATATTTTTGGCCTCAAGAGCAACATTCCTCTCCTAAACATGTTCTGCAAAAATTTCAAAGGCATCATTGCATTGCAAGAAACGCTCCTCTGGCCACATGACCTTGTCATCTGCGATTAAATACATGAAGACTTCAGAGACTTCTTGACTTCATCGATGCAAGTTACAGATCAAATCATAGCCGGTCGTCAGATAGGGGGCCTTTCTTTCCTGTGGCACAAATCGTTAGACAAAATGGTAAATGTGATGACCTACAGGAGTGACAGATTGCTGGGGCTTCAAGTGACAGTAGGGAACTCTAAAATCCCAATAATTAATGTTTATATGCCCTGGGAAAATAACAATAATTTTGGTCAATACTGCATGATCCTAGGTGAGTTAATTTTCACCCCACAAAACAATTTTATAATGAACTTACTCGCTTCTGTCGAAATCATGTTCCCCAAATTAGCGATGTAATACTACTCCCTCCCTCCTCCTATTCATATATACAAAATAGAGCGGACACAATTACAACCTCCTGGCTGGATCATTGCATCACATCTCTACAACTTCATAATTCTATCATGACCTGCAATATTAGCTACGATCTTCCAACCGTCCATGACCACATCCCATTACAGGTGTCATTCAGTACCCCATCCCTCCCTACCGTGAACCCCCTAACTGACCAGCTACCAGTGGTAAACTGGGATTTTAAAAACCAACAGAAAACCAGATACTTTAGGGCGACCACAGAAACCAGGTTGCAGTCAATAGTTCAACCGGCGGATGCCTTACTTTGTACTAACACAAATTGTAGAAATGACCAACATAGGAGGGATCTGAATTAATTCTATTCGAACATAATCTCCACTATGCTTGCTTCGGGCAGGGCTGCCTTTAGATTTCGTCAAGATAATTCTCGTAATATACCTGGATGGAATGACTCGGTTAAAGATCTGTATACATACTAAAGAGAAATATTTTTACTGTGGAGGCAAAATGGTAGCCCGAGGGAAGGACACTCTGCATTACCAATGAGACAGGCGAGAGGGCAGTTCAAACTTGTTCTAGAACATTGCAGATTAAATGAAAAACAACTAAGAGCCGATGCAATGTCTAGAAACTTAGAATCCGGTGATTATCCCCATCTTTGGAAAGATATCCAGTCCTTAAATCCGAAAACTAAAAAGCTGTCATGGAGAGTAAGGGAGCAGTCGGTGACGAGGCTATCACAAGTATGTGGGTCGACCACCTCAGCATTATCCTGAATTGCACAAACGATCAAGATTCCCGAAGGGATGTAGATAACCTCCTTACTGATAACATTCAATTTTATTTTGCAGATTATATTACGCCAGGTAACATCAGCGATGCCATAAACAGCCTACCTAATAATAAATCGCCGGCTGTGATGGTCTTCCCGCAGAGACTTTCAAATTCTGCCATCTGCTAATTTACATTTTGCTAGCTGCCCTATTCAATGTGTGCATAATTCATCAGTTTCTTCCAGACTCCCTACTCATAGTTCACTTGATAACATTAATCAAAAATAAGCTAAAGGATGCAGCTGACCCTGGCAATTACTGGCCGATTGCAATCACAACGGTCGCGTCGAAGATACTTGAGTCGGTTCTTTTAGTGAGACTTCTCCCATTTCTACGCACTACTGATAACCAGTTCGGATTTAAAGCAGACCACTCAATCGATACCTGCATCTGCATACTGAAAGAATTGCTGAACTATTACCTATCATCAGCCTCTCCTGTTTTCCTTTGTTTTGTGAATGTGAGAAAAACATTTGACAGAGTAAACTACCTGCAGCTCTTCCTGAAGCTGCATAAAAGAGGCACACCTCTGTATTTAATTGGCATTTTATATGGCTGGTTCTCCATACAGCAATTCTCTGCCAAATGGGGTAATATGTTATCGTACATCTTCGGCTTCCTAAACGGACTTCGGCAAGGGGGCATTCTCCCCCCATACCTGTTTAATACGTACACAGATGCCTTGAATGTCAAACTGAACTCACTCCCAATCGGATGCACTGTCAATGAAACAACTATAAACCAACCTCTGTTACGCCGACGATATGGTTCTGATTTCCCAATCAGTGCAAGATCTTCAACGACTCATCGACACTTCCCGCCAATATGTAGAGGAAGTTCATATCCTATTCAACGAAACCAAGACCCAGTGCATGCCGCTGCTCCCAAGATCGCTTAAGCAAATTGCAGAACCACAAATTTTCCTCGGAAATCATCGGCTGGAATTTGTGCACGAATTTCCGTATTTGGGTCACATTATCACGGACGACCTAAAAGATACGGCAGACATTGAACAGAGGCGTCGTAAACTGTGTGTAACTGGCAACATGATTGCAAGGAAGTTTTCCTTCTGTCACCGAGACGTGAAACTGCTGCTCTTCCGCTCGTATTGCTACAGTATTTATGGGTGTTCCCTCTGGACGATACCCGAGAGACCATGAGACGTATCACTGTTGTGCACAATAACATTTTGAGACGCCTTACAAATACTCCTCATTACCACTCCCCCACACACATGCTCATAGAAAACCACCCGGACAATTTAAAAATCATTGTAATGCGAACAATGTCTGTAATCTCTGTATTGGCAATGTGTTATCTGCAGAATCTGTCATTATTATTATATTTATTGCTGATATTTTACTTTTTCATTATTACTGTGAATACCATCAAGTTAAAGTTTTTCTACATTTAATTTTCGTATTTAGCCCTCTTGACCTGACTACTGTAAGCACCTAAGGTCTCTAGATGAAATTTAAGTTATATAATCTGTGCACTAACTATTATAACTCTCAATGCATTTTTTCTCTCCAATATTATTACTGTTATTACCAGTATTATGATTACTATCTTTTATACCACCTCAACTATTGTCTGGATAGTTCCGTATATTAATTTTTTTTATCATGTTGTCTCATGTATCTGCGTTGTGTATGTTACTGTTTGTATTTTGTATACTCTATTATTGCATGAATTCTTCCCGCAAATAAACATTCGAGTATTATTTAAGCCAAAATCGACATTGCAAAAATTCTTTAGGTTCAAGGATGTGATTCCAACTGTGCTGCAGTCATCTATTGTATATAAGTGCAAGTGTCATTGCTGTAGTGCAATGAATATCGGAAAATCAAAGCGGCAGTTAAGGGTTCGCACTGTTGAACATCTTTGAAGATCCGTTAGGACGAAAAGGCCATTAAGCAAACCACCACTTAGCGCTATTCGTCAACACTCTGAAGAATATGACCATCCTATAAATATAGATTCTTTTCAGTCCTCACTTACAGAACCAACGAAATGGAGCTTGGAGTGGTTGAGTCTCTATATACTCTCTAAGAGATAACCCTCTCTTTGTAATAATGAAAGGTCTGTTGAATTGCTGTGGTTTTAGACTTTTTCTGCTCTTTTTAAAGACAAACATTGAGTCTTTGTATCTCTATATTTTAGGTTATTGTATCTTGTAATGTGTCATTTTATTTTACTTTATTACTTCATTCATCTTAAATGTACATATATTCCATCATAGATTACCCGATAACGGGGGAAAGCAAATCTCCGAAACTAGACGCAACCAATAAAGATGCTCTTCATTCGAGCCTTGGTTTTAATAGTCGTTATTCCTCTCCGATCTCCACGGACCTCTTTTTTTGCTGATATATAGACACACACACACACACATATATTATATATATATATATATATATATATATATATATATATATATATATATATGTGTATGTGTGTGTGTGTGTGTGTGTGTGTGGTGTGTGTGTGTGTGTGTGTGTGTATGTATGTGTGTGTGGATTTCTATATATCATATTTTATACTTACATACATATACAAACACATAACTAATTATATATATATATAATATATATATATATATATATATATATATATATATATTAGTTATGTGTTTGTATATGTATGTAAGTATAAAATATGATATATAGAAATCCACAAATATATATATATATATATATATATATATATATATATATATATATATATATATATATATCTCAGCAAAAGAAGAGGTCCGTGGAGATCGGAGAGGAATAACGACTATTAAAACCAAGGCTCGAATATCATCATATTTTATACTTACATATATAGAGCAAAAGACCCCATATAGATTCCACTTTTCTAATCACCCCCCCCCCCCCCCCCCTCCCCCCCTGATAAGCTCATGTATGTACGTGAGGCCTAAAAAGGGGCGGGACAAACCCCCAAACCCCCAAAAAGGGTCGGGGCAACCACCCAAAACCCCCAAAAAGGGGCGTGGCCACCCCTGACCCCAAATCGACTCCACTATTCTGGGGGGCGTGGCCACCCGACCCCAAATCGACTCCACTATTCTGGGGGGCGCGGCCACCCCTGACCCCAAATCGATTCCACTTGTCTTATAAGCTCATATACGTAAATGACGTGTAAAAGGGGGTGTTGCCACCCCTGACCCCAAATCGACTCCACTATTCTGGGGGGCGCGGCCACCCCTGACCCCAAATCGACTCCACTTGTCTTATAAGCTCATATACGTAGATGACGTGCAAAGGGGGTGTTGCCACCCCTGACCCCAAATCGACTCCACATGTTTGATGAGCTCATGCACGTCCATGAGGTCCAAAAGGGGTGGGGGCATGGCCACCTGTGACGTCACGTAACTCTACAGCAATAAAAACATCATTTCAACCCCCGACCCCAAACCAACTCCACTCTTTTGCCCCCGTGACGTCACGAAACTCTACGGGAAACCCATCATTTAAACCCCCGACCCCAAATTGACTCCACTTTTCTGCCCCCGCGACGTCACGTAACTACGGGAATAATACCATCATTTCAATCCCCGACCCCAAACCGACTCCACTCTTATGCCCCCACGACGTCACGAAACTCTATGGGAAACCCATCATTTCAACCTCCGACACCAAATCGACTCCACTTTTCTGCTCCCCGTGACGTCACGAAACTATACAGGAATAAAACCATCATTTCAACCCCCGACCGAAACCGACTCCACTCTTATGCGCCCACCCTCCCGTGACGTCACGAAACTCTACGGGAATAAAACCACCCCACCCCGACCCCACTCTCCTCTCTCTCTCTCTCTCTCTCTCTCTCTCTCTCTCTCTCTCTCTCTCTCAACCGTTACATATTCTTTTATATATGAACAGCAGTGTAGATATTCGGAGTATCATGATAAAAGGATATTTGGTAGCTGACTTCAACCTCACGTGTGACATATATTTATATTTATCATAGAAACGGGGTCTTCTCACCATTTTCCCATGTCGTAAATGGGCCAAGCTGACTTCAGCCTCATGTGAGACATATATTTATCCTAGAATTTGAGTCTTAATCTCCATTTTTCCCCTGCCGAAGTATACACAAGGACACAGGCACACATTTCAATTTTGTTTATTTATAAGTATAATACCAAGTTTGAAAGAGGTTAAATGAAAAATCAAATGACAGATGGAATTGTTATTTTATATTTGTAACCAATGCTAAATACAGGGGGAATGAATTAATGTTCCATACAAATACATACAATGGAAAAAAACTGTACAAACACGTCAGAAACAATACTTCACTGAAACACACGGCTACATCACAAACTTGCACGAGGAGGTTGATGAAGCCATGGCGAGAGTTCACGTGACAATCCTTCAAGAGCTAATGAGCTACGAAAACCCAGCAACCTGAGCTCCCTCTATCACACTCACAGATTACAAACCAGTTGTGACAAACCATCAAGCCTCCCTCACTCCCAGCTATGATTCACACTCACACGAATAAACAAGCCTTATCATTTCCTCACGCCAAAGGTCATTCACACACACATATGACTCATATATAAATCTTCCACGCATCTTTCCTCCAACAGAGATAAATTCTATTTCAATATAGCCACGCAACATATTTTACCAATTTTGTTCATTTCATTACTGAATGTAGCTAACACAGGTAAATATTGATTCAACCAGGTCATGTTAACCCACCCGCTTTGACCGATGCCAGCGGAAAAGATAACATATTTGACATAGTCATACGATGATTCAAAATCAGTATCACTATGAAAATCCCGCACAGCGTGATCTTCATCTTTGGAATACAATACTTCATCGAAACACCGTATGTCACACCTGATTATTACTTTCCGACTGAACACCATAAATACAACCGACAAGGGAAAATTGATGTTATTCCTTACCCAAAGTCTATAAGAGTAAGTGCAGCTCCACAACCCTCCGTCCCTACACAAAGTGGATAAGTCACTATTACGATCTCGACTCTCGAGATCGACAGGTTCTTAAAAATAAGCAATTGGGCCGTAATGACTGACGACAGGTGACAAACAAAGGAGGGAGGAGCATAACAAAACCAAAACGTTACCTTAAAATTAATTAATTTACAAAGAGTTAAATACATAATGTACAGTGAGTCAAGGTTCTGGGTGGCAAAAACACAAAAAATTATAAACTAACAATAATATGTAAAACCAGTCGAAGAATCAATAAAATCCACCTTTCAATAACAAAGCCATGAAAAATCACACAATCTGTAAATGTAATCAATAGAAATGGGCAGCATAATACATAATTAAAATTAACACTGAAGCGGCATAATGATACACAGAGTAAAACGGGAACACTTCCTCAAACAATGAGGACAAAAGTACAATGCCGGACGATCAATATGGACATCCTCCTCGAATGCTGGACGATCAAGACAGAGTTGATACAACAACCATCTCATCCTCAGATACAGTATGGAGGTCCTCCTCGACCACTGGACGATCAAGACAGGGTTGATACAACCACCAACTTGTCCTCAGATAGTCTCCGCTGCTCTGCTGCCAAGACTCTGCTTCTCTGCCACTCTGAAACTGACTGGTCGTTCTGCCCTCCAGAACCTGACTGGTTGTTCTGCCCTCCAGAACCTGACTGACGAAGTTTGACGCCATCCAACAGACGTCAACTCGCCAGCAATTAAAAACAAAAACAAAGGAGGCAACAATCCACCAAGGGAACAATCGGCAAAAGATTGTTCCTAACAGTCACTATTCAGTAAGTAGCATATAAAACTCTTTCCATTTACTTGAACATATAGCAAATATTAAAAACAGCAATAAGATTCATCTGTATACGGAATAGATATTCATATAAAATATTGTACCTATTGAAAGAAGCGGAATATTTAAAACAGTCATTATTTTTCCCTTTCAGATATGGGAAATAACTCTAGTAGTGAACTGTCAGCCGACGAAGTAGCCACTCAGGTCAGACACCATTACTATTATGGTGTTGGAGCTCCCAACTCATCTATTAGGAATGTGAAAACAGGTCATGACCATGAAGCAGGAGAAGAAGAAGAAGTTGCAGGAGGTGCAACAACTCCCACTGGCAGCCCACAACAGTGCAACCCCCGACCAACTTCGCCACCACCCACTACTGAAGGAAACAGGCAACCCGGTGAAGGTATGTAAAACCGATGTGTTATATATTTATTTAATAACAGTTCCTGATTCCATAGAACACGCACTCTTTTTCTCCGTTTCCCTGTTTTTGCTTTCAAATGTATTGTGGGCATAGTAAAAAACATGTATATAATTATTCATAAGGATTTATTGACCACATAAAAGACAGTGTACAAATTCAATACACTAATCACTGTCAGACTGCCTCAGCAAGCATCCCAATAAAACGTCCACGTGTATCCTTATGATAACCCGAATATTCCGAAAAGTGTTTAAGAGGAAACGACTAAGACGTCTTAGCAGTTTATCACCGACATTCACCGGTGAATGATTCTCACAGCTCATCCTGAAATAAGTAAAAAAAAGTTATGTGATTCAAGGTGTATGATACATATATAGAATATATCCTTAATAGAATGTAAATGGGGTAATATAAAAATCAAAGAAAAATATGCATTTACCTTAGTTGTTTAAGATGCGGAGACATTCCTTGTACGTAATAGCACGTTTGACCCCCGACCTCCAATGTGAACATTTAAACTTTTTCCAATATTTAAAATAATATCCCGTTATCCATTTATCATTACCTCTCAAACGAGTGAATGAGAATACATTTTGTGTTAAGGATAATACTGTTTTCACACCTCGGTGACTCACGCAATGAACAAAAAACTAACATAAAGACCGCACTTATACGATTTATCGGGTTGTATTTATTTATTAGTCAATAGAGGCTATATTCGGGATGCGCATATGTAAATTTAGAGAAGTCATTTGAATAAACTTTCGGATTTATACCGTAACTATAAAAAAAGATTATAGTTCTAGGTGATTTTTCCATGTAAAAGCATACCCAATGACCAACAATATTAATATCAGTAGACGAAGATAATGTATAAGATATAAAAACTAAAGGTTTAATTCTATTTTCTGGCAATGTCAATAATCCTACTTCATCTGAAGCGAACACACCTAAATATTTAAGCTGGTCACTGAGTGAACCTTTTAAACTTATTTCAATTTTGTATCCATTCCATTTAACCTCTAACATCACACTGAATAACCCTATCCGCATCCACCATTAAAATACCCTTGGTATCCCCAAAAAGTAAAATAATGCAAGGGTTAGGCGTAGCTGTACCCAGCCTGATCGATATTTGCGGGTTTGCCGAAATTTCCACTGGCATGGAATCTTCAACATCTTCCACCAAAAAATTAAAGCAGTAAATAGCTCTACCATTTTTAAAACTATCATAAGTGATCAGATTATCACCGCCACCCCCTATACTTTTCTGCGTCTGGTGATATAATTGCATGATGGTATTAGGGAAACTACATTGAATATTATATACAGTATTCCCATTAACGGTAATATGTATATTATTTAAATTGAAAGATTGAAAATATAGGCTATTGACCACGTAATCACCTGAAAATCTTTCCATATCAATCGTGCATGACCAATGTGATTTTTTCAGGTACACAACTGTTAAAAGGCTGATCAATTAAAATCGAATTTTCATTTTGCCCAATAACGTATGACTTGTATAAAGTCTTATCAAATATATATTGTATAGGATTAACTGCTATCGCCTCATTTATAGCCGACATTGCATTATAATGTGGGGTAACTCTATCAATCCATAATTTAGCCTTTTCTATATTCATCACATTTATATGTCCGTCTGTGTGGGCGCCCATTCGAGTCTAAGTCTCAAGCCAATCGAATCCAGTAAATACATGTCTATAGTCGCTATATCCAAAAGAAGTGGAAAATATGTATGCACGCCCCTCGTTTTAATGTCACCCATAACTTTCGTCTCCCACCTGCTGGTTTTATAATTTTCAGCATTTTGATATATGATTGATAGCTAAACACAGGACAGGATTCCACCAACTTTTCATTCAAGAAAACAGAAGCGGATTTAAAATATGTATTACTTATACAATCAACGACAGACACGTGCTCACCATCCGCTAATTGCGCGCTGGCCCTATCTATTGTGATATATAATTCTAAAGCTATACTTGACAAATCTAAGAAAGAACCTGCCACCCCAATAACGCAAAATTCTATATATTTATCAGTTAGAACTTGATTTATGGAAATATTGCAAGGTGTAAAGTTCAGTCTTTCCTTTAAATTAATTGAAGTTTCAATAATTCTCCGTCTATTAACATTCGGGAACAATTCTGATATACCCACAATATACGATGAAACAGGAACTTGATTACCAGTTCCGGGTATGTTAGGAACTACGCTAGCCATATTTTGTGTTTATATAATTTTAGATGAAGGGTAGAACGAGTGCGTACTAGCCGAATGTCAATGAATGAGTTACAAAAGATTGTACACGTCCTTATTATATTTACTTCTAGATTTAACGCGTGTACCCTTCCTCTTTCTACGTTTTTTCTCACCTCCCACACTCGACCGTCTAACTATAATCGTTTCACCGTTTTCTTCCATCTCGTTCTTCTTCTTCTCCTTCCAGTACCGCTTAGAATTCGTTGTCCAGTAGTTTTGAGGGCTCTTATACCATTTCGTTTTATGGATTCTTTTAAAGGTAAACCGTTGTATACCATATCAGATAACACAGATCTACCAAATTCATTAACTGAAGGTTTCGCGGCATTAAATAGAAAAGGAAGCACTTTACGTGCAATACCGCTTATGGTAGAAAAAATGCCACTTCCCCTCCTGCGGCCGGGATAGAAAACGGAAATATCCTCAAACCCCGCCCCTCTCCTTAATAAAAGGTCTAATAAAAATAGTTTTTTAAATTCCGCCTCTGAAGGAGGCGCGAATAACACTCTCATTTTACTGTTTATACTATTCCAAAACAATTTAAGTGGAGCATGATTCACACGTTCTAGTTGACTCGAGGGTGTTACGATCATGAAAAAGGAATGCCAAGGGTGAACATCGAATTATATATGTACCTATTCATCTAATTTTCCTCTAGGTTTTATACGGAGCAGGCAAGTAACACTTGAGTCTTTAGTGAAATGTAAAAGGTGTCAATTTTGATCCGTGATAAGAATAGAAATCTGATCCAAGATGTTCGTGTTCAACAATTTGTAGACTGTATTATGCATTCCTTTTCCTCTACCACTTGCTAAAGTAAAACAGTCCAATATATTGACTAGTCTCCCGCCAAAAATCGTCGGTTTAACTATATCCGTATACACATATATATAATCTACCCAACAATTATCAGGTAGAGAATCAAGGGAAACGTGTTCATTCAATTCACGCCCGCCATATATTTCATAACCGGTATTAATATGAAAACCTAATAATTTCACGGCTTTTCCACTAAATTAGACGTATATACTTTTAACGTCCCCTGTTCTCAATTTCTCTCTCTTGATACATGGCATAGTAATTCTCCTTAAATCTTCATCCCACTGAAATATACCGTTACTATTAAAATAATTTATGAAATTATCACCGTAATAAACTTTCAAATAATCCTACACGTCCTTATTAAGAGCTCTCACGAGTCTCTTCATATTCCCCGCTAACATTGCTATTCTCGGTCTATACAAATATGTATGCCTATCACGTTTATGACGCTCTGTAATAAATTTGAGAGTGAATAAATCATCTTTGGATAATATAGCTTAATAACTCCCCGGGAACATGATCGAAGCTAAACCTACTTCATATTCAACCCCATTAGGTAATAATATAGGTGTAGGTAATCTATTGGCAAATTTCGAAGGTGTATTTTTGGTATATGTGTCTAAACAGCCGAGACTGCTCAATTATATGGTGTGTTCACCAGCCATGTCGGTTAAATACTACGATGGTTATATGTCACGTACGGTATTTATAAGAAAAGTGTGATAGCATTTTATCTAGGTCTTATATGCAGACTGCAGGATACAACCCCATTTTCAGTAAACATTATTTCTTCACCGTTCTGATCTGAGACATCGATGGTAATGTAATCCAATACGTCAATGGTATTTAAAGGTTTATAAATGGCATTTGCGGACCTTTACAACATGCACATCCGAACGTGAAACAGTCTAAGAGATTAACCATTTTATCACCCAAGATGGTAGGTTGAACGATACCCGAATACAGGTAAATGTATTCAACGCCTTGATGGAATATATTTCTACCGCCATGAGGTCTCAATGCACCCGAACTGTATATTAAATATCTGACTTTTTCATTGAAACCGAACATATTAGCTGCTTTAGCACTGATTTTAATCATAATTGAATCAATCATATCAACTTTGGCCACTCCTGCATCGATATGTGGAATGCTCATTCTCTTCGTGTCAACATTCCATGAGAATAAACGTCCCTGCGGATAGCTCCGCGAATATGCTCACTGTAAAATTCAGATAATTGTTCAATAATTTCCATATTAAACGCTCTATTCATTACATTCCTATCACCACCCAACAAACCCGAAATGGACTTATAAATATAAGTATAAACGTGTTTCCCATCTGACTCGTTAAATATAATTTCGGGAGAATGACTCCCACTAGCCCCACTTCATATTCCACTCCTTTCGGTAATGATATAGGGGTGGCTAACCTATTGGTAAATTTACATGCCCGATTTTCTGGAAATGTACCAATACATGCATTGCTATTCACGTATATGATGTGATCGCTACACATGTTGAATGTAGACTGTATGACTAACTAACAGTGGGCATTGGGTTTATAATATATGTACATAAAAACCTCTGCATTCATGTTATGTCACGCCATATTCATGAATTTGTTATCTCACAGATTGCCACGTCATTAAAGATGTCCAAGTCTCGAGCCGACATGAGGAATCGTCCTCACCACACTCCGATCCAGGTAAAATATTATTATTATTATTATCATTGTTGTTTTTGCAGTTATTATTATTATCATTATTATTATTATTATTATTTTATTATTATTATTATTATTATTATTATTATACACGTTCACTCTGGTGCTTATTTAACACGATCTTTACAGATCCCTTCGCTGAAAACTTCCCATTAGATGAAGATTTGATGGGGAGTAATGATAATGAAGCATCACGTGTTGGTGGAGGTGGAGGAGCCAGAGGGAGATCTCCACTCACGAGGGAAAGAATGGAGGGTAACAAGGTAGTGAGTACCATTCATTATGCGGCTGCAGTAGGGTCGCACATTGACGTGGCAATGAAGCTAAGTAGTAGCACAGCCCGATTACGCGAAGATGTGCTCAGTAACTTCCTTGCAAGAGGTATTCGCTTGGCTATGCTCTACTTGTGTGTTATTATCACCAGTGTGAGGATGCTAAGCGACATGAATGAAAAAAATGCTTTTATCTATGTACCCCACCTACCCTCACTACGATTGACTCGATCTATGACTCCCTGGAGGAGTCTATTGAGTTTATAGCTAAAAACTTAGAAGAGGGACTCAACCGTACTGAGGGTGCGGGTTGGTGTATGACCTCGCTGGATAGGGTTGAACTTCATATCACGCGGCGTGAGTTAGTGAATATTAATAACTTCAAGGTGTATCCCAAGGGAGTCTGTGGTAGTGATCAGGTAATCAATATTCAGTCCGGGTACAACTGTGTCATTACAGCGTTACAAGCGTACGTTGTACTCCGGGATAACCCTCCCACATGTATTAACAACCTCCCTCGTGTCTTAATGAGGAGGATGGGGAGGGGACAATTTAATATCAAACACTCACCAGATATGCCGTTGACCCATGACTCTTTCAAAACATTAGAAAAGGGGAATAACCTCAACATATATCTGTATAAATTATGTGAATTAGTCATGGGGAAACAGCGGAAAAAACATTGGACGGTACATCTGGCGAGGAAAGGTGGTAACCCCCAAAGCCATCATTTGGTCACGTTATTAATCACTGATGACCACGTCGCATTGATTAAGGATATGTTGGTATTTGTGAAGAAGTTCCGACACGGATTCAAGCAGGGGCGGGGGATTGAGCACGTGGGTGGTATATGTTACAATTGTTTGACTTTGTTTAATAGTCCCACCATCCGCGAGGCACACACTCAGGCCTGTGCTGCTCAAACCACTGTCGAATACCCAGAACCCGGCCAATTTAAACAGTTTACTAAAGTTAAAGCTCTGCAGCCAATCTCGCACATGGCTTTCCTGGATTTTGAGGCGTATAATATTCAACCGAAGACCAGAGAAGACGACCCGAGAATGGTATCTCGGCAGAAAGCTTTCGCTTACTGCTACGTGATCGTTGACGCTAGAATGGGGGAATATTGTACCCATAGACTAAGTCACGGAGAGAAATGCGTTGATGATTTTTTGCAGGACATGAGACGGGACTGGGCGTTATTGCGTGAATGAATGTGATCGTATCCTTTACATATGACTCCTGAATCCACCCGTAAGTTTGAAGCAAGCACTCATTGCGAAGAATGTAACGTCGAATTCAAGGCCAGAGTCACGAAAATGCGACATCACGCTCATTCTGTGGCATGGGACAACTCTGTGTGTGCATTGTGTCAACAGTGTAATTTGCATATACAATTTAAGGAGCCAAATTTAACAGTGTTCGTACACAATTTGTCATATGACGTCGCCCTGGTCTTGAAAGAGGCGGAGGCTCAGCATGATTTTGAAATTCTGAAATGCGAGAACAGTAAATTTTAATCGGCCAGATCAGGCAATCTGAGATTCGTGAATAGCAACAACGTGATTAGAGGGACTCTTTCTAGCCTCGCCTTGAGTCATATCAAACAGAAAGGTTCCCTCAAAATCGCATGTCAGTTGTTGACCCAGTATTCTCAGGATTGTCTCGATTTAGTTTTGGGTACGGGTAAACAGTACTACCCTTATGATTATGTGACGGGTTTCAATATCCTGCGAAAGCCCGGCATCCCTTCTCGAGAGTGTTTCGATTCGGAACTTAAGGGGGAAACCCTTTCCAGCGAGGGCTATGCACACGTGGTTTGGAACGCCACTAATTGCGCCAATCTTCTAGATTACACCATTTTGTATTTGGAATGGATGTGCGATTATTAGCCGACATTTATTTAGCTTGGAGGAAGGCTGCCATGGCACAATTCGGACTAGATCCCGCCCATTACCTGACTTCTACCTCTCTCTCACTCGATGCTTTCCTATATTCCTCTAAAATTCGTCTCCCCCTCATTTTGAATGGTGAACTCTATCAATTAATTTGTAAAAACATCCGCAGTGGTTTTTGTAGTCTAGTTCGAAGGCAATGTGTAGCTAATAATCCAGGGTTAAATCCCAGTTTTAGGGTGGGTGATCCTCAATCGTATATATTATACTTTGATTTCACCAGTTTGCATCCCACAGTTATGAGTAAATACAAAATGCCCTTGGGTGAAAAAATTGAACTTTCCCCTACCGAATTAGAAATTTTGTTGCTTGCGATATTACCGCCATTGACTCACAGGGTGAATACGGTTATTTCATCCTGCTCGATACCGAACCAGTTAGACGGGATGTTGCTCTACAGACGGACGATCTCCCTCTCGCCATTCATCACATGAATGTGACTCACCAGGATCTATCGCCCTATAGTAAAAAGCTATTGAATAAGTTCAAGGTGAAGCTACCCAAGAAAAATGTTAAGTCGACGGGTACGCATTTACCCATGCGTAATCACTTGATCTGTCTTCCCTTATTACAAACGTTGATAAGACTCGGTCTCGAAGTTGATGTAATAAGGAAAGTGTACAAATTCAAACAGGATTTTTATGGGAATATATTCTAGAGAATGCTGAACGGCGTGCTAAAGAGACCGATCCGTACAAGAGGAACACCATCAAAATCATAATGAACGGTCTTTTCGGTGTCACTATTAAAATTCATTGAATTATTCTACTCGAACTGTCGTCACCACCAGTGAAGCCTCTCCCTCAGGAATGTGTCCAAACACACGCACAAGTCTTTGGAAAAACTGGTTAACGACAGGTACATTGTGAACCATTGCAAAGAGTCTGTTATGGCTGAATCCCCGATTTATATCTGTTTCAGTATACTAGACATGGCGAAGGATATGATGTATCGGTTCTATTACGACGTTCTTCGAAAGCAATATGGACACAGAGTTCAGCTCCTTTATACCGACACTGACAGCTTGATCTTTTCCCTGGTGACTGAAAACCTCAATCGAGAACTGAAGGGTGTGCTCAAACCCTACATGGATTTGAGTAATTTCCCCAAAACTCACATATTGTATGATGAAGGGGGAACTCGGGTTAGTCAAGGTTGAAACGGGGGATGAACTCATGAGGGAATTTATCGGCGTTAAACCTAAAGTTTATTCGTATCTGAGGGAAACTAGTCATAGTAACACCTTGAAAGGTATACAAAGGTGCCAGCAAAAGACCATTCCGCATGACCAGTATCGAGCTGTAATCGAAAAGAATAAGATTACTTATACTCGTGTGCACAATTTGCAAAGAGTAGGAGGCACGATGTGTCATACGAGCCAGCGAAAGGTATCTCTCTGTCCTTTAGAGGACAAGAGATATTATGTGACACCTTATAAATCGTTGGCGTCTAAACATCCAGACATTGGGGTGGAGGAGGGGGAGGGGGAGGGGGAGGGGGAGGGGGAGGAGCTAGAGAGGGCAGTAGTGATGCCAGGAGTAGCGGCAATCTCTCCAATTTTAAATATTTCCGTTCCTAGCACCTCAAGAATTCCTACTCCTCCTATTCCTCCGACCCTACATCCATCACATTATTTCCCACGGGTGAAAGGATGTTCAAAACGTCGAAGAGAGAATAGTAAAAGATACAATGCTAATTCCTCTCCCTCTTCAATGTCTTTGACTTCTCCTAGACGGGAAATGGTTTCACCCTCTCCTCCAGTTAAACGGAGGCATATCACACCTTGACCAGGTGTCATAGTTTGTATATTTTACTATATA
This sequence comes from Macrobrachium nipponense, assembly GCF_015104395.2. Classification (NCBI taxonomy): domain Eukaryota; kingdom Metazoa; phylum Arthropoda; class Malacostraca; order Decapoda; family Palaemonidae; genus Macrobrachium; species Macrobrachium nipponense. The sequence continues at coordinate 37,198,125 of NC_087200.1, forward strand.
TTTTATCCTATATTCATATATTTTAATATATTATATTGTATATAATGTATTTTTATTATATATTCATATACACAGTTGGTTTTTTATATTTTTAAATTATTATATTGTATTTTTATTATAGATTGCATTTTTACTGTACATTGTATTTTTATATTGTAGGATAAAACCTGTATATATTTCATTATGAAAATTAAACAAATATCATTGCCGTCAACTTCCATTCACGCTAATTATCATTAAGGCTTGTGTATAAAAGGAATGCGTAAAGTACACAACTATAGTCTTGAACGCGCTAACATCATGGCCGTGACAGGTCCCTTCCCTGGGCAGTTAACGTTAGACCCGTTCGCTAATCCCGCTCGTATTATCATCGCGGGGTTTAGTAAGAGTGGCAAGTCCGACCTATGTGAAAAAATCATTGAACTCAATGAAACGCCTTTCCAATACATTTTATATTGCAGGGTATATGAACACCCCCTCGAAACGCATCCCTCAATAGGTCCCAAATTTAAAGTATCTAAAGAAATGTTAAATCCCCTTGATTACGCTGAAAAGGGGGAGATGGAGGTTAATAAAGGTTTATTATTCATACTCGACGATTGCTTCCTCGAGGCTAGTGATAATAAATTTGTGACTAACGCCTTCACAGCGGGACGCCATTCATCTATTTCAGTAATATTCATAACGCCGAATATATTTCATTCAGGGAAGTTTAGTAGAAGGATAAGCCTGAATTTTTCACATTATATTCTAATGAAAAATCGTGATTTTAGTCAAACTGAAACTTTAGGTCGGCATTTATTCGGCCGGTAAAAAGCTTCAGCCTTTTCGGACATATATAAAAAGGCCCTATCACCGTAACCGCTACTGTTATTTGTTAGTAGACTTCGCTACGTCAACACCTGAACTGTTACAGCTCCGAACTAATATTCTGGGTGAAACGCAATATCAAATAGCTTACCAATATGGATAATGAACGGATAAAACTGCTAAAAACTTTGTACAGAGATGCACAGGTGTTACGGACTCCGAGATCTCAGAGACAATGTTACGGTGTCGAAATATCCTGGAAAGGGTCGACACAATGTTACGGCCTCTGAGGGAGGTCCGCTTCAGGTTCGATATGAAATAATAAAAAAAAATTATCAACACAAACAGTTGAAACTGGGGATATGAATATAGAAAGAAACACTAACACAACAAAGGTTTATTTACAAGCTTACTAACAAAGGTAAATGCAGAATGGTATCTCCTATTTACATAAAGAAATAGAATCTTACACTGCATGAACTGGGGGAACAGCGAGGCAATTAAAATACTTGCTAATCGATTTGGCAATTCGACGCGCTGGCTTCATGAAAGTAGATCGGCAATTGAGGACGACCTCTTGACTCCGAATTGCAGAAATTAATCTTCTTGTAAGGCAGGAATTCCCCAACACCTGTAACAGGACCTTTTCTTCTCTGAACTCTGCTCGACGTTGAGATAACACGGTAGACCACACCTGAAGACGACTAGACCAATATCCAACCAACTCTCGAACAACTCTTCTTTTGATTGATACTTCGTCGGTTCCTCCATAGGAGGAACCTTCGCCTCTAGTCTCTCTCTGACGATCACTGCTGCTGATCTCTCACTGATAATCTGATCTGTGGCTCTGTGACTAACTGGTGATCTCTCTCTTTTACGAGCTCTCTCTCTTCTACGATCACTGCTCTCCAAAGTTCGTTCGTCGCATTTATACAGCACTCTGGGGGCGGAGCCTACGGCGAACGTCACCGACTCCAGGGATTTCTAGAACTTCTTATATGAATCTAGACGAGGTATTGCATCAGAAATCGCGGCGTTTCTCACGTCCCGACGAGATCCACAACACTCCTGCCGATTCTAGAACAGTCGGGAGCATAGGTGCCTCCAACAGTGGCGCGAAAGCCTCCTTGCTGCCGAACTTCTCGAAAATGCGTTCTCCTTTCCTTTATCTTCCTTTGCTATGAAGCAACTACCATCACAACAGGGTGTGGGTAGTTTCAGCGGGGTGGACTTTTTATTCAGAGTAGCGAAAAATCTGGATAGCCAAGTTACGCATGAAAATGTTAAAGAATTCTTACGTGGGCAAAAGTCTTACACACTGCATAAAGTCACTCGAAAAAAATTCCCCAGTAGAAAAATCATGTCATCCAAACCGCGAGTAATAGTGAGCACCGATTTAGCCGATATGTCCGAATTAGCTCTGTATAATAATGGGTTTAAATATTTGCTGGTCTTTATTGACGTGTTTTCCAGATATTTGCAAATTGTTCCCTTGAAAAAGAAGGATGGTGTTACTATGCGTCGCGCTTTGAAGAAGATTATCGAATCTGCCGAATTTTCGGGAATTTCACGTTTGAATAGTGATGAGGGTAGGAAATATTACAACAAACACGTCAGAGAATATCTAGATAGTAAAAATATATTATATAGCGTTTATTCGAGAGAAATCAAATCCTCTATAGCTGAAAGAGTCATAAGGACTATTAAGAGTCGGATATATAGATATCTCACACATAAGAATACCTTAAAATACATTAACGTCTTGCGTGACATTGATCAGAGTTATAACCATACCTCCCATAGAAGTCTGGGTCGCACCCCGCAAGAGGTTCATGCATTAACGGCTAGAGATGACATTGAACGTCAATTCTCGAGTATGTATGAAAAGGCTGTTCTCGTTAATCCTCCCGCCATTTCGCTCTTGAATGTTGGAGACGTTGTACGTATTGCTGATGAGCGTCGTAATGCAATTTTTAGGAGGGGATATACAATTCAAAATGCTCTGGAAATTTTTAAAATCCGAAAAGTGGATGTATATCAAAATCCAGTCGTATACTTCTTGGAAGATTTAGCAGGTGAAGAAATAAAGGGTGTATTTTATCGTGAAGAATTAATTCCCACAAATCTACCAGAAACGTATGATATCACTATTCTGGGAAGGATGAAGAAAAATAATAAAACTCATATTATGTTCATTGGAAAGGTTATCCGAGTTAATTCAATTCCTGGGTTGATGAATCTCAAATTGTACGGGTATGAACCGTAAGCAACCTTTAATATATAAAAATAAAAACTTTATTTTATTCATCTCTGGTTTATCACCCAGTGAAAGAAGTAAAGTCAATCCCATCTTAAACGGTGGTTTCGTGGATACTCTCTCGGAAATTTTTATAAATTTTCTTTTTGGTAATCTAACTCAAGATAAGAAGTTTATTAAAGTCTTAAGAAATCATAGACGAGAAATTCATCCTTTGTCCTTGAAAACAACGTCCATATCTAAGAAGAAAAATATACTGAAAAGTCGTGAAGGGGGAACTATTTTATCAGTGTTATTGCCTGTTCCTGTGAGTTTGGTAGGAGGTCTTTTTAATTGAAAAGGAAGGAGTTTTACGTTATCCCTGCCATTACTTACAAGAGATTAAAGAATAGAGAAGAGGTTTGTGATGGTGATATTAATAACCTGGAGGGTACTGGCCAGTTGGATACGGCAGCTGTTAGTAGTAGCAGACACGTCCCTCTTAATGTCCAAAAAACGGACCTCCTCCTCCTCCTCCTCCTATAAAAAGTGTAGGTGCAGTGACTGGAGGGGAGGTGGTAAACGTCCCGATTACGTTGAAAACAATTAAAGGGGACATGAGTCGCAAAAAACAGCAATCCCAATTTAACAGGTATTATTCCAATATTTTTTAAAGAACCTCAAAAGTCATACGGCTTTTGTTAAGAACTTACAAGATTCTAACACGGTTGAATGGAATGAAGAAGGAGATTTAACTCATCCACTCGCAGGTTATAATATTTCAGATATAGCTCGAGAATTTCAAGGGAATAAAAAACCCACGTTCATAATATTTCCAATTATCACTACTTCATTGAAATGGCTGGGGTTAAAGATTGGATGTTAAGGAGTATAGCCATTAAAAAACAAATCGAAACATGGCGAAATATGGTGAAAACGGGAGGAGGAGGAGGAGGAGGAGGAGGAGGAGGAGGGGAAGGGGGAGGGGGTGGGAAGGTGAGGGCGGGACATGCGAAAAACAAGATGGAGAGTGTGTGGAAGAAAAGAAACATGGTGGATGTGTGGATGGCTTATTAACATTTTGGGAACAATGATACTGGAGCTGTTTAATCACGTGATACTGATTTTGATAAAATGGATGCAGGAGCATCTTTAAAGAGTCATATGTGTGTGGATGACCTTAGTCGTGAGGAAATGCTAAGGCTTGTTTATTTGTGTGAGTGTGAATCATAGCTGGGAGTGAGGGAGGCTTGATGGTTCGTCACAACTGGTTTGTAATCAGTGATTGTGATAGAGGGAGCTCGGGTTGCGGGTTTTTCGTAGCGATACTGATTTTGATAAAATGGATACAGGCGCATCTTTAATGAGTCATATGTGTGTGTGGATGACCTTTGGCGTGAGGAAATGATAAGGCTTGTTTATTGGTGTGAGTGTGCATCATAGCTGGGAGTGAGGGAGGCTTGATGGTTCGTCACAACTGGTTTGTAATCTGTGATTGTGATAGAGGGACCTCGGGTTGCGGGGTTTTCGTAGCTCATTAGCTCTTGAAGGATTGTTACATCAAGATGTGAACTCTCGCCATGGCTTTATCAACCTCCTCGTGCAAGTTAGTTTTCTGGAACTTGTCCGAAAATAAGTTTAGGAAGAGGAATATGTGTTTAGTAGTGGCCATAAGAGTGGAGTCGGTTTGGGGTCGGGGGTTAAAATGATGGTTTTATTCCCGAATAGTTTCGTGACGTCACGGGGGGGCAGAAAAGTTGAGTCGATTTGGGGTTGGGGGTTGAAATGATGGGTTTCCCGTAGAGTTTCGTGACGTCATGGGGGCATATGAGTGGAGTCGGTTTGGGGTCAGGGGTTGAAATGATGGTTTTATTCCCGTAGAGTTATGTGACATCATGGGGGCAGAAAAGTGGAGCCGATTTGGGGTCGGGGGTTGAAATGATGGGTTTCCCGTAGAGTTTCGTGACGTCACGGGGGCATAAGAGTGGAGTCGGTTTGGGGTTGGGGGTTGAAATGATGGTTTTATTCCTGTAGAGTTACGTGTCGTCACAGGTGGCCACACCCCCACCCCTTTTGGACCTCATGGACGTGCATGAGCTCATAAAAAATGTGGAGTCAATTTGGGGTCAGGGGTGGCAACACCCCTTTTGCACGTCATCTACGTATATGAGCTTATAAGACTAGTGGAGTCGATTTGGGGTCAGGGGTTGCTGCGCCCCCTAGAATAGTGGGGTCGATTTGGGGTATGTGTTCATGTGTATGTACAGATATAATTTAATATATATATATATATATATCTATATATATATATATATATATATATATATATTATATATGTATATAGATTTCTCTATATCTATCATATTTCATACCTACACATACATGCACACATATTTATATAAATAGCTATATATACACTACATAAAGCAGCAAAGCTTTCGGTATTCTAAAACATCGTGGACGCGCACATTTTGAATCTGAAATATTTTAAAAACGTTCAGGGAAAGCCGTATATTATCATCCGAGACACGAACGTCGGTTAAAATATGACCTTTTAACACATTTAATGAAATAAAAAAAATCTAGATGTATTTTCTTTTTCTCCAGCTGCGCGAGATCATTTAGTTAGGGAGATAACGGCATCTTCCATTGTCTATTGCAACCTTCGCAGTCCGCTGCCCCCGACAGGATCTATTTACAAAGGGTCCAAATGTTGTTAAAAGCTCTTTCAATGAGGAAGGCGGCTCTCAACAGGGTGGGTTCGTCAGATTCCGAAACTACCGAACCATTTACAAAAGTGCTCTCGCTACATTCAGAAGCCAAGTCGCTCTCTTCAAGCTAGCAGATTATGTGGTACTTCGTGTCTGATGAAATATTTCATATTCTTACTTTTCACTATATTGCATTTTTCTTACTAAGATAAGTAGTGTTCTCATCTAAAAGGAGGCAATCTGTCTACAAAAGCCCAAGTAAACTACGAGACTTTATTCTCTAATAAATGTTTTCTACAAAGAAACACTACTGAAGACGTCTCCGTAATTGACTGACATTTTTTCTATCTATTCACTTAATAATTTGGTGCTTTACGTCTACTTTTCTGACAACTGATCTGTTCTTTCTGTATTTCCTATTATCATCTATTAACTTCTTTCAAATGAACATCATATTCTTTAGGAGCTTCAATTTCAAGTCAATAACACCTGTCATCTAGAATTCGATTTATTATGATAAAATGAGACTAAAACCAATTTCAAAGTATAACAAAGCATTCAGCAAAGTAATGCCAATAAATATTATACATTCCTCTACTCTTACCATAGTGTTATATAAGAGGAGTAGAATTCTAGACTTCTCAAAACTTATTCGGAAATTCAAGACGATGTTTCACAAGATGAGGTAAAGAAAATACGGTGTGCTTGAAAGGAATGTTAACTGTGGGCTTCATGAATAATCTAACCTACTTCATTAAATCCAAAAGTAAGACCATATAACATTGTTAAAATAAGTACAATACATAAGTGGGATAATAATCGAAATTATAACAGCAGTTATAACAACGAAGATAACGTGAAAACGTGAATGGTCTCTTTTTACAAATTTCAAAAAATTCACAAACCTCCGCTCTATATAACAGGGATTTGATTCCGATCATATTTTCCCTTCTACTGAACAGAAAGTTCCTAATGTGATCTACATAATTTCAATGCCATGTAGCCAGAAAATGGTCCAGTGCAAAAATATAACTGAGCATCATCGTGATTTTCAAACTGAAAGGATATGGAACAATAACATCAATGTTTATATGCAAGGCTATAATTATTATACCTTTGCCAATGTGCCAGGTATATGAAAAAACATTCGACTATGAAATGATAAGTCATCTGTGTTAATGGCAATTGTACAGCTATTCGGAAAAGCGTGCTTTCCTGTTCTTCAGGTATTGTATACTTCCTTTGGCACAGCTATAAATAAACAATACCGACCGTTCACCGGATGGACACTTTCACTGGACGAAAGTTGAACGCTTACCCTTCCTGAACTCAAAAGAACCACCTGACGAGGCTAAAAACCGATTTCCGTTGGGCTCCTGGGGAACCATACAACTATGTGCCTCCTCTCCTAACCATAGGAGACATTCTGGGCAACTGGAAACAAAAAGCTATGGCAGGAGGAAGCAAGGCTGCAACATTGCAAGACAGCGAAGGAAAGGATCGTGGCACTTGGCGGAAATGCTTCGCACTACGAGTGCCTTTTAAAGAAGAACGTTTTCTCTGGAGATTCGGCGAAAGAGGAACCGTTCGCCGGGAGGATTTTTCCCTTAAATGCAATATCAGTGTCAACTTCGCCTTCTCGTCTCTTGGAACTTGGTCGAAAGAAAGCAACTGCTCGGGACCTGGACGTCAAATTACAGCGAGAGAGAGAGAGAGAGAGAGAGAGAGAGAGAGAGAGAGAGAGAGAGAGAGAGAGAGAGAGATTCTAACTTGCCACAACTCTTTTTAGACATTTTTATCATTTGGCCTTCTTCACGCACAATGATTCTCATAATCTTTTTTCATAATATACTGCACACCGGAAATCTACCAGGCTGAATGAACAGACTCAATTTGAGAAATTTCTCATATTCCCTCACCGAGTGTAATGATTTATCGAAAATCATTATCGATATATAAAAAATTATAAAACACACATTGTATTGTGTTTCACTGATGTCGTTTGTTCCATGAGCCCAAATATCAAACCAGACAATGTTAATTATTCTTCCACATAAGAATGTCCTCTTTTCCACAACTGAAAATCCAGGTGGAATATAAACAAAACGCTCTTTGGTGATGAACTCATTACTTCAGGCTTCATTACTCAAATGCAATTTTATTTCCATTTCAATCAGCATTCTATGAATCATTTTTTCATCAAAACATCGACTATTTGGAAACCAATCGGTATCAAGCAACATAATGTTACTTTGTATACAAAAGATTTGATTTTTCATTTACGGCGAATTCTGTTGACTTCAACGCTCAAACTGGATTTGCGCTTTGATGACATTCATCGCTTTACAATGGTTCCCGTCACTGACAGTAACTACAGCCATTCATGAACATAAACAGGATTTTATAAAAAGAAAAATACCATCGAAAAAAGGCTCCTAAAAATAAAACAAATCAGAGATCGAAGGCAACAAAAATTAAATTATTCTTGTAGTTTATGCAATACGTTAGTTGTGTTCAAACCGAGTGTCAACTAGAGCCGGACAAAGATACAGTAGTAGTGCCTTGCCTAGTACTTCCTCCGTTGTAGAGGCCGCTAACCCTGTTTCAATCATGCCTGCACGTGCGTAAGTAGATACATTATATTATTCTAACTCCATTCAACCGAGTCATTCACTTTTATGTGTAGATGCTCTCACGCTCTTTCATTAACTATCCTCCACCAACTACGCACCAACATTAAGCGGAGCAACATGACGGGAAAACTGTCCGTGACAAAAGTCGACCTAAAGTCGACCTCATTTTGTAGTCGCCATCAACTTCAAACGTCTCTTTATTAAATACGTTTACAAATAAATGGCGCCATTATGGATTTCCTCGACTTTACAGGATCAATGTCAACAAGACGATGGTTTTGAAATACTTAGAAAATTCATATCTTTATCATTAAATAGCATTGTAATTTAAGTTTTATTTATTTTTTATTTGTAATTTCAGTTTTATTTATTTTTTTCATTTTGGTGCCTTACACCAAAATGAACACACTGACATCCTATGGGGATTTTCTAAACCTGGCCCCCCACTATATCCTATCATTTACGATTAAGCGCCATTTCAGGCGACTTTACAGTATTACAGATATTTTAATATCTTTTATTTATTTCCCCCGGACTTTTGTCAGCCACAGGACAATCAGCAAATTGCAGGTCTCTCCCATAATACACCAGTATTGCAGTGATTATACACAATGCCCCACTTTCTGCCCATTTACCCTGGATGGGGCCGTTATGTAGGTCATTTGATTTTTAGTGTCTTCAACTCTCGGCTTAACACTGAACTGCGGAAAGGAATCAGCTAATGTGCTGGAATGGCCTCGTTCAAGGAAAATTTTTTGGTCGCTTCTCAGACTATGCGCCACATCGACGCCCACAGGAGCAGCAACAAAAACCTCGAAATGACTTAACTGTGAATTACAGCAATCGGTGAAATGTGATATTACAGCTGTTACAATAGTTCGGTTTCCCCGGAGGGAAATTAGGAAACGCTTTTTTATCTGATTATCAATGGACAGAAATGACTGGGGATGCCTGCCTCTCTCGCCCTTGTTCTCACGCTGCCTTGGAATGTTCCAGCAGTCTTCACGTGCGAGTCGAATGCTGCTGCTACACGCGCCTTCACACACATTTACATGGGCACAACCCCGAATAACGTCCCTCCATAGAATGTCATTTTCGACTGAAGTCTCCAGAGAGAGAGAGAGAGAGAGAGAGAGAGAGAGAGAGAGAGAGAGAGAGAGAGAGTGCATTCCAAAGAATGTCATTTTAGGCTGAAGTCTCCAGGCACTGACTTCACATGCAAATTAAATAGAGAGAGAGAGAGAGAGAGAGAGAGAGAGAGAGTCATTCCAAAGAATGTCATTTTAGGCTGAAGTCTCCAGGCACTGACTTCACATGCAAATTAAATAGAGAGAGAGAGAGAGAGAGAGAGAGAGAGAGAGAGAGAGAGAGAGAGAGAGAGAGAGAGAGTCATTCCAAAGAATGTCATTTTAGGCTGAAGTCTCCAGGCACTGACTTCGCATGCAAATTAAAAAGAGAAAGAGAGAGAGAGAGAGAGAGAGAGAGAGAGAGAGAGAGAGAGAGAGAGAGAGAGAGAGAGAGCTTCCAAGGTGAATTGGATTTGCATTCCACATTGACGTGTCTTCATGAACGTCAGTCTTGACTTACAGATATTTGGAGAAATAAAAAGATCGAGTGAGGACTTTTCAGTGTTAAGATTTTGTTAAATATAAAGCCATTACTTTAAATAAAAGCTCATAAAATCTGACCACATGACAAATCTACTCGATACCTGGTTTATGTATTATTTTGCGGCCAAGCATAACAGTACTTAGGCAATTTTCCCACTTTCGAAGAATACGATTATGAAAATTTACCATAAAATAGAGTGCTGGCATTAAACCTGAATTTAGTGCTAAGGTTGAGGCACTGTTTCGCCTTCACCTCCGAGATATTACGTGAACAAACAAGTTGTAGGGAGAAAACTGCAGCTCGTAAAGGTTTAAGTAACTCCGTTTCTGTAAAACTGGTTTGGTTAAATTTTGAGTTTTGAGAGAGAGAGAGAGAGAGAGAGAGAGAGAGAGAGAGAGAGAGAGAGAGAGAGAGAGAGAGAAAGCTGAACTCACATCTCTCTATCATATGCGTCTGATTAATTCTATTCAATTGTCAAAACATTTTCAATTAATACTTGGTAAGTGCACTCCGTCGCCAAGGAATAAAAACTAGCATGACCGTTATCTAATTGTGAGAAAAATATATTCTTCCACACCCACGAGCGTCTCAAGCCCCTGGTAATGTTTTTCGCCGGAGAGCATTCTTCTCTTCTGTCTTTCAACAGTTTCCTGCGATCCCGACGAGCGCCGAGAGACAGCACTCCATGAGAAATCGCTTCTCATGCTACGGTTGCATGATCCTCAGCTGTAATTTGAGGAGGCTCGTGATCTCCCGAGAAGAGGAAGGATTCCTTCTAGGATTGAACGATTGACTCTCAGCTTAAAGGTCTTACCTGGGTCATTTATTGACTGGTTTCTACTCTTTCGGTGATCGACGCCAGATGTCTCTGAGAATGTCAGGTGTATTTATTGTCTGACAAAATAAGAGGAAACTGTCGTTAAAAGCGTTCCTTTGCAGTTATAAGTGAATGAGCCCATGCTTGACCTATTTCATTTTTTTTCTGAATTTCGCGTGTGTTTATGCCTATTTTTTAAGGTCAAAACCTACAGATAATTTTTAAAAAATAAACGTAAATCGTTCTGAAACGCAGAATAATCTTTTTTGCAAAATAATCCTGAACAAAATCTTTGCAATAATGAAAAAATAAGATGTTAAACTGTATTCCATCGCAGTTTTCCATCGGAATTAGTGTTACCTGAAACTCCAGTGCCCTACTAAATATTTAACTACACTTTAGCAATGTAAGGGAAAGTGACAAGCCTACAGAAAAGAAATAAAATACGTTCAGCACAAAAGAAATGGCACTCGGAATTCGAGTCCATTAGCTAAAACCCAGCACCCAGCGACCGAAAAACAAAAATACTGTTACACGGGAAAAGTGCATAACCCATACCTACAGTTTATCTGAAGTTTTCCGAGTGGGAAGCCGCGAGTGAAACTATTTGTTGATATGTCTCTTCACAGAATAAGTCCCTGTTCTGATACGTGAAATCATAACTTTATATCTACTTATCTCTTTTATACGCGAGAACTGAGACAGCCCCCAAAAGTTCCAGACCAGCAAAAACTAAACACACAAATATACGATGTACTCGGATGATTAGGCAATGAAAACTTTCCATAGTATACAGACGTCTTTAGGAATGTAAAGGAATGAAAACCATTCCTATGGCAAGAGGCTGATGGGAAAAGTGATAATAGCTTTACAAATGCAAGCCATCTGTGTAACCGGAATGTTTCATTCTCGGTTTCTTTACCAACATTTCCGACGTCATTCACTCATAGTTTTTAAGTAAATTTTACTCCTCCCTCTAAAGAAGGCAGTTTATTTTAACATATCTCAGAGTTGATACATATTCTCTGCCAAAACTGATCTTGGTGGTGTATTTATCTATTGGAGATATTACTAAAATTACTTCGCCTATGAAGATAGCAAGCATGACGTCATGGTAGCTGGCGGTTAGTATAGCCCAGCAGCCCGGAGTTCACGAAATTCCCGACTTTTGCGAATTATAACTTTAGAAATATTGAACTGACCTTTGTATCACCTGACCTCAATATCTGTCTCTTAGGGCTGGGCTATAACTACCCCTTCTGTGATTTCGTCACTTTTTTGCCCGTGATATGATTGACCATTCGTTTAGTTCCACGCCGCTGATAAAATAATCACACCTTTGGAAACTATATGTTTTCAACCTTGTTTGGGCAATTATTATAAACAGTGTCATAGCAATCAGCGGGGTTAATCAACTAATAATTGTAAACTTTTGAAATGAACACAAACAAATCAAAACAAAGCGAAATGATTTTAGCTGAGAGAATTTGCTAGGACGAATTGAGTGATCACGATGTTACCGTTCCATATCCTTTCAGTTTGAAAATCATGATGATGTTCAGTCATATTTTTGCACTGGATCATTTTCAGGCTACAAGGCTCTGCTGCTCTTCCAGTAGTCATATCTACCCTACTTCTCACATCCTCTTCTCTGTACCATAGTTCCTCGTTGGACGAGTGGATTACGTGCTCGCCTACCGAGTCGATAGTCCCGAGTTCGATTCCCCGCTCTGCCAATGTAGAATCAAAGGAAATTGTTTCTGGTGATTAGAAATTCATTTCTCGAAATATGTGGTTCAGATCTAACAATAAGCTGTAGGTCCTGTTGCTAGGTAACCCATTGGTTCCTAGCCACGTAAAAATATCTTATCCTCTGGGCCAGCCCTAGGAGAGCTGTTAATCAGCTCAGTGGTCTAGTTAAACCAAGATACACTTAACCTTTTCTCTGTACATGCCATACATTCCAGTCATTAAATGCTGTTGATTTCTCTTAATTGATCCTTGTACCTCTCCATTCCACCACCAATTTTCTCCTCTCGACACTCCATATGCATTGGTTCTTCCCACCAGCTGCTTCCCCCACACATATTTCTCTCATGTCTTCATAGATATTTTCCACACTCTTACCCTGTCCAAATTCTACGTTCCCCCCTCCAGCCATCTCTCTCTCACAGTCCTCCTAAATTGCCCGCCATTTACTCTTTTAAGGTCCCAAATCTTAATTCTAGATCTCCTTTTTCTCTTCTTGGGTTTCCTACCTCATTTTCAAATCCATCACCACCAACCTATGTTGTTTAACACATGCTTCTCCCAAGGTCACATTGTAGTTTGTCACATTGCTTTTATTGGCTCCTCTAACCAGGATGTAATCTATTTGGCTTTCCATTCCTCCACTTTCACAAGTTATCAAGTACTTATCCAACTTTTGAAACCATGTGTTCATACATACCAATTCAAAACTCTGAGCCATATCCAACATAACGTACCCATCTTCATTTCTAATTCCAAACCAATGGTCTCCGTGTGTACCTCCTCATACCCATCTCTTCTCTTTCTCAACCTGCCATTCTTATAAGCTGTTATTTTTTGTTTCTCCTATTTCACTGTTCAAATGGCAGCCTCAAATTCTTGTCTAAAAAATTCTTTCTCTTGCTCTTGGTACCCCATCTGAGGAGCTTATGCCGATATTATATTCACTACTTTGTCCCTGACCCTATTATTATTGGAATCTTTAAAAGCCTATCATTTACTCTCTTTACCTCTACCACTTTTTCCTTCCAGCTGTTACTTACTATCATTCCAACTCCATTTTTTCCCTATCGTGACCCGCTGTGATAGAGCTTATACCCATTTCCCATCTCTCTAGTTCCACTCCCCTTCCACCTAGTCTCCAGCACACACAAGAAATCTATCCTCCTCCTTTCCATCACATCTATTATCTCCCTCAGTCTGCATGTTTGAGTACCAACGTTCCACATACCTGCTCTTACCTTCCACTCTTTCACTACTTTCTTTGGCCACAGTCCCATTTATCACGCCAGTAGGGGGATTCTGTTGTGCATCGCTTACAGGGAACGCCCTAGAACCGTTCATATTCCTTAAAACATAAGGCATGGTTTATTGCTTGGCAAAGGTTTTTTTTTTTTACAAACGCATGCTCTTGCTGTCATCAACCACACTTATTGGCTGGGGGCTTAGCCTTTTACTAAAAAAGTAAGACTGCAAAGCGGCAGTTTCCACAGTTAATGGTAGGGGACCTAGCCTTTTACTAAACAGTAAGACAGCGAGGCAGCAGCTGTCCTTTTAGCCGCCTTTTACGACAAGCAGGAGTTATGGTGGTAGTATTCTTACACCCCTAACACAGGATGTCAGGCTGTGATTCACACAAATGACGTATTCAGGTATTTGCTTTCTTAATAGGAAAACCAACATGCAATACAGTAAAGACAAAATAAAACATTATTTAAAGACAGATATACGTATATCCAATGGATTATATTTTACTGTTTTGATCTCTTCATCTTCATGATCTAAACCTTTTGAAAGAAGAGCGAAGTTTTGAATATCAGGCAGCTCTTCCTGAAAAGGATCTGTACTCACTCGCTTTCCTGTTTCAAGTCAATGAAACCTGAAATGTTTTGGAAAACAAGACTACGATTTTCTAGAGCACTGAAGGATGCCAAGACCATCATGAGCACAAAGTTTGACACTAATTTTAACTTCAGAAATATTTTCATTTTTGCATACTTCTTGCTCATCACTACTACCCAAAGTATGAATAGATACTGGAGTTTGGGACTTTCGTAATTTGTTGATTCTACGGGTCTCGAGATGGGGTAAGTATTTCCTTAGAGAAAATATCCATGATTCACATCAACAACGAAGTTCAGAGTCAGGAAGTTTTTGTCTATTGCGACGAGTCTCTCTCTCTCTCTCTCTCTCTCTCTCTCTCTCTCTCTCTCTCTTCATTTATAAAATTCATAACGTATCGTATCGTAACTAATATCTAATTAAGACGTGTATCAATCTCCAGTTGATAAATCTAAACTAATAAGTAATATTTTAAGTATTGACCAAAACTGAATAAAACTGAATAAAATGCAGTATTAAAAACTGAATGTATGTATGTAGTAAGTATATATATATATATATATATATATATATATATATATATATATATATATATATATAAATAATGTGTAAAAGACAACCTTTCCGAAAAGTAAAAGAAAAGTCAGCCATTTTCCAAATGCCGCCAACAGTACGAATTGCCAAAGTTCTGGAAATTTTATCAAGATTAAAATGTCTCTCACAACTTATTCCGACATTCCGCAGTTATATTTCCTTTGGGAAGTTCTTTATGGAACAATTTACTTTTCTTGAAATAGGCATAATTCGATAATGTTCCTTTTCTATTATCTATTATTTGAGAATGACCGACTGATGCGGATATTTCTTAAATATAAGGGGAAAGAAACGGGACAGATGCCTGGGGTTTGAAACCTAATTCCTTTTAACGAAGAAAAGGTGCACGAAAATTAAACATATACTTACATACATAATATACATAATGGATATTTATACACATACATACATATACATATACATACACATACTAGCTGACCAAACTGACGCTGCCTGGGAAAACTCTTAAAGAACTCAGAAAAATGTACCTATGCAGCCTTGTACTGACTGTCCCTTTTATTCAGGGATTACTGTACTGACTCCCTTTTATCTGAAAATTACTAACTGTAACATTTATCCAGGTATTACTGTGGTGACTGTCCCTCTGTCCAGGGATGACTGTACTGACTGTCTCATTTATCCAGGTATTGCTTTACTAACTGTCTCTTTTACCCTGGTATTGTTGTTGTGACTGTCCCACTTACCTTTTACCCAGGTATTGCTGTGCTGGTTGTCCCTTTTATCCAGACATTTCTGTGTTGACTGGCCCTTTTATCCAGGTATTAACTATACCGACTGTCCCATTTATCCAGCTATTACTGTGCTGCCTTTCGTTTTTACTCTGGTGACTGTCCATTTTATCCAGGTATTACTATGGTAACTGTCCCCGTATATTACTGTGGTGACTGTCCTATTTATCCAAGTATTACTGTATTGCCTGTCCCTTTTATCTAAGAATTACTGTGTTGGCTGTGTATTTTATCCAGGTATTACTTGGTCATTGTCTATTTTATCCAGACATTACTATGCTGACTGTCCCTTTTATGCAGATATTAGTGTGGTGACTGTCACTTGTAACCTAATATCATTGAGGTGACAATCAAATTTAATCCCCACTAAATCTAAACACATCCCCACTTAACTAAAACACCCCAACTAAACCTAGGCACACAACCACTAAACCTAAACAAAAAGCCCCAATAAACCTAAACATACTCCCCCACTAAACCTTAACACAAACATTGGGTCACATGCCAAATTTTGTCTAGATCAGTCAAGCAGTTACCACATAAGTTACAAAGGGAACTGGGAAGGGGGAAGGGGAAAAGGGATGGGGAAAGGGAAGGGGATGGGGTATGGGTTGCAAACCTACCCTATTATCCAAGTTTGGTCTAATGATGGACACATGCCAGATTTTGTCTAGATCGCTCAAGCGGTTATCACATATCTGTAATAGGCAATGGATACAGTAACAGTGAAAATTAAGCCAGCAATGGGTGATGTGAACAAGATTGGAATGCGCAATGACACAGCCTCAAGCGTTATGGAAAAAGCTTATAAACATTGGAACAGGAAGAGGAAAGCTTACGCAATCATGATATTAGCAGGACGCATCTACAAGATGGCGGGGCACGCAAATGACCTGATTAGCCGGAAAGTCATATGATTGTGATTTAAGAAAAATGCAAGTGTGTGTGTGTGTGTGTGTGCATCAGTCCATGCATCAAACAGAGTATGTTCATGGAAAGTTCTAGAACATCATGTACGTATGTCAGTGCGCCAAATAGGGCGTTTACATGAGACATGTTAACGCACATCTATCAGAGTAGAATAGCGTGCATACGTGCGTATGTCCATTGGCGTGCAGCAATATAATCTCAAGGTGGTAATTAATGGGATTATTAGACGAGAACTCTAGTGGTGATCACAAGAGACTTTGGAGGGTCAAGGGATTCAGAAGATCTATCGATTAAGGTAGAGTGATGAGATAAATAACATTTAAAAGTAAGAGTGACCGTTATTTTTTCAGATACTCTGAGAGAGGAAGTGCGGTACAACACTCAATATTATTGATGAACTTTAATATATTCTAATAAATGTGGTTTCTTTTACAGATGGATTCAGTTTGTCACTACCAAAAATGAATTCTCTATCGACATTATTTGAGAAAGACTGATGGGTTTCTTTGACAGTGAGGATAGTGTGTGACAATTTAACAATTGTGTTTCATGGGTTTTGGGATTTTGAATTCATTTTTTTTAAAACTTTCATGTTAGCTATTTGGGGGAAATAAAGACTATTTTTGTATCTCAAGAGTGAATTAGAACCTAGATTCAATAACGGATGTTAACAAGCAGAGGATAATTGTTGGGTGGCATCGAAGGTAGGTCACGTTACCAGTATAGGATTCTCTCATTTTAGTTAAATAGGGCCATTTTACACTGTAAAAGTTCGATGTCAGTCAGGAAGGGCAATCCAAACTATGGAGAGACTGGGGAATTACATAAGAGTTAGGAAATCATGTAGATGTCAGGAAAAGGGATTATAATTAGTACCTATGGCAACTAGTCTCTCTATTGCTGATGAGGTATTTAAAGCATGGAGTCAGTGAATATGTTCATCAGAGAACTCAACCTTCCAAGGCAGTGAGATTGCAAAGAGTGTGCTAATGTGATGTGTGTTGTAAATGCGGCATAGCTATTTAAAATACAGTGGCAATTATGGTGTAATAATTATGGTGGGGCTATTGGTGTATTGGGGACACGGGTCATGGAGACATTGTCAAGTAGATGTGCTGTGGGGAATTTTAGTGAGTGTTAGAATTTCTTTTAAGTCAGTTTCCTCTCTCTTTTACCTCGAGAGATTGTGCATCTATCCCGTTTTCGTTTTCATTAGGTGAGACTTGGTATTTAAAGTGAACATATATGGAACGTTGTGATTTGAATTTTTTTTAAAGTGCCTTCTTCAGGTTCAGAATTAGAGGGTAATCTGTTGGTCAGGAAAATTAAATATAAATTAAGGACGGGCGAAAGTAATGGGGACACGACACAGATCGTGATTCCGAGAGTCCTAATTCCTGTGGTTTTAGATATAATACATTGCAAGTTTGGTAGTCCACATTTGGGGGTAGAAAAAACATATAATGAGATGCGTACTATGTATATTTGGAAAAATATGTAGACAGATGTTGAAAATTTTGTGAAAAAGTGTAGTGTGCAACACTTGCAAACCCGCATGGGTAACTTCATGCAAATTAGGGTTACATCCGATACCAAGTAGGCCTTTGCAGAGGGTGCACATGGATATCTTGGGGAATTTTTGTGAATCAGGGTATGAGTACAAGTATTTATTGGTAGTAATAGATGAACTGATGAGGATAGTGGAAATCTTCCCAATCAAGCATAAGACAACTGATGAAGTGGCTGTGTCATTTTCTAATGGAGTCAACCTTAGAGTGTCTGGCAGAAGGTATGGGGATACAGGGAGTAACAATTATTCCATAAAAACCTGAAGTAATGGCATATGTGAACGAGCAAACAGGAAAGTGCTCGAAGCTCTCAGGAAGACTATAGGAGGAAATTATAGGAACTGGGATAGATTTATGTAATGACTTACATGATAAATAGGAATATGTGAACATTCTTTAGAAGTAATGCATGTAACATGAATCAGGCCAGGGGCCAAGGAGGCCATGCAGGAAAGTCTGCCCGAAATCCAATGTAGAGTGTGAGAACCTTACATCAGCAAAATGTATGTAGAACATCAACGAACATTTCCTTGGGAACCACTTTGGTTCTCACGAGAAAGAGAAGGCTTACGTGTCGTAACCTCAATAAGTATGTTCGTTCAAATGCCTGTATCTTTGATTAGGCTTGCTCGCCTATGATTTGTAAACGTATTGTAACTCAGACTCCCTCTACTCCTCTTAGTTCAAACATCTATTCAGAGACCTTCTCTGCATCTAAACCAAGATGTAATCTGGAACAATATATTATATTTTTTATACTCTGTGTTTCCACGACTTACCCTCTACCCACGAAAGAAGTAAGAAATGAATATCAAGTTAATAGAATATCTTCACAGTTCAATGGAGACAACTGAGATGGAGAGAGAGATACCCAATGCAGTTTGCTATGCGAACCAAAATTACAACTCTGTGGCTCGTTTGTAAATACAATCAAGGTATTAATCTCTATGGCAGAGGAGAGACATGCTTGTCTCAGTCGCAATCTCGGGGCTAAAACTCGAGAAATGGTGGAAAACAGCAACGGTAATTCATTAGATGTTAAAGTTGCCATTGGAGATAATGTATTCCTGAAAATTAATGTTAGAAATGAACTAAATTATAAGTTAAGTCCAAAGTTTGAAGGTCCTTTCAGAGTTATTGAAGAAAAGGGAGGAACCAGGTCTGTAGTCTTAGATGAAAAGACAGGTCGGTTTAGATTGATGCTTATATCAAAGATCAAGAAGACGGGAAAATATAAAAAGGTGACATTGTGCAGTTTGCATTTTTTTTTCTCTAGATCTACAAATGGATGATGAAAAGGGAAATACACAGACATGTAGAAGTTTATATTTTAGTTTATCTACCTTGATTAACATTATTTTTTTCTTTTCCTTCTTTTACTATTTTTTTATTCTTATTATGTGCTACTGCCGCGATTCAGCGTAAATATCTGAGGTAATTGTGGGAATAATGGAATAATTTGGGTGAAATATGTGGGAAAATGCCGTGGAGTTGAGAGATGTTATTATGATTTCTGGTGGTGATGATTTTTGGTGGTTATTATTTCTGGTGGTTATGATTTTTGGTGATGATTTTGGTGGTCTTGATTTTTGGTGGTGACCTGTGGTTTTATGAGTCAACGGGGTGATGACTGGTTCTTTGTGGCATTATGGCTCTTGGGGTGGCTCCGGTGCATTGTGGTTTTGCGGTTTTCTGGTGAGGCGGTGTATTTAACAAGTTATATTCACCAGTGTTAGTTTGGCGGTTTATGGTTGATATTTTCTGGTGAGGTGGTGTATTTATGAGGGTATATCCACCAGTGTTGATAGTTCGTGGATTGTGGTTCTCTGAGGATTATATACCACCGAGGTGGTTTTCTCTGGTGTCATATATTTGGCGGTATCACAAATGGTTTCGTTTGGGGTATATTTGGCAGTCTTTAAATGGCTTAGAATAACCTGAGGCGGTGTATTTCATATTGATGTTTATATAATGGAGGTAGACATTTTTGGGTACCAGTGCGGACTTGAGGATTTTTGACGATTAATGAGGTTCTGTGGTATCAGTAAGGATTTCTTGAGGATCTTTGAGGATTAATGTAGTTCTGTGATGTCTGTGAGGATTTATTGAGGATTCCCCAGTGAGGATTAATGAGGATTTCGGGTTAATTTGAGGTTAATGGTGACTTTGGGGTTTATGAGGCTAACTAGACAGGGGACTGTCGCTGTTTGGAGATATTTGGAATAAACAATCATGTTGTTTGGTGCTGACAATGTTGTGGTGTCTCGGATGAAACCATTGTGGATATTTCCTTCCGGAGTTGGAAACTCAGAGGTTTTTTACTTCCTTCAGGAACTTTAGATGATGACGTTCCATTGTGAGGAATTTTAAGGGGTTACTCGTGAAATGCTGCTGATTTGTTATGGCGGTAATTTGTGTGTGTAATGCAAACTACGTTTGGTAATTTGAGGAAAAAGTTGAATTATTAATCTTTATTGGGGGAAATCTATAACTGGGATCAAGTGGTGCGTTTGTCTTTTCAACATAAGGTTTTCTTCTGGATGACATGTTATTGTAGAGAGGGGGTAGAATTTATCTTGAGATACGTAACATAAAAATGAGAGTCAAACATTATATTTTGTTGGAGATTAGTTGTATAAACATTTCGGGATTTTGTTGGTGTACTTGTCAGTTAAGAGATTAATTGAGTGGTCAGTTATGGATAAAAGGTTTTCCCAGTAATTTTAAAAAGGGGTGAGTGGATAAAGACCATGTTCATCTTGGTGAGGAATTTCTATTTTCAATAACTGACAATGAGGTTGGGCATGTTAGTTCATGACAGATTCGTGTGTTAAAGTAGGAATTTCTTTCTAGTAATACATAAACTTGTCAGGGTGTCAGTTAGAATTTGTTCATGACGAAACATGCACACACAGCGACCTTACAGAATTCCCAAATTACTACTGAGTGGTGACAAACGAAAACAACTTAGGATCTACTGCGTCAGATGTTTGGACTTCACCATGGGCGACAAGGTCACAGATCACCACTACTACAAGGATAGGAAATCTTCGATGGCTTGTGTAGAGTCGTCTCAGGATAATTTATGGGGCAAACCAGGCATTTATGATACTTCTACAAGGCGGGTGCAGGAATCACTTACATGGGAGTCACGGAATATTTCAAGTTCAGCAACACTGGAGGTGGTTATGGTTCCTCCGTTAGATGACGACGGATCTACTGTCTATCAACAACGGTGTTTAGGATGCACTTACAGGGGTACCACAAGGCGGTAAAAGTTCCGCCTACATTGGAAACAATTACGATTCCTCAACTGGAGGATAATGGAAAGGATGATTTTTTCTTCGCAGAACGCTACACGGTCCCAGTGATTGCTGCTATGGTGACAATAATTATGGCCACAATGTGCATTGCAGGGGCCCTCAAATTAGGATGTGACAATAGTATAAAGATTATGTGGACATTGGGACTAGTTCCAGCCTAGCGTGCCAAATGACACGGTTTTGGTGGTGGCTGAGTCGTGTGATGTGAACAAGATTGAAATGCACAACCATACAGCCTCGAGTGTTTTGGAAAAAACTTATAAACATTGGAACGAGACAAGACAAGCTTATGCATTCATAATATTAACAAGCCACATCAGCGAGATGGCGAGGCACGCAAATGACCTGATTAGCCGAAAAGTCATATGATTGTGACATCAGAAAAATGCAAGTGCGTATGTGCATCAGTTCATGCATCACACAGAGTATGTTCGTGGAAAGTTCCAGAACACCGCATACGTACATCATTGCGCCATATAGGGTGTGTACATGAGACAAGGGAACGCATGTACATCAGAGTAGAATAGCGTGCATACATTCATATGTCCATTGCTGTGCAGCAATATAATCTCAAGGTGGTAATTAATGAATTATTAACGAGAACTCTAGTGGTGGTCACAAGAGACTTTGGAGGGTCAAGGGATTCAGAAGATCTATCGATTAAGGTAGATTGATGAGATAAATAACATTTAAAAAAACAGTGACAATTATTTTTTCAGATACTCTGAGAGAGGAAGTGCGGTGCGACACTTAATATTATGATGAACTTTAATACATTCTGATAAATGTGGTTTCTTTTACAGATGGATTCGGTTTGTCACTACCGAAAATGAATTCTATGTTGACATTTATTTGAGAAAGACTGATGGGTTTCTTTGACAGTGAGGATAGTGTGTGAAAATTTAACAATTGTGTTTCAATGGTTTTGGGATTTCAATTCATCTTATTAAACTTTCATGTTAGCTATTTTGGGGAAATAAAGACTATTTTTGTATCTCAAGAGTTTGAATTAGAACCTAGACCCAATGACTGATATTAGCTACGCAGAGGACAAAATGGGAGAATCGAAGGTAGGTCACGTTACCAGTATAGGAATTCTCTCCTTTTAGTTGAACAAGGTCATTTTGCACAGTAACGTATGTTCCAAAGAAGGGGAGCGGGTATGGGTTGGAAACCTACCCTATTATCTATGTTGGGTCAAATGATGGCCACATCCCAGATTTTAAAGTCCCTTCTCTGGTAAAAAAATAAAAGTGGTGACCGATTGCTCAGAATTCCTTGCAGCCTGCAACATTGCACCTATCAGCCATTAGCCTTGCTAGGCTGGATGCAAGATGAGAAACAAACCTTAGTGTAAAACTCCTTAGTAAGCTTGCGATCATAACTGGTACTAAAATTTTTTTGTTGAAGACCAGATAACCTACATGCAAGCTACATGAATAAATTCACAGTAAGGAGAGTGTTGCTTTTCCAAAACAAAAGCTTTGTTGCTATTACATTTTAGCTTGCATGACTTAATGTTTGGTTAGCCAGGAAATGAAGTGCTAAACAAACTGATAACCAAGGGAATAGTGGGTTTATTTCCATTCCCACGTACTCTGGACAATTTGCTGTCCATTATTACTGAGATAAGCAAATCAGAAACCATGCAACAAATTTAGGCCTATCCAGCAATTTGGCTTGCTGAACTCCCTCTCTCTTCTTGCCCATAGTAGCACCTGCTGTAGAATTCAAATTAAAATCCTACAATTTCCAAGACAGTACTTTGAAGGTTGGCATTCACAAAATTCATTTCATTTTGGCATTGTGAGCCAAATGCACAGTAAGAGACGTTCCTCTAATCATTTAGAAATCCGCAGACGCAAGAGAAATCTTCGTTCATAACTCTCAGCCGACCACGTTTTGATCACGTACCGAGATCCCATCAAAATAATCCCACATAACTTTGTAATGTTGAGTAAAATTCGCATAACCTTATGATCACATACCCATTAATTCGAACTAGAGATTATTTAAATTTATTTGCACATGTGATCTAGGCAAAGGAATGCCTCGTGTATGGCCGATTTAAGAGCTGTACTTGTCATCCTCGGACGCATTTACTTTCTTGCTTCGAAATAATCCTATTATACTCGTCATATTCAATGCATTTACCCTTTGCCACTAAATCAAGCTCAGTCATTCATACAAGAATCTATTATTGTATAACCAGAAGCTACTGTTTCATATTTGCCTAGAGCAAATCCATTTTACAACCTCTGTGCAAGCCTTCAACCTTCTGCTACAGTCCAAAGTGTCTCTCATCAAACTAAACTATATTAAGTCTTTCCCTAACCATTTACCAAAATTCAGTGTTAACACACAATCGAATTTGCCGAACCTAATACGTAACAAGGGCTCCCCAAATCCTTGCAAGGGAAAATGCAAAATGTATGTTCTACGGAATGACATAAAACCTATATACTAGTAACAACCCAAAGCAGAGTTCTCTGGAACAAATCAAAACTTACGTTCTTCAGAACAAACTAAACTCATTATATTCAAACAAACCTATGTCCTCACGGAAAGACCCGAGTTCTTTGGAACAATATAGTTCTATTTGAACAAACCTGAGTTGTTCCTTCTATTTGAACAAACCTGAGTTCTTTGGAACAAATCAAACCTACATTTTTATGAACACCTCTAACCTTCTGCTATACTCGGTTTCGTCCATGCAAAAGTAATTCAAAACTGTTTTTCCAAACCTATGTCGTCTGGGACAAACCAAAACCGCTACTTGAACAACCCTTTTTCCTCCGGGACAAACAATAACCCATTCTTCTCAAACGAATCCTAACCTCACACTCGACCCCCAGGGATGAGCCATGCACTGAGTGACCACACGTTCTCTCGAACAAAGCAAAAGCTGTTCTCTAGAGGCCTGTCCACCTTAGGAAACATTGTTTACAAACAAAGTTTGCAAGCAATGTTTGCAAACAGCTTGCAAACTGTTTCCAAACAGTTTCCGAACTGTTTGGAAGCAGTTTCCAAACTCTTTCAAAATCTTGCAAACTGTTTGCAAACAATTTCCCAAGCTGTTTCCAGACCGTTTGCAAACAATGTTTCCTGTCCAGACCTCAGTTGTGGTCAGGATGCTTATTGGTGTAGTAGCCTCTGTATTCTACTTGCTTCAGGCAGTTGAAAAAAGATACATATATACACACATACATACATACATACATACATAATGCATACATACATACAAACAGACAGACAGACAGACACACACACACACACACACATAAATATATATATATTACATACATTATACATATCCATATATACATATACACATATAAACACTAAATGTTTTCCATTCTGGATGGGGAGCAAATATGTGGTAAAGTATGCAAACTGTTCGTGAACTGTTTGCAAACAGTTTGCAAAGACTGTTTCCTAGTGAGGACAGGACCTAACACAAGATATTAAAATACACCACTCGACTTCCCAGAGTGAGCTAACACCAAGAGTGCACTTGATCTCCCAAGGGATGAGTCCTCACTACTCAGTGCTATCTAAAAAAAAATGGGCACTCCCATTTACTATAACTGGTTCACTTAAGGTAGATTCTTGGGTGATCCCTATGCCTACGAGACGTTAGTTTGGCGGCCGCTGATTGGCTGGGAGCTGCCTACCTCCCGGTACCAGCCAATCAGCGGCCACCAAACAAACGTCTCGTAAGAATAAGGCTCATCCGAGAATCTACCTTAAGTGAATCAGTTATAGTGGCACCACCTACTAGGCCCACTCCCCAGGTCAACTTGCTCTCCATGCTTTGCAAAGGAACATATAGCAAAATATAACTTTTATTCCTTTAAGAGAATCTACCTTAAACTTAAACTCTTTTATTCTTTTCAAAAGAAGTATATGTGTGTGTGTGTGTGTGTGTGTGTGCTTTACCTGGTAAAAAACTTTAAAATCTTAAGCTGGGAAATTACAATGATCTTACTGAGGAAAGGATTTACACACCATGAACATTTATGAATTTGACTGAAATTGCAGTGTCAGATAAAAATTAAGAAAAAAGGGATGAAATGAAGGCCTTTCTCAACAGGAAATGTTGCAGAGAAATCGCTTAGGTTCACTTAAAATCGCATATACTTACATTAACACAAGATCAGAAGATGGGAATTAATTAGATAGGTAAACAGAGTCCTGTCGGACAAGTAAATTACAATTATAAAATGATAACTGATCATGCCTGTCCTGTTGATATTATTGTTTCAGTTACATTGCCTAGCATTTTTGACATTTCATATTTCACCACTTCTCACCCCTATTTCCATTGTAGTTGAACTTGGACTTGAAGGGCACTGGGAGTGTCTCTGTTCATCCCAGTGATCTAAAAAATTATGGATTAGACACTAATATACATAATTTTTTACATTTTATTTTTTACCCCTTCTCACTGCGCCCCCCTCTTCCCCTCTTCCTACCAGGGCTGATCTTGGACTTCAAGGGCATCAGGAGTGTTACTATTCCTCTCAGCAAACTCAAAAACTATGGATGAGACACTAATATCTATAGTTTTCGGTTATTTTAGATGTCACCACCTTCCCACCCCGTTCTCACCTCTCTTCCTATCAGGGCTAAGCATGACTTGAAGGACATGACAAGTGTCGCTATTCATCTCAGCAATCTTGAACACTATAAATTTGACACTAATATCTGTCATTTTTGGTTATCTTATCCATGTAACCCGCTTCCCACTTTTCCTATCGGAACTGAACTTGGACTTAAATGGTATCAGGAGTGTCACTATTCATCTCAGCAACCTCGAAAACCGTGGATTAGACATTGATATCTGTCGTTTTAAGTTACTTTTACATGTCACCCCCTTCCCATCCGTTCTAATCCTTCCTACATATTGAGGCTGAACTTGGACTTCAAGGGCATTGGAAGTGTCACCATTTATCTCAGTGACCTCAAAAACTATGGGTTTGACACTAATATCTGTCGTTTTAAGTTATTTTTACATCACCCCTTCCCACCCCTTATCACCCCCTCCGTATTGGGGCTGAACTTGGACTTGAAGGGCATCAATAGTGTCATTATAAATCTCAGCTACATCAAAAACTATGGATTCAACACCAATACCTGTCGTTTTCAGTTATTTTTATTTTCATCCCTTACCAACCCCATTCCCCACACCGCCCCCTTTAGTGCCAGTGATATCTTAGCCCCACAGTAATCTTTTCCACATGCTAAGTTATATGTATAACAAGTTTGGTTGAAATTGATTATTGCACGTAAAAGTGTATGCGGCACAAACACACGCACATATGTCAATTTATATATGTACACACACACACACACACACACACACACACACATATATATATATATATATATATATATATATATATATATATATATTATATATATATATATATGTGTGTGTGTGTGTGTGTGTGTGTGTGTGTGTCCGAAACTATGTGTAGGCCAGTGTGTGCTTATAAAAAAAAATATATATATATATATATATATATATATGTGTGTGTGTGTGTGTGTGTGTGTGTGTGTGTGTGTGTCCGAAACTATGTGTAGGCCAGTGTGTGCTTATAAAAAAAACTGCTACAAGGATAAAACAAAGAATTGAAAAGCAATTATAATGCGAGTTTCATTTGACCCCTTGTATGTGCAGTGGTTTTAAAAGTACACTGAAGCTTTACACAGGAACGGAGTCATAAAGGACCAGTAATTAAATGAACAGATCAAGTTCACAATAGAAGTAAAGAAGTTGGGAGAAATTCCTTTCTTTGGTGTAGTGGTAAAGGGGTAAAGGGAAAATATAAAATTCAAGGTATACAGGAAGAAGATACACACTAATTCATAAACATATGTTCTCCAGTCATAGGAAAGAAATTAAAATGGGAGCAATGATAGGATTATCCATTAGGGCTTAAAGGATTTGCAGTCCCGAATTCTTAGAATAAGAACTGCAATACCTGAGGGAGAGGTTTAGGAGATTAGAATACCACAAGTACTGGTGGGAGCAGGCACACATTAAGGCAAGAAAAAAAACTATTATGGCCAGAGGGAAGGCATAGAAAAAGAACATTTGAAAAGGAAGAGAATAATAACATCCTGGACAACAGACATCAACAGGGAGCTAGATGATTTTAAATTGATAGGTAGTTACAAAAACACTATTAGGAATAAAATATTTGAGGGGAAAGAATTAGAGGCAACTTAGACTGTGAAGAACATACTAAGGCTAGAATGGCAAATCTTGCAAAGGGCGACGTAAGCAACACATAAAAAACATAAGGCACTACAATCAGACGTTGGCAAACACTTTTGGGAAAAGGACCACAAAATAAGACTGGG
>NC_087200.1:37231066-37286066 GCF_015104395.2 Macrobrachium nipponense
CAAATTTGTTTATGGAATTCTTTGAAAAATAACATTTAAATAATATCATTTATACTCCTTTAAAGTGGTATAGATATAATGACGATAATTTAGCTGTTTTTCCTGCTGTTATTGGTGTAAATGGTTAACTCCCTAATTTGGATAACCAGGTACTACAATCCATTACGTTTAGTTTAGAATTAGAAAAAAGACAATTGCCCCCCTTTCTTAGATGATTTAATGCATACAGAACCATTTCAATGCAAATTCAGTATTTACAGGAAACCAACTAACAACTTAGCTTATGTCCATTTTTATTCAGGCCGTCACCTTAATAACAAACTATCAATTTATTCTTCTATGGTTTTAAAAGCACTGCACATTGTCAGTCCCCAGTAATTGGATCAAGATGTCGAATACCAAGAAGTCGAATACATAGAGAAAATAGGGACAGATTTATGTTATCCTTCACTTGTACTAGATACTTGTTATATTACGCCCACAAAAAGTTTTATAGTGAACATAACATGGAGAAAGAAACCCTTAAGAACATTCTGAGCTTGCCTTACTGTAGTGGTTTTGAAAACATAAAATCATCATTAAAATCTTTTACCTTCAACCCCATTTTTTCCTACAATAGCACACTAAAATTCATGTCAATAAAAATAGCCCTAAGGAAAACAACAACATAATACTCGTATGTAAAATTCCATGTTTGGACTGCACCTCTTTTTATATTGGCTAACATAGCAAGGATTTAGAAGTACGAGTCCAACAGCGTAAGTATTCCGTCAAAACTGGACAGACATCCAATGCTATATTCATTCCAGTGAAAATTCTCACATGATAAACTGGACTGAAAGTTCAGTGATTCTAGAATTCGGTACTATACAGCTTACTTCCAGTTGCAATTTTAACCTTAGCCCCGGCATGTACTATTTGGACCCTTGTACTAGTAAATTGTTCAAGAATGACCTAAAAGAAAAAGAAAAAAAACCTAAAAGAAAAAAATTAGTTACCTTACATATATATATATATATATATATATATATATATATATATATATATATATATATATATCAGGAGACAGAGGAAGGCGACGGCCTGTAGGACACATCAGCGTAAAGGTGGACCATTGGAAACGTTGTAATTCATTTCAATACTTTATTTACTACGTTTCATAATATCATTATTACATCTTCAGGAAATCTGTTAAACAATAAATAAAATCACTTTAAAATTACTTAAAAATTACTTTAAAAATTACTCTAAAATTCAACATTTATAAATTACAACTCAATTAAAAAAAACACACAGAAACGAAAAAAAAAAAATAAAAAGACCAAAGACCGCTAACCAACCTTATGCCGAGAAGGCAAGAGACGGAATGACAAAACATAAATAAAAGTTAGCTCAGGTACAGTTGTGTGGAGGAGGTCTGGGTATTTAACTGGGGAACCAGATTTTTAATAAATAATGACTCTAGGATAGGCAGTTCATATGCATTGTTTGCTTGGCCTATGATATGGAAATGGCTTCTTTCTATATATATTTTACAATTTTTTGAATGGTTTCTTATATTAGAATGTTCGGGATTGGAGAGCCTACAGCCAGTACGGAAACTTAATCCCCGATGAGAGTCGATTCTGACCCGCAGTAACCTCCTCGTGGATCCGATATATGTCCCAGAGTTACACCTAGGGCAAGTATACTTATAGACCATGTTGGAAGTCAAGAGATGGTCCAATCGATCTTTATATCTGAAAAAGGAACCGATTGTTAGCGGGTTTATTGGAATTAATTTCAGATTAATGGCACCATAATGTTTGTGAACAATTTGTGCAAACTTTTTCCGAAAGGAGTCATCATGTAAAAACGGGAATTTGGCATAAAAAGCTAATTTTGGTATTGTACATGGTTTGGCGACATTACCGAACTGTTTGTTAAAAAACAAACGGAGTTTTTTTTATAAAATAGTCTGTGCTTCCCATAGACTTTGTTTTATATAAAAACTCCGTTTGTTTCTTAACAAACAGTTCGCTAATGTCGCCAAACCATGTACAGTACCAAAATTAGCTTTTTATGCCAAATTCCAATAAACCCGCTAACAATCGGTTCCTTTTTCAGATATAAAGATCGATTGGACCCTCTCTTGACCTCCAACGTGGTCTATAAGTATACTTGCCCAAAGTGTAACTCTGTGACATATGTCGGATCCACAAGAAGGTTACTGCGGGTCACAATCGACTCTCATGAAGGATTAAGTTTCCGTACTGGCTGTAGGCTCTTCAATCCCGAACATTCTAATATAAGAAACCATTCAAAAATTGTAAAATATATATAGAAAGAAGCCGTTTCCGAATCATAGGCCAAGCAAACGATGCATATGAACTGCCTATCCTAGAGTCATTATTTATTAAACAACTGGTTCCCCAGTTAAATACTATCATATATATATATATATATATATATATATATATATATATATATATATATATAGTATATATATCTATACCATATATATATATATATATATATATATATATATATATATATATATATATATATATATATACTCATATGCACATATCAAATAATGTAAATATGGTGAAGACATTCACTTTATTCATGCCCAATGGCATCAATAAGTCTTGATTAAATGTTATGTTATTCCGGAGTTGATTTCTGGGAGTTTCAACTTTCCCCAATAGTTTTCTCCTCCCAGTTTAATTCCTTTGATTTAGAAATCACCAATGTACTCAAGAAACAGCCGTAATACCACCTGGATAGTTTATTATAGAAGCACGGAGAGTCTGATGACCAACAAATAGCCATGTACGTATATGCTTAGGTTGATCAACATGTATGATAATTATTGTGTTCGTGAAGGTGAGAGAGAGAGAGAGATAGATTACGCATCATCTTCTAGACCATTTGTTACAGATGCGGCCTAATCACTATCATCAGCTTTCCGTATAAGTAGTACACCCAGTAGTGTATTGCCTAACTCTAAGTTTCTGGTAATATAAACCCAGGCATATTTCTAACGCAAACATTACTTTAAAATCTTATTCGCCCACTGCCCTAAAACACCCTCAGTCCACAGTACAGAAATTCACAAGAGAATGAGAGAATGAACTTCACAGAGCTCTTCGTCTCATTCATTCCCTGGAAATCAGCAAAACCCAGGATTGGTCGGTTCGGCGCAGGTTTCTTTCTCTCTATTGCCATGCAATAGAATTTTCATCTTGCTTCTGTTTTCCTTGATTAAAAAGTAAATATTCTCCCTACAAGGACAGGTCTTCATGCTTTAACCCCCATTCATTTCTCTCTGCCTGTGGTAGGACAAAGCCTGGTAGAAAAAACATGAGATCAACAAACCTTTCTCAGAGGAAGGGGACTACAATCATAAGAGTTAAGAGATTATAATATAATAGTAAATAAGAAGATAAAATAGAGGGCATGGTGAGTGAAAAAAAACCCTAGGCAGTTTAAATATTTTAGGGTTAAGTCTTCAGAAGAACATTTCCATTAAGGTTGATACAATGGTTATAAATCAATTGTACCTGGGAACAAAAGATGCATTATGAAACGAACACCCTGAAAAGACTGCACTCTGTGTCGAAGTGGACATATGAAGAGTTTTGGAAGTGATGGTGGAGGGCAACGGAGTGCAAAGAAAACACCGGAAGGATAGGAAGGTGACAGGAGTCGATGGAAAGAAAGACCAATTGAATGCAAGGGTCTGGTGATGAGTGATGTCCAAGAAGTGGAAGGCAGGGCTAGGTAAGGGAAAGTCTCGAAGGGAACAGGTGGAAGGAAAGAAAGGGTCAAGGTCATCGCAGGAATTACAGGGGCATAATAATAATTACTATACCATGGTACGATTTTTACAGATGAAATCAGATGACAGAAATGAAGGAGAATATTTCGGGTTTCGAAAAAGAGGACGTGTGGACCAAGCGTTTGTTATGAAAAAGTTTTCTAGCAGTTAAGTAAAATAGTGGGAAAAGGCTTTACTTGTATAAGGAGGAAAATGAAAACTGAAGAATTTGATTGACGAAGTAAGATGGATAAAAAAAAAAGAACGATACAGAAGAGGAGTAAAATTTCAGGCAAGGAGGAAGTCGGTTTTGTATCAAGTGTTGGCTTACGAGACTGCTGTGACGCATATACGACTACGGAAACTAGATTAAGTAAAACTTGAGAGATGCGCAATGGAGTGCTCAGACTGGATGGTGTGTGACAAAATTTTTTATCCTCTTTCCTTATCTCTTTTGCTATAGGAACATGCCGCCCTGATTAATAAACTGTAACTTCTTTTATATTCAGTGTGAACTTTAAAATGTAGAATATACTAGAAAAGTGCTTGTTCCAATTCACTTTCACTTTCCTATGTACCGTGGTATATATATATATATATATATATATATTATATATAATATAGTATATATATATATATATATATATATATATATATATATGTATATATACATATATAGTATATATATATATATATATATATATATATATATATAATATATAATGTATATATATACACATATATATATGTGAGTATGTATATATATATATATATATATATATATATATATATATATATATATATATATACACGTATATATATATCGGGTGTTTCGAAATTAGAGCCCCCCCTCCACAGAATGTTATGTAGTTTTCTGCTGTAGCCTATATCCAATTACTTTATCTCAAGTTCCTATTTAGCTATTTTTCATTTTACATTTCTTGTATTTTCAGACTGAGTGGCGGAATTAGATACAGCCATGGCTAACGATTCGGAGGAAATCAGATGGATTGACCGAATCCGGGCTATAACCTTCTAAGAGGCCAGGGATGCTGGCTCATCCTTCATTTCATGTTCCTGGATAGCTAAATACATAAGAGATGAATCCTTTGTTAAAAGAAAATGGAACAAAAATCCATATGACTGTTATCACAAAAAGAGTGAGGATCTTGGAAGGCCTGAAGTCCTTTCTCAGGAGTCAAAAGACATCATAGCTGAAGCAGTGGGTAGCCAAGAAAGTCTTTACGTAAATTGGTGTTTGAACTAGAAATAAAAAGGGGAAAGAAGAGGTTATAGTGATGTATATCGTGAGCTGAAAAAATCTGGTATCAAGCCATTTCATGGTATCAGCAAGCCAAACATCACTCGGCAACAGAGAGAAGACCGTGCATGGTTTTGTGGTTCATTTCTTAAAGATTGGGATGAAGCCGACTTTCTCCATGTTGCCGCATCAGATGAATTCTTCATTTACACAGTCAGGAAGTCAAATCATAAAAATGACATCATTTGGGCGGCAGAGTTGGGTGATATCAGCGATGACGTGTGCTATCGCCAAGTTGTGAAATTTCCTGAATGTTTGGGAATTTTTCTCTGTTTCACAGCCAAATGGTTAATGTGGATCATCAAAGAAATAGGACAGTCATGGGAAGGCGAATAATTCAGAGAAACTGGCTTACTGGTGAAATATTTCCTTTCCACAAATGTGTTATCTGCTGAAGAAGTCACATTTTTGCATGATAAGGCCCCATGTTTCTAGGCTCTTCAGATACAGGAGCTGCTTCGAAACAGTGGTATCGATTTCTTCTTGTCAAGTGAATTTTCAGGTAGCTCCCCTGACCTTAATGTGTGTGAAAACATTGGTAGTATCTTAAAGGATCGTGATGAAGCGCACACAGTGAACTATGATGGTATACCAAGCCTCCATAACCTACGAAGAGAGGTGACCGAAGTGCTCAGGGAAATGGAGTTTCAGTCTCAGCTTTTTTGCGATTTTCTGAAATCATACCCCTCAAGAATGCAGGCTGTGGTACAGGCAGAAGGATGCCACACAAAATATTAAAGAGTCAGAGAGAAACTTAAATAAATACCTGTTCTGAATTACTTTTCTTTTGTCCATATCAATTTTAGTTTATGCTGTAGAGGGGGGTTGCTAATTACGAAACCCCCACTATCTATATATATATATATATATATATATATATATATATATATATATATATATATATATATATATATATATAAAGATAATGTCATGGAAGAAAATAAAAACACGAGAACTGCCGAGATTTTTTGTTCTGAACGACCCTTTACTTATGGCAAGTTTATACATAGCATCATATTTTATATATTTCGTGATCAAGTTATTCATATGTATGTATATATATATATATATATAATATATATATATATATATGGTATATATATATATATATATATATAATATATATATATAGACAATTCGGTGTTCATGGAAAGGCATTCTGTTTATATCCCTTTTAATAAAAGGCCGACATTTCGTATCGCTTGATATATTTCCCAGGCTGAAAAACGATTGAAAGAAATAATACTTGTATACATTTACTTCTTATTAACACCATGTTTACATCTAAAACAGAACAAAGAGAGAAAATTTAAATTGTAAAAGTTGGCCGACCAACAATTCGGAGGGGACCTCTCCCAATAATGTAATATGCGTTTGCGCTGGTCCATATTTATTAGATTTTTTTCAGACGGTTCAGTCACAAAACCATAAAGTAATGAATGTCAAAATCCTTACTATTATCTAATAGATTAAAGAAAAATGAGATATGTACGGTGGTTATAACCTTAAGGCACAGACACACAGTCTCTCTCTCTCTCTCGTCTCTCTCTCTCTCGTCTCATCTCTCTCTCTCTCTCTCTCTCTCTTTCTTTAAACATAATAGGACCATGACATCATCAAGTTGAGAATATATCGTATATATATAGTATATTTATATTATATATATATATATATATATATATATATATATATATATATATATATATATATTAAAGGCATTGTGTTTGAATGTACATAAAGCCTGATGATGGCAAAATTTATAAATAAAAAATTAACAAATGTATAATACTAATATTTTTCATACGTGTCTGTACATTTACTCTAAAAGCGTTTATGATTTCTTTTTAATAATACTGATACATCTTTGTTCCCCGACCAGAGAGAGAGAGAGAGAGAGAGAGAGAGAGAGAGAGAGAGAGAGAGAGAGAGAGAGAGAGAGAGAGAGGCATTCGTTGAAAGAAAATTAGGAAAACTCTTTTATATAAGACAAAACATTATTTATAAAAGAACGCTCTTTGAACTTGGAGTACAAAAACGATGCGGACGTTACAGCACACATGTGGGAAGCGTAAAAAAAGGGGAAAAAATAAAACATGATCCTCTACCGCATTGGGTGGGAAATACTGACGTTTGGAGAGGGAACCATCCAAAGAACAAATACAGAAGGTAAACAAAAAGTACCATTCGCCCTGAAAGGAAGCTCGAAGCCCAGATATCGGCTGCACACTTTGTATAGTGCACGATCGTTTGTCCAGCTTTGGTCGGTCTCCCTTATGGAAAATCACCCTAGATATACATAAATTGGAATATTAGTGGCAACATTCTTGTGGTACCTCTCCTTTCTAGTGATACTCAATTCAGAATCTGTATAAATTTGAAACTTAACAGACTATTGAGAGATACAGTATCTGACTACGGTCTTTAGGCTGACCAGCCTAGACCTGGGGTACTTTCGGCCATTTAGTGTAAGACGGTGAAAACAATAATTTGGAGTTAGTGGAGGACAGCAAGATGAAAAAATCCAGAAAATATAGTACAAGAATCTAAAGGTGAAATTAGAAGAGAACCCGCAGTGCAGTTGCACTTAGAATCAATACCTAAAGAGGTTGCACAGCAGTTTGAAGAAGGGAGGAGGGAATGGAGTTAAAAGGATATAGTATTTAACAAAAAATAATTATTAGATTCGCTGCTACTTGAGTATAATTTCTGAACTCTTACTGGATAACAAAGTCCTCCATACCTTCACCAGCACCTACAACTCGAATTAATGCTTGAGGTCTTCAAAACGTTTCTATCAATCTTTTTTCACATCACGTCGACAATTTGCTATGTCTTTGGTCTTAATCTACATTTCTCTCATTTCCATTGTTTTTTACTCCTATCTCACAAAACAACTTATCCCTAAACTTTCAAATTTTTCTCTCACTCATTCTGATTACGCATTTCACTTTCATAAAAGGAAGCTTTAGTATCTACCAGTCTTTTGCAGAGACACTGCTACCTACCTACCTTGCTTACTTAGCTTACACTACAATCTACACTTTTCTTCACAAAATCTCTCACTCCATCATCTAAGTATACCTACAGTATACCAATACTACAATGAAAACATTAGTAATTTTTTTTTTATATTACTTAATTTTCTTCCATTCATAACCTTTGACGCCATCCCATTTCTCATTCAGTTTCTTTATACATGTTCGTTTTCCTATCAAACTGATTTGCCTTATATAATTGCATTTATTACCACTTTCAGGGTTCTTCCCTTCTCACAAAAAATTAACTTCATTTTCGCCTCTGCTTCATTCAATATACCCACAGCAATTCCTCTTCTTATCATTACAGGCATCAACCAGTTCTTTAATCGACCATGTCCTATAATTACCGTATTACACGGTACGCTCAGAAATATTCTTCAAGCCAGTTTCAGAAAATATTTCCGAAAGATTTTCTTTCTCATTCACTTTAGGCCCTACAGACCCCTCGCTGTCACCTCCTACCTTTGCATCCAAATCACTAAGGGCAACCACTGTGGACCACTGTTCAAATTCAGTCGGGCACACATGCAGACTCCAGAAACCTAGTCTTTCTTTCATTCTCAGCCCCCTCCCCCACAACCCCAATTCCTGATCATATACATTCTCTCATAACACAATCATTAGAAAATAAACCCCGCCATATTTCTCATGCACACAATTTTCTAACAAATTCTAATATCATAAGCAACAGCCTTTCTCTTTCCTTTTCCCTGCAAATCCGTCGCCCAAAACCCATTGATTCGTTTTCCTTCCCACCCTTGACAGCTCTGGCCTTTTCACTTTGATCTTGGCAGGTGTCATGACACACCCTTTTGCTCTCAAAGCAAATCATCACTCATGTATTTCTTCTCTTCTCTGTCACAAACTCGAAAAGCATTAGAAGCACTAGTAATTACCTACTACATCTGTTTATTTACTTTGTTTAAAAAATAAGAACAGCAAATTGATGGCTAAATTGTCCTGCACCATTTTCTATCATTATACAGATGTAAGGAGTAACTCCAGCTCGTCTTATTGTCTTATGAAAAAAAGGCAAATCCGTCAAATCAATAACGCACTGTGCTGCTGTGAAATATATCATAACTTAACTTAAATGGCAATTTAAATACGTCCACTACATATGTAATGTTTGTAAAAACCTTTTAAAGCAAGAATTTTATTGTATAATGCTGACATTATATATTGTCTTAAGAAGTCAAAAGTGCCAAGGAACAGATTATTCATTTTTGAGTCTGGAACAGCATGAGAATGTTTCTTGATTCAGTCATTTTCACATAAATTCTACATCTGGTATTCTGAGTATACTCTACTTGCCACAATTTTGTGAACAACGAAATAACTCAAGTATTCTTAATTAACTAACAAGCATTATTACTGTCGCGAGAAGTAAAAACTGAATAGGTATTTTCCCTACATACGTGCCTTAGAACAGTTTCGCACTGAATTTGATACATCATGTTTTTTCACACAGATTTCGCTAGTCATATGTTGATGATGAGTAATAAAATTCAATCCTTAAGGCTGTCTTCTCCTCATGAACATTAATATTTCATTTTTATTCTCAATATCTCCTTTTGCCCTGCATTTTTATCATGCCAGGCATTGATGTTTTTAACTTTTAATTCATAGCCTGTGCAATCGCATGTTTTTGTAACAACTTTATCATACCCTTGGCTGCGATCATTTTTAGTATTTATACACAGAGTTATCACTTGACATTTTTTCATTACGTTTGCCATTGCTAAGTGAATCAATAAATAAAACAGTAAGAACTGAATAGTAAAAATAAGCATGAAAAATAATATTATTCTAACTTTTGATGACAGCATTGAGAGTATATATACTGATAAAGTATAATATCCATTTGGATACCTTTTACCGAGTTATTCCGAGCAGGAATCCTTCTCAAGGTGAAAACCAATAGATATGAGAACTGAAGCGATTCTCCTGGTCTACAGTTTCGAGACCTTTGCTGACATGCCTTGGAATTTAAATAGATTTTACTTCTGAAATTATTTCCGAAATCGAAAGTAAATATTATAGGAGAATAAGACAGGGAAGTCTTTTTACTTTGGTGTTTTCTGAACTGCATGTTTCCTTAAATAACCTTCTAGACCGCCTGTCACCGACTCTAACCTAAGGCTACAGCTCCCAATTATTTAACATGATAAATATCTGTCTGTCTACATGAGTGCAAACACACACATATATTAATGTCAATCAGATTATTGATTTATGCTTTTTATGATTACTGAGTAGCCTTAATAACTTTCAAAAGCATAGCTCTTTAACATTTACCATTCCATGCAGCCATATATCAAAATTAATATATATATATAGATATATATATATATATATATATAAATATATATCTACATAGTATATACATATACATATGTATATATATGTATGCATATTATATATAGAGAAAAAAGACAAAATAAAAAAACATATTACCAATACCAAATATCCATAAATCCAGAGCATTCAATTTTTCTCTTGAAAAAATGTAAATTCCCATCTCTTCCAAAAAAGTGGCAATTCATCAAGTCACATATTAAAAATGGTTAACAAATCTACGGGAATAGTACGAAAGGTTTTGGCAACCTATGCCAGGACCATTTGAAACAATGCACATAGATTCACCCTCACACATTTCCACTCTTGTTGGAAGTCGCAGGAACCTCCTTTCTGTAACCTTCCAAAAACCCTGCACATCTTTTTTTTTTTTTTTTTTTTTTTTTTTGTTTTTTTTTTTTTTTTTTTTTACATAATCCTTCAAAGAAGCACATAAACAATCAATATGAACAAACACACAATCCAAGAAAACAAATTGCCTCCAAAACAGTTTTAGTGGAAATAACAAACCAGAAGGACCTAAGAAGCAATGTTGAATAGAATAATAGAACTTTAATCGAGAAGAAACGACTATCTATGATGACCATCAACCTGTTAGAAATCCTCCCTTCCTTTATGGGAGATGGCAAGACGCTCCTCAAATTTCAACTCAAGGGTCATGTAAGAGGATCAGGAAGCGACAATAAGCGGTCTCTCTCTCAACCAATGCGGTCTCCAGGGTAAACACTGAAAAGCCCAAATGCAATCCAACGAGAGACCTAAAAATAGTTTTCATTATGTAATGGCTTAGGACAGATTTATAACAATTATGATCTTATACACGTTAGTTAGTTGACATAAATCACACCAATAAATAGAAAAGGATTATCATCAACAAGTATTCACATATATTTGGTAAAATATTCAAAACATAACGCTCAAATTACTTTGTTCATCTTGAATTTTAGGTACAAATTTCTATCAGGTTATACTTGAATAAAATGTAATGGAATGGAATATAAAATCAAGGCACAAAGCCAACCATTTACATTGGAAAGGCTTGACATTACACTTTTAATATGCTAAGTTTAAGTGGGAGTTTGACAAATAGAAAAATTAGCAGTTTTTGGTATTTGAGAGCACAGCTTTACACCGACAATACCAAAAATAATGCTTAGATTTGAACATCAAAGATCACCCAGCACAAATTACTGGCTTGAACTTTCTATTTAAGTCCCACGTTCTCTGAAATATACATTCCTAGAGAGAGAGAGAGAGAGAGAGAGAGAGAGAGAGAGAGAGAGAGAGAGAGAGAGAGAGAGAGAGAGAGAGAGAGAGAGAGAGAGTAATATCAATGCTGAGTAGAGCGAGCACTGAGTTTTATCTTGATTGCTTTCCCAAAATACACTTACCTGAAAGAGAAAAATAATGTAATATCTTCAAAGTTTTGTTTGTTCCGTCAAAACAGTACACACTATTCATTAAATTTCTCTTATTCCATTTTGGTATAGTAAATTGAAACCTTTTTATGTCTTCGCTGATGTTGTATACATAATATTTTATCATTCTTCTAAGTATCGGGAATTTGATTCTAACCAACGATAAAGTTTTAAGAGATGGAAACTGAAATAATACTGAAGTACCCAACAAAACAGGGAGAAATAATAAAAGATAAACATTTCTGGGGGCAAGCGCCACCCCTGCTAAGCCCCTAACTGTACAGTGGTTCTTAACCTTTTTTGGCAGAGACCCAAAATTTTGCACAAATCAACCATGGCGACCCAAGCCTACATAGATATACAAATTATCTTTATAAGTAATATGATAATGCTTTTAAAAGCGGGTCACAGAAACAAAATTACATGCTGGGATGTTTATTAATACAAGTAGCACATATAAATAACAGTGATATATGGAAAAAAAATATACAAACATAATTGCTAGCCTCACAAAAACAAAAAGGTATGTTTGGGTTTCATGCTATAAAATTAAATAGAATAATTAGGCTGTGCTACTACTCTTATAATCAGTGAGAACCTTGACACTGAAGTGTTGACCAGCTCCTCAAATCTGGGTGATTTTGATGTTAGACTGCATCTTAGATCATCCTCAGGTTGTAGGCGGTCTTTGTGACTGTCAGGGCAGAAAATCCTGCCTCACACAAATATGTTGTAGCAAATGAAAGGAGGGCTTTCATGGCTTCACCTCCAAGAATTGGTTTTTCTTTGTACACTTTTATCCAAAATGAGCTTAGTGATTCATGTTGCCTTTTAAAATCATAATGAAGTGCTTCATCACTCTAGATCTCAATGAGCTGCTCCTGTAGGTTGTTGATGTTTGACATTTCCTCAGGTAGGTCTTCAGTTTCAATGTTGAATGGGTCTCTGATCCAACTGTATTTATGTGCATTTTCTGGAATGTAATGGTCAAATTCTGTGACCAGCTTGGACATATGTTGCACAATAGTGTCTTGGACTTGGCTGAGAGAATAGTTTTCTTTCTCCAGGAGTATATTTAGGGAGGGAAATGATGCTGTTTTTCCTGCCTTTACTTTGTTCATCCACAACTTCAGTTTTCCTTTGAATGATGACGTCAAGTTTCTCAGAAAGCCCAACTAATGTCTGATCACGACCTTGCATTGACATAATCAGGGAATTAATCTCAGCAAATATACCTGCAAGATATGCTACTTGCATTAACCAGTTTGAATCTGAGAATTTGTGGGCCAATTGATGTTTCTTTTCAGTCAGAAACATCTCGGTCTCAGTCCGCAAACCAAGCAATCGTTGAAGAACCTTTCCTCGTGACAGCCACCTAACTTCAGAGTGGTACAACAGATGCATATGTGTAAAATCAAAGTCAGAGCACATTTGAGAGAATAACCTTGAGTTGAGAGCCCTAGCTTTGATTAAATTAACGATCGGAATTACCTCCTCCACTACCTTGTGCAAGTCAGTCATTTGAGAGTTTCTGAGCATCATGAATTTTAATTATTACAGTATATAATTATAATATATTTGTAGTGGGAATAATTTTCTGCAAACCCTTAGCGACCCAATAAAATGGCTTGGCAACCCAACTTTGGGTCGCGACCCAGGGGTTCAGAACCACTGCGGGCCTAACAGTAAAAAAACTAGAATAATTTCATGAATTAATCAAGTACTTTCATCAGCATGTACATTTGCACTGAATATTGGCGACCAGTGAAATTAAAGGGCACTGTTATGTCCCTTTTATTACATCTGACTTGCTTGCACTTCCAAAATCAACGCATCATCTTTGAAATGTAAAGCAAGACTCAATAACCTCTGGAATCTTATGACATCCTAAGAAATGCCAGACTCCTCGGGTCTGATCTTCCCATTGCACAGTAGACCATAGATTCTTGTTATGTCTCCGAGCCTGACTGAAAACCTAGCCGCATTCTAACATTACAATATGTCAAGAGTGCGTATGTCAAGGCTAACTACTTTGTAAAGTCACCTATGCTCCATAAATTGTCGAAATAGCACTCCCACGATGCTCCTCTACATTTCGCGTAATTTTACTGCAGGTTCAATTTCAAAATGTCACTCACATGAAAGTCAAGAGGAAACTAAAGTATCTCGTTTTTGCAATACTGTATTTTGATAGCTTTCATTTACACATTTCTCAGTATCGGGCAGCCTGCTTACAGGAAGAAGCAATCACACGTAGTACATAATTGTCATTGAATGTTTCTTATAAAGAAAACATTTATTATTACCAGTATAGTTACATTTCTCGACATTCAAAATGGCTAAAAATCCATGGAAAATATATATACTATTCATCTTATATTTTCTGTTTCTGGATTAAAAATCATACATCCATTTTAAAACAAAAGAGAAGTAGTTCCTAAACAAGTAGGAAAAAAGTCATAAGTAAAAATTGTAGCTTTGATAAGAAAATTAAAATCGTCACCCATTTTCAGTCGACGGGAAACAAATGAGATACTTTTATGAGACGAATCGGGAACAAATTCAAGAATCTGGCCTCTCTACTCCAAACTTGCGACCGACGTAGAGACGAGTGATATCCTATCACTTGAAAAGTCTTCAATCGACCATCTTATTCCCCTCACGTCTGAGATTCAGGACTGGTGTCTCCTGAAAGAAGAGAAGGTCATGTAGGAATGCAAATGCAATTCGTCCCAGAGCGACTCTGACTTTTGCCTGCCCAGTCAATACCCGCAGACTTTGGCTGACAATGAACGCCATTCTTCAGAGAGACATTAGGCGTATCTGTGTGTGTGTGAGAGAGAGAGAGAGAGAGAGAGAGAGAGAGAGAGAGAGAGAGAGAGAGAGAGAGAGAGCATCTGGTCCTCTCATGCAAAAAAATAATAAGAGTAATAACTAAGTATATATATACATACATATATTATATATATATAATATATATATATATGGTATATATATATTATATATATATATATATATATATATTATTATATATATTATATATATATATATGGTGGGTGTATCTATATATATGATATAATGTGTGTATATATATATAGTGATATATATCTAGATATATATATATATATATATATGATATATGTATATATATATTATATGATATATATATATAATATATATATATATGATATACATGTGTGTATATATATAGATATGTGTGTATATATATATTTTATATATTATCTATATATGTCTATATATATATAATATATATATATATATATATATATATATAATATATATTATATATATACATCAGGATCTGAGAAACCAAAGGGAAAATTTCAGATACTAGACAGATGCATACTATCTAGTAAAACGCGCTCTTCCGTATATTTTCACCTTTTAGCAACAACAGTAGTCTGATGTGATGAACGCCACGTGTAGACTTGCTGTCGTTCAGGGCCCCAATGATCAGTCTCTCATCACTATTCTAGGCAAAATTGAAATATGCTGCATAGAAGGTACCTTGGTCGGGGAATCTGCATTTGTCAATTCGACCCTTCTTACTTCACCACCAGCTTGATGGCGAGCTCTACGCTGCGCTGGGCCGACAAACAAGAAAGATAAACTCGGATTTTATTATTAGAGTAGATAGATAACTGTTAA
Organism: Macrobrachium nipponense; assembly: GCF_015104395.2. NCBI lineage: Eukaryota > Metazoa > Arthropoda > Malacostraca > Decapoda > Palaemonidae > Macrobrachium > Macrobrachium nipponense. The sequence continues at coordinate 37,246,673 of NC_087200.1, forward strand.
AGGCATGCGTACGCTACTCGTTAAATAATACAGTATTAAAAGCCAATAGCTTCCAATACTGATGGCACGAGTGATCTCTGCACAATCGCTATTTTTCCTTAATTATAACAGTATTTTAAAAATTAAAACAGTCAACCCATTTAAGGACACGTGCTTATTTCAATCATATCTTTCATGATTGATTGATGTGTCTCTTCATGGATGCAACGTCAATCTCAAGTGTTACAATTCACTGCTTTACGCCGAGTTGTGGCAATAACACCGACATTCTCAAAACTTGGACAATGCCGCACTATTGTTTGAGGGTAAATATACTCGATAACACCTAAAAATCTTACGCTTATTTTACCTTTCTTTGAAGAAAAATAATACTTTTTCAGTCTTCAACAAAATAATAATAATAATAATAATAATAATAATAATAATAATAATAATAATAATAATAATAATAATAATAATAATAATAATAATAATAATAATAATACTCATGTGATAAACTTCATGAACAAAATTGTCCTGGAATTAGTGTTATAACGTAAGACGAAAAGAGTACTTTAAATGTCAGTCACATTAAAAGCCCTAAAATCGTTGACCTTTACCAATGATCTTTTAAGAGAAAAGCTAACCTAATACACTGTAGTTATAAGAAGTGCTGGAAAGAAGTTTCTGACATACCATTTTTAGTACGAGGTGTTGCCCACCCTTATCCTAAAATCCAATTACCAATGAGAAATTATTTTTGAAAAAAAAGGAGCAATCACAATTTAAACTGGTCTCTTGAAGCGATTAGCACAATTACCCAGATACATTCGTCATTTATCATTCTCTACTGTTAACATAGTTACCCTATTTCCCTACTGTATTTACTATCTCGCAAAGAAATAACAAGAATATTTCTTTGAAATCACCTACAACAACAGTAAATAAAGCATTAAAATGTCATTGATCCTAATTTAGAATCTGGTCAACGAAAATGAAATAAAATAATATACATTTACATACATATATGTACATATGCAATGTATAAATATATAATGAAAGGAACCCATAAAAACACCAAAATGTAGAAAATAAATACTTTATTAGAGAAAAACCAAACTGTCTCTCTCTTCAGGTAGGGAATGAATGAGACAAGTTACAGAAAAGCAGTATTTATACCAAGAGGTCCACAGGTCAGCCGTAAAGTCAACCTGGTTGGCGATTTCTCTATAATCTTCTTAATCGCTGGTTGGAGAAAGATTTCATCCATAATATCTGTATCCCATGCAGCTTTTGAGATATTCATTGTATTTTCTTTCTTTAATGAAATCTGATTCTACCACCTGGCTTATGAACAGAAAATTGCTGCTATATATATATATTATATATATATATATATATATATATATATATATATATATATATATATATATATGCTCTCCGATTCTTAGACAGTCCTTCTAACAGGATAGAAACAGCACTCACAACAAAAATGTAACCTACTAGGCTAAGGTAAACCCACCTGTTCAGTGTTTAATTAGAAATTCTAGATAATGCACTTAACTAGAGTTCGGATTCAAGGGGAAAAGGCAGTAATGATAAACAGATTTTTCGCGAAATAGCTGTACAGTAATTGTATCAACTATAGTGAAAATGGTAATGATATTAATAACGACTAAAAGAAAATCACGACCAATCACGACTAAACGGCAGAAAGCTTCCAAAACAAGCTCATCATATTTTGATATACATAATAAAAACCATCCAGGAGAGAGAGAGAGAGAGAGAGAGAGAGAGAGAGAGAGAGGAGAGAGAGAGAGAGAGAGAGATTAAACCTAGCTCCAAGTTTACTGCAATGTGAATTTTACAAAGTGCAGATATCCTTCAAAATTTACACACAATTTTTATCTGTGAGAATTTTCAATTTGATATTATGCTATTTATATTCTACAGAATCATAATGATTTTACGTTCTTACATCAGATTTTGGCTATGAATTTAAAACTCCTTTACAGCTGTTAACTCTGCCTACTTTTTCAAAAACAATTTATGGTATTCCTTCCACACACTTTTCTGCACTTTATAAGGTATAGGTATATGAATGTAAATATTCTTTTCCTCACTCTGCAGTTGTTGAACTGGAATTATTCCATACATTATACAGAACAGCGCAGAATATAGAATTTAGACCAAAAACCAAACGCTGGGACCTGTGAAGTCATTCAGCGCTAAAAAAGAAATTGACAGTAAAGAAGTTTTGAAAGGCGTAACAAGAGGAAAACCTTGAAATTGCACTATCAATTGTTAGGAGAGGATGGAAAGGAAGATGGATGAAAGAGAATATAAAAGGAGGTACAGTAAAAGGAAAGAAAGTGGTAGCAGCTAGGGGCCGATGGGTCACTGCAAAGAACCTTCAGTAATTCCGCATGAGGTGCACTGACGGAATTACCTCTTTACAATGAAGTGCTTGGTTCACGCCAAAGATACTACAGAGTACACAAAGTTACTCAAGTCAGCCATGTGAGACGTGCCACGGCGCCAGCAGAGACAACTGGCGGTTATAACCAAAATTAAAAGGCATGGCGTCACAAATCACAGCCAGTGGGAACACACAGGGAATACATAATGTGTTCGGAAGGTATACTTTGGCTGTGGCATATGTAGCCAAACTTTGATTTTTGTGGCTAACATTTTTTAATTTACTAAAACACAAATGAATATTATCGTTGCAATTTATAAGAAATATTGTGTTTGTAGTGCTGCACAGCATTCATGGTGTAGAGAGAAAATCTTGGATGCATGGCATTAAAAGAAGATCCGGGATGCAAGGTGTCAATATCAAGCCCAGAATGCATGGTGTAAAATTGAAAGTTCTGAATACATGGTGGGCAGAGAAAACCTTAAACTCATGGTATGAAGAGAAAATCGTGAATACCTGGTTTTTACATTTGTGACGTAGGTCCTGGCGTTTCATGTGACATCACTGCCTCGTCCTTGATGAAGGCGTTAGATTACAACCACTTGGTGGCTTTTGTGGTACGTATACTGTCATATGGAAAAATTCGAGTTGAGTATGTTGTTGCACTCTACAGTACCTATGGTTCACACCCAGCATACCGCCACCAGTTGATTCATTTGTGAACGGGCTTATATAATTGGTAGCTGGGAATTAAGGTTAAGGGCACACGGCTTACAACCTCATTCTAAAGACTTGATGACAACATGATGTTAATACCCATTTGGTAAAACCCCTCCAAGCATTATTGTGGCGAAAATAACAAGATCCAGAAATTTCAAGTCAGCATTGAACAAAAGGATTCCCTTCACACATCGTAAGTGCTGTTTTCATAGACAAATTCATCGCATCTCCAAAATTGTGTAAGGTGCTATTAGTGCTTAACATGGAGTTCGGGCTCAAATTGAAGTGTAGAGTGGCTGACCATTTATGATAATGAAGCACTGATTGCGGACTGTGAAGTGAAACTGCAGAAACTAATGTTTCCTTAAAAAAAATAAACAAGGTTGAGAATATATTTCAGTAAGAGTGAAGTTATGAGTGTAGCGAAGGCGTGAGTAAGAGGCAGCACGTACAAACTTACTGATTTATTCAGACAACTAACAGACAGGCCAATAGCTCTTGCAAGCGAAAATGTAGTGCATGACACCAGGTGAACGAAAACAGGTCACACACATTCATTTGTGTTTGCTGACAGATGGAAATATACATATGGATTGTTACACAAGACATGACTAAAGTTAGGTACATATGGCTGAAATGCTGACATTGTAATGTGTAAGATGATGACGATATATCTATATTTAACATGACAATAATAAGAAAGATGTGTGTACAAAAGATGCATGACGTATGCTGTGTTTCTTGCATGTCAACGCGTGGACACAAGAAACACAGCATACAACATGCACGCTTTGTACATAGTATATCTTCTTTCTCATTATTTTCATGTTAAATGTACTTTCATCATCATACACAGCATTTCAGCCATATGTACCTTAACTTCAGTCAAGTCATGTGCGTCATTACAAAGGTATATTTCCATCAAGAGCTATTGACCTGTCTGTTGGTTGTCTGAATAAATCAGTAAGTTTGTAGACACTGCCTTTGTTACACTTGTGACCACTTTTTAAGAGACCCCACATACCTTCATTACAATGGCAGCTAATCTCCTCACAACAACAACTCTGTCCGCCAATGCACAGACACGTGAAACACACCATACGTCACACATCTTTTATACATATATCTTCTTTCTTATCATTGCCATGTTAAACATATTTCCATTGTCATACGCATTACAATGTCAGCATTTAAGCCATATGTACCTTAACTTCAGTCATGTCTTGTGTATCAATTCATATGTATATTTCCATCTGTCAACAAACACAAATGAATGTGTGGTACCTCTGTCTGCTTTCATTTGCCTGGTGTCAGGCGCCCCATTTCCACTCACAAGAGCTATTGACCAGTCTGTTTGTTTTCTGCATAAATCAATCAATTTACTCACACCTTCACTACATTGGTGACCACAGAGATGAACGACCCAGCACACCCCAACGATGCTAGCGTAGCGAAGGCTGAACATGACAATAATAAGAAAGAAAGTTTTTATGATAATTATCATAATACTGGAAACCCTGCTATTATTTCTGATGTTACAGTTTATGTCACAACTAGCCGCTCTCTTGGTGCTTAGTGAATTTAGCTGTCTCCCTGTAAATTTCTTTCATTTACTCTATGTACCATAATTATCCACATTAGACATCACTGCATATTTGTGTTAATTATGCTGTGGCTTCAAATTGCAATGAGCAATTTCAACCAAATTTGGCATATGTATGACTTATCATCTGGAAAAGAATACTGCGGGGGTAAGACATCACTGGCACCAAAGGGGAGTGTGAGGGGGGGGAGGGAAAGGGATGAAATATCAAAATAAATGAAAATAACAGATGATACCATCTAACCAATAGATTTCATGATCGCTGAGCCGAATAATGACACTCCCAATGCCCTTCAAGGGCAGGTTCAGCCCCAATAGGAATGTGGGGAGAGAAATGGTGAAATATAAAATGTCAAAAATGTTGGGCAGTGTAACTGAAGCAACTATCTTAACAGGAAAGAGAGAGAGAGAGAGAGAGATATTACTGGTTGTCGTTCAGAGTTTGCCTAAGTAGCACGGGGTGATCAGCTAGTGTGTGTGTGTGTGTGTGTGTGTGTGTGTGTGTGTGTGTGTGTGTGTATATATATATATTCAACTATAAGAGGTAACAGTTCTCGAATCGAAATAATGGTCCTTGCAGACTAACATATGATTCTTTTTAATAAATACTCTCACATCGTTAAAGGATACACGCTATGAGTAAAAAAAAAAGAGGGGGGGGGGGGGGATGGGTCATGAAAACATGGGAAAAACAGCCAAACTGATACGTGATTAAACCAAGAATGTAGTGTTAAAGATGCAAAAGAACGCTAATAACAGAGATAACATGGACCACATAAATTAAAAAATATTGGGGGTAAATAATCAAAAGACATGAAAAAAAGATAAAGGAATATCGGGTTTATAAAATATAAAAGAGAAATGGAACGATTTCATCAGGCGACTCAGAACTTGGGAGGAGGAGGAGGAGGAGGAGCAAACCTCCCTATTTCTCCTCACCCGAACTTGGCCTCATCTTTTCTTCATCTGGCTGCTTCTCCTCATCAGGCATTCGGGGCAACACTCGGAACATGATTTCGTACGAGAAGCTTCCCAAGGAAGATTTTATGTTAAAGAGGCGCATTAAACTGCCTTAGGTTTGAGGAACCAAATGAAATTATATCAAGACCTTAGTTCTTTTTTCTTTCCTTTTTTTTACTGCCTTTCTTTTTCAGTAGCGGGTTGGAATTCTATAGTTAAACATATTTTTAAATTATATCAGTAACTTTCAAAGTTACTATTTTTTATCCTACAAAGAAGGGAAATGAAAATGCAAGCAAAGCATATTCAGAAACATAATCTAAGCAATGCTGGACTTCTTGAAAGAAGGATGTGTTTTCTCTTCCAGATGACCCAAACGTTCAGTCATAATGCCGACAACTTTCATAATCAATTATCAAATGAATGCTTCAACACTAAGCTGTATTAAGCATCTAACATTTTCCCGTAATATACTTTTAAATAGATAGATAGATAGATAGGATATAAAATCTAGGCCAAAGGACAAGCGCTGGGACCTACGAGGTCATTCAGCGCTGAAATGGAATTTGAGAGTATAAAGGCTCGAACGGTGTTACAAGAGGAAAATCTCGTAGCTGCACTATATACCAGTTGTTAGGATATGTTGGGGAGTAAGATGGATGAAAGTGAAAGGAATGGAAGGGGCTGCAGCTAGGGGCCGAACGGACGCTGCAATGAACCTTCAGTAATGCCTGTAGTGAAGTGCAACAAAGACACTAACCAATTACGGAAATACTATATTTCTCATTCACCGTAACTATTCATAGCCCTGTGATATTCGCAATGAGTCTGTCTGAAGAAGCTTCAAGGCAAAATAGCCCCAGAACTACTCTTTTCTCTTAGAAAGCATTGATAGGTTCAGAAAATGTGCACTTAGACGCACAAACGCAGAAATGGCAGATAGAGCGAAATATACGAGCAAAATCCGATCAAAACAGACAAAGAGAGAGACAGACAGATAGACAGATAGATAGATGTGAAAACACTGAATGGCACAGCACCTTGTCACAGAATTAATTGATGATCAATTCCTCCACGTATTGACAATTGCAATAGTAATGTAAAGCCAGAAAAACTTTCATCCATCATTAACCGAAATTATCTACGTTAATATGGAATAGCGTTCACCTGAAACCTTAGAATTAAATTCAACTAAAACGCAGAAATACTCTATCCATATCATCATATAAGTAAATTGTAAACTATGCAAACGCACGTGCACGCAACGTCTCATTAAAATATCTTTAAGCGAGTTGGGTCCAACTTTTAATTGCCACGAGCTCAAAACGCTAAATTCTATTACTGGATAATCATATGCCACCTTCAGCATCAGCGCTGCTCTAAAATTAGTAATGCAAATAGTGTGACATTTTTCTATACTTTTTAGAAGCGATTTTTTCAGGGCGAAATATGTCTCTTTCTCGAGCCCTAATCATTCATTCGAGACCGGTGCGGCCTTGACCCTGCGTGAACTCGTTAAAGGAATGCTAAACTTTCTATGATTTAATTCGCTGGGCAGTTGTAGCAACAAACAGTGACTGATAATCTTGTGCGAACTCAAAACTATTTTCAAGAATAAATATATTCTTGAAACACTTCATTATACCCAATCACATCATCAAAAAGGGTAATCATTCCCTAGAAATGTATTGTATCCTAAAGCCCAGAACCTATTGGGCCCTAGAAGCTGGAAATAAATACGATCGTAAGGTCGGGCCATTGAGAGGAAATAACTAATGCACTTCCGAAGTTTCTCACGCCTCCAATTCTCGAGTTCTTGTGCTGGATTGGTTTGGTATGTACTACCTAAAATGACATCTTAATGAGCCTACCCTTACGTGGCATGGGCTGCAAATTTGCAGAAAGTTATGGAAACGACCTCAGTTTTAAAATTCCCGTGATTTGCGTCCCCGTAGAGATCTCGATTTCATGGATCATCAGGGGGAGCAATTAATAAGCAAACCGACCAGTTTATGAATTGTGGACAAAACATTTAGGCAGTATGGTTTCTGAAATCCACTGCTATGCATTCTGTTGTCTTTGGTCGCCAAACTATAAACACAGATAACCTTCAGACACAAGACATAACAGAGCAATAATCGAAGTCTTTAGAACAAAATAAATACAGTTCAGTTAACCCAGGAATAACAGGTTCCAGTATATTTATAATTCATACGAGTGCATTATATCAGATGTCCAAAAGTTGTGTTCATGAATTTTGTGTTCCCGGCTGTGTTACTTTCGTTTTTGTTATTCAAGCAAAACAGAAGCCCCTTGCAAATCTCTGTCCTGTATGAGGTATAAATAACCTGACTCCATAACTTGATCTTTCTCATACCTGCCTGTGTTCAAGGCATCTATCCACGAAATCAACAGCATACAGACAAATATCAATTTGACAGCATTGCATGTGGCATTATTAAGTCCGAAATCAGCAGCCTTAGAGTCATGCTGGTGATGTCACAAAACTAATTTCAGTTTCACTTGGTATGAAAACTTATATTTTGCCATGAAGGAATCATTTCCTACACACAGTCTCCGAACTTCTGACCACAAGCAACTGTGATTTTTAATCATCCAAATGAATATGAAAGTATGAAAACTACTGTATTTATCGTATTAACAAATTGAAATGACACAATGAACGTATCCTGCGTCAGTTCGTCAAATGCCTTTCGATGTTTAACTACAGTCTCGAATGCAACAATAATCTAGATAAGGATTAACAATTGATCAATCTTGAATGGATGGGTAATTATTCTATCTATTCATTACGGACACATAATTTTTTACAGTTTTTCATACATAATTTCTGTAAAACTTCCCCGGAGACATTCACGAATATTTCAGCTCAGACACAATAGAAGATGAAAATCATCAATATCCGCAATATCCGCAAGATTTTTTGAATAACTTAAATCCATCGGGACTGCCAGTGCACAAAATAATGTTATAGAAGTACTGCCCAGTAATGTTGCTTTGGAATTTCGATCCTACCAATGGACATTGCAACGGAACGAGGTACACCGTTATGAAGCTAAACTCCCACGTCATCAAAGCAGTGATAGGAATGGGCCCTCACACCGGCAAACGTCTGTTCATCCCCCGGATTCCTCTGATGCCTTCGGACAACCAGTTTCCGTTCCAGTTACGGCGCAGGCAGTTTCCCATCAACCTGGCCTTCTCATTCACTGCAAACAAGTCGCAGGGCCAGACTTTGGATCGTGTTGGTGTGTTTCTGCCGTCACCCATGTTCACGCATGGCCAACTGCATGTGGCGATGAGCAGAGCAACTCACTCTGCCAACTTGAAATCAAGTTGTGGACAAACTGATAATATTGTGTACAAAGAGGTTCTGTAGTAGGTATGTATAAAAATTGCCCTTATTTTAATATTGCCGAACAAATAGTACATATAAATTTTTCACTTCTGCACTCGTATTTTATCACCCATCGTAGATGGGTAAGTTTGCTAGTAAAGGTAATAATGGATAAAAGATACACTTCACACATCACTCTTTTCAAAGTAATTTAAGTAAAAGAATGTATTTCACACTTCTTTCTCTTTTCAAAGGTAACGGTTTTCTAAGTCTTACAAAATATGTGCCATACCTTTTAGATGGGGGTTTTATCTCCCGACACCTGGCGTGTACCAAACTGACCTCTTTCTTCTCACCAAGAGGAATGTGACTTTCGCAAGTGCCCTAGTTGATTAGACCTGTATCATCTGTACAAACGAATGTACACTTTTGACGACAAGACGAGCAGTCTCTCGATTAAAATGCCTACGTACCAAATTCCTTCACTCAAGAAAGCTGCCCCTACAGCTCAGCCTGTCTCCAAGCAAGACATGATATGTAATTCACTTAATTCACTTGTAAGATGGCTCAGCCACATATGTCCTTTGTGCACTCCTGTCGCACACCACATCAGCAACTAATGCACAATGTATCAGTTTACCACATGACTAAAGGGCTACCTTCGTTGCTGGAGCCCTTGTACTTCACCGAATGCACAAAAGTTTAAGAACTCCTAGCGCACAACTTGTGATCAGTATAGCACCTAACACGATCATTAATATTGGTACTGTGTAACGTTAACTAATGAAAGGCTCATCCTCGTCACTAAGATAAGCAGAACTTGACGAATAGTTGTAGACACAGGTCGAGTGAGTAAACCAACTTGGAACATCTCAGCACGCACCATTATTCAGCGTCTGCAACCATTGTGAGTGTATCCAACACCTTCTCGTCGCGAAACTGTAGATTTGACGTTTTCTACTGAAGGAAACGTGGTCACCACCCCGTTGTCAAGGAAATATCCCGTGACTTCCATGCAAGTGCTACTCGCACCCGCCTCATCGAAGATTTTACACTCCTGATTTATCCCAGAACATAATCCTGAGACGATATATCGAAGACATCTCATCCTTTGCAAAGGCAGTGTATAGAAACGCCATTCGTGTGTAGACTTGACTCGACCTCTGGCACTGTAGAACGAAGTCGTTTCCATCGCCACCATCGCGTAGAGTTGGGAATTCTCTAAAGTCATTGTGTGTCCGTATTTAAAAGGTCTACATGGTCATAATATAACTAAAGTTTTGCTTTACCCCACAAATCCGTCATTAATTAATATACTCAATCTACTAGTCAAATATTAAAAATTCCTCGCTAAACAAAATATAATCTTTACCCACTGAATCCTCACAAATAATCCCATATCTGACAAACACGCTATCAAAAGAGAACCCATAATGTCTAACAGCAAAAATCCCTTTTATTCTTTATATAACTAACCTCCATAAAATATAATGCCGAACACCCCTTCTATCTAACTCACATACTGCGACAAATTATATCTCCTATCTAAAATAAAAATGCAATTTAGAGCTTAACCCCCTTTACAACATCTCTCGTAAGAAAAGAAAGCAAAGAAAAAAGGAAAAAAAAATAAGATAACAACAATAATAAGTGAACTTTCCCCCATTACACAGCACACATAAGAGAAAAAGAAACATATATAATTCAATATCTTCCCCAAAATGGAATGTGTACCGTTACGGAATTTGCTACCGCAGCATCCCATTGACCAGAAATGACCGGAAAAGAATCCCCTTACATGATACATTCCCGTGGAATGCCATAATCAACATCTACCAGAATAGTGCAAATCCCCGAGTAATCAATTCCATAGGGAAAAATCCGCAACCGGATTCATTACAGCACCATTAGCAAAAAATCCACCTGTGAACACCTCAGGTGCTTCAAACAGCACTACAGATTTGTATAGTCAGACTCGCAATGCCAGAAACTCATGATTCTCAAAAAAAATGTTCTATACTGAAACCACATCAGCACATTTCACAAACTATCTCCAGGACATGACCAAGGTGCTCCAAAATTATCTCAAAGACATAACTCTCCCAAACGATACAGCCCAATTATGTAAAAAATGATCACCTATTCAGGATAAAAAAAAACTACGATAAACTCACAATTTCATAATTATATACTCCAAAATAAAAAAGTCACCCCCAAGGATTAATGCCATCTCCTTATATATATATATATATATATATATATAATATATATATATATATATATATATATATATTATATATATATATATTTCCTTGGGGGTGACTTTTTTATTTTGGAGTATAATAATATTAAAATTGTGAGTTTACCGTAGTTTTTTTTTATCCCGAATAGGTGATCATATATATATATGTATAATATATATATATATATATATATATATATATATATATATATATATATATATACATATATATATATATATTGTATATATATATATATATATGTAATATATATATATATTACATATATATATATATATTATGTATAATATATATATATATATATAGCAAAAAATCCACCTGTGAACACCTCAGGTGCTTCAAACCGCACTACAGATTTTTGTCTAGTCAGACTCGCAATGCAGAAACTCATGATTCTTCATGTTCTATACTGAAACCACATCAAGCACATTTCACAAACTATCTCCAGGACAATGACCAAGGTGCTCCAAAATTATCTCAAAAGACATACTCTCCCAAAACGATACAGACCAATTATATAAAAAATGGATCACCTATTCGGGATAAGAAAAAAAACTACGATAAACTCACAATTTCATAATTATATCCTCCAAAATAAAAAGTCACCCAACCCAAGATTAAATGCCATCTCCTTATATATATATAAATATATATATCAAATAATATATAATAATATTATATATAATATATAGTAAATTATTATATAGTATAACAATAATAATAATAATATATATAATATATCATATACTATAATAATTATAATATACATATACTATTAATTGTATATAATATAATATAATTATATTATTTAAGGAAGATCGGCCATTAATCCTTGGGGTGACCTTTTTTTATTTTTGGAGTATAAGTAATGTTATGAAATTGTGAGTTTATCGTAGTTTTTTTTCTTATCCCGAATAGGTGATCATTTTTTATATAATTGGTCTGTATCGTTTGGGAGAGTTATGTCTTTGAGATAATTTTGGAGCACCTTGGTCATGTCCTGGAGATAGTTTGTGAAATGTGCTGATGTGGTTTCAGTATAGAACATTTTTTTTGAGAATCATGAGTTTCTGGCATTGCGAGTCTGACTAGACAAATCTGTAGTGCGGTTTGAAGCACCTGAGGTGTTCACAGGTGGATTTTTTGCTAATGGTGCTGTAATGAATCCGGTTGCGGATTTTTCCCTTTGGAATTGATTACTCGGGGATTTGCACCATTGAAAAACGCTATGACTACGTCTTCGGCCGTTTTATGCTTAAATGGGAAAATTTCTACTATCCTTGTAAGTTCATCTATTATCACTAACAAGCACTTGTTCGCATACCTAGACTCACAAAAATTCCCCAGGATATCCATATGTATTCTCTGAAAAGGTCTACTCGGTATAGGATACGATCCTAATTTGCATGTTGTCTTTGCAGGCTTACATGCGTTGCACACCGTACAATTCCTTACAAAATTTTCCACATCTTTCCCCATGTTTTTCCAAATGTATTTAGCACGAACCTCATCATACGTTTTTTCTATTCCCAAGTAAGATATATATATATTGTAATGATGAGTCGTTATTTTTTTTAAACAACCATTACGATGGTTGCATTGCTTCCCTTACCCACCAGTGTTTATCGTCATGGTGACGAGGTTACTTTTGTCGGGGTGTGAGTGAACACCTGCAGACAGGTTTTGGATGGCGATCTGAGAGGTTCTGGGAAACCTCGGCTGAGAAGGCAACAGCAGCATGGCAGTTTTGGAGCAGCTGGAAGTCATTTGTGACTTCAGCAGGAGGACTGACTTCTGCAGGAGGATGAGGACTCATCCGTTTGTGTTTTTGACGATTCTTGTGAATTTGTCTGTTTGTGTATTTTGCTGCTAGGGTATTATGTATTATTCTTTTAGCTCGTGCTGCCTATTTTTGTTATTGTGATTATTTATGCTGTTAGTATGATTCCCTGTTTTTATTCAAATCTTTCATTTTTGGTGTCGAGCAAGTGTATGGCTCTGATAATAATGTTAGTGATTTGCATCATTATGCTTATTGTGGTGTTGAGCAAGTGTATGGCTCTGATTTAGTGCAATGTTCACTTATGATTTATTTCTGATGGATTTGATTGTTTATATATTTATTGATTATTTTGATAACTAATCATTGTGTATTTTCGCCACCCAAAGCCTGTTCTCACTTGTAAATAATGTAACAACCTGTAAACAAATTATTATTAAGGTTATTTTTGTGTATTGTTCAGTCCTCCTCCTTGTTTTGTCTTGCTTTTCGTCAGTCATTCCAGCCCAATTTCTTGTTTTTATTTTGAACCTGCTGGTCTCTAATAACGAAATCATTACAATATATATATGTATATATATATATATATATATATATATATTATATATATATATATATATATATATATATATATATATATTAGTTTTTTATATATGATATCTATAAACATTTGTATGTATATATATATATATATATATATATATATATATATATATATATATATATGTGTGTGTGTGTGTGTGTGTGTATATATATATAAGTATATATATATATATGTGTGTGTGTATATATATATATAAGTGTGCACGTGCGTGTGCGAGCAAGATTCCCAAGTTCTCATGTAAGTCAACTTCATCAACGTAAGATAATTATCAACGGATTTAGATTCATGTTCACCTCCAGAGCCTAAATGTTATGTGCTCACGATCTTTATATCGATTTAGCAAGATATTGTGATATAAATCTGATGTATCAGTGCCAGCAAACACGAAATCATTCATACTGGATCCAGCTAAACCTTTCTAAAATTTGCCAAACTGAAAATAAAATACCATTTTTAGGTGAGAGAGAGAGAGAGAGAATGAGAGAGCGGAGGAGGGAGAGAGAGAAGGAAGGAGAGAAGAGAGAGAGAGAGAGAGAGAGAGAGTACTAAGGGATAAACGTCATAACTAATAAAATTTGAATTTTGTTGCCATTTACTACCAAGGCCAGAAAAAATCAATTATTGACTATAATGCTTTTATAAAGAAAAGAGGACATCTTAACATTTAAGGCAGTACACAAGTAAATGGTGAGATTACACATTGACAAGAATTAGATAGAAATAAGAACATTTCCTTCTCATGCTTATGTAATCATATAACCTCCATCTACTTATAAATTAATTAATATTCGTAAGCTTCTTATATTTCGCTTATTTGTTACTTCTATGAATTACTTTTACTACTTCATATAATTACTTTGATTGCATCATATAATTTCCATGTTTTCGTCATTCAGAGGATTGTTCCCCTGTTCTAGTTAAAAATATTAACGAAGAAAATGATGACATTCATAAAATACCATGAGGAAAATCTACCAAATATAACCAGAGGCAACAATCTTAACAGCTATGTTGATTTAAAAATAAAAAAAATTCATCCTGAAGAGAAAACGTGATAAAACAGGCGTGGAAATATTCCTCTGGCATTTTCCCCATTCCCTATGCAAAGAGCCACAACCATTCATCATGCACACTTCCTACGAGCAGAGCAATTTCGGGTCGTCTGCTGCCTCCATCACGGGTCAACTGATCTATTTAACACGTCGGTTGAGCCTCAGCCAAAATCCATTGGACTCGCTATTTCCAGACTGAGCTATCCATAGATCATTTCACACTTCATTACCATGATGGAACCTAGAGTCGAGTCCTCCTAAACGTTCCGATAAAAGTTGCAAATACTCACAAAATATAATCCTATGACCTTCATTCAGCTTTCTTTGTGAATTTAGCCTTATTTTCATCGTGCCTTGATTTTTTATAGGATAATGACAGATCAGCTAATTTTTTAATGATAATGACTTACTTAATGATAATGACAGATTAGTTACGTTTTTAAGCGATCATGACTGATTATTTACATTTTTCAATAATATTGACAAATTAGTTTTTTAAATTATGACTGGTTGTTAAGAAATTCACAGTCTCGTGAAAACAAATTGTTAAAAAATATCCACAATTATATATCAAAGATATATTTCTATGTAAAAATAGAACAAAGACTTTCGAACACCTGAACTGTGTTCCTCATCATGTAACGTTACATTGTTACACATGAGGAACACCGTTCAGGTGTTCGAAAGTCTTTGTTCTATTTTTACATAGAAATATATCTTTAATATATAATTGTGGATATTTTTTAACAATGACAGATTATTTACATGTTTTGGTGAATATGGCATGGTTATTTTTATTTATAATAATGACACATTGTTTACATGTTTTAGTGATGATGACATATTTAGTTTTCTGTGAAAGAAAACTACTCGGCCGGCTTCGTCCGCACTTTATTCTGTCCACCCTCAGATCTAAATGACTACTGAAGCTAGACAGTTGCAAATCGATATTTTGTTCATCCACCTTCCAATCATCTAACATACCATATTGCAACCCTCTAACCTCAGTCGTTTTTTATTTTATTTAAGGTTAAAGTTAGCCAGGGATCATGCATCTGGCAGCGCATACCAGATGCATGGGACGCACCCTCACTCTATCGCATCTGGTGAGCGACTGAACAACCACCGGTCAAAGTTGGTGATTTTATACAGCATTCAGATTAGCTACATTTCTAGTTTTCTGCAAGAGAAAACTATTGAGATGGCTACTTGTCTGTCCATCCACACTTTTTCTGTCCGCCCTCTATTCTTAAAAATTACTGAGGCTAGAGGGCTGCAAATAGTATGTTCATCATCCACCCTTCAATCATCAAACATCTCAAATTGCAGCCCTCTAGCCCTGGTAGTTATTTTACTCAAGGTTAAATTTAGCTATGATCATCCGTCTGACACCGCTAGCGTACCTACAACACAAGCCATCAACATAGCAGAAAGTTTCATGGACCGCGCCTGCGAGTTTCATGGGCCATGGATGAGTTTCATACAGCAATATATGCTGTACAGAAAACTGCATTTTTTACTCTTTCAATGACAATGACAGATTAGTTTACATTTTTCAATGATAATGACAAATCTGTTACATTTATTGGATAACCTGCTGCTCTATCTGTGGCTTCCAGACTGTCCCAGATAATGTTTGGTTCCTTGACTTTCTGATGATAATAATATTATGATCATGGGTCTTCAAGCCCTCGTGGCTCAAGTTCACTCAAGCACATTTTTCCTCAATGCCAAACTCGATTTTGTTCTCACTTGATAATACTCATCAGCTATTTCTTAATGGGAGTACAGGAATATATACATACATACATAATATAGTGTATAACTGAATCACGAAAGTTTTGAACGTGATAAATCCATAATTAAAGGTATAAGCCACGAGGGAAAATAAACAACAGAGTTTCCGCAAGATCTTACGACGTTCAACGTCCTTTACTTAGTAGAAGAACTGACTTACATGAGGAATTGACAATACAAGAAAGGTCGTATAACTGACAGATAGGGATTATAAAGAGATTAGTACCTAGAATCCGACACACCTGGAAGATGAGTAACCTTCCCAAACAAGCATAAATATGGGAACAATTTAAAAAACAAAAAGATTAAGACAATCTGCTCAGACACAAGGACAAGACAATTAAAGGATTATTATAGGTGACAGCTATTCAGAACTTTGGTAAACAAAAACATATTCACAATACATGTTCACAATACATATTAAACATACATATACAACGAAGATATCTCTAAGGCAACTAATTTTTATTTAAGTCTGTAATTATATCTTTGAGGTCATTCTTAAACATGTTACAAATACAAGGGTCTAAATGAAACAGGCCACGACTAATACTGAAATTACAATGAGAAGTAAGTTGTATTAAAGCAGATTCTAAAAGATTTCGTGTTAAGACATCTTTTGACCTTGCAATTACTGAACTACCAATCCAATTTATTCGGTGGTTGTTTTCACTTGAATGAATGAATATTGCATTAGATGGTTGCCCAGTTTTTACAGAATATTTATGCTGGCTTAATCTTACTTCTTAGCCCTTGCTCGACTGTCCGAGATAAAATGAGGGACAGTCAATACATGGAATTTTATATATTATGTTGCTGCTTTCTCTGGGTCCATCTTTTAATAACATTGCTTTTAGTGTGTTATTATAGGAAAAAACAAGGTTGACCTTAAAGGCTTTTAACAATGATTTAATGTTTCAAATCCATTAAAATAAGGCAAACTGAGAATGTTCTTAGAATTTGCTTTCTCCGTGTTACTTACACTATAAAACTTTTTGTGGGCTTTATTATACCAATATCTAATATATGTGAAGGATAACATAAATCTTTCCCTATTTTTCTTATGTATTCAATTTCTTGATCCAAATATAGGGGACTGACAATACGCAATGCTCCTAAAAAACATAGAAAAAATTGATATTTTGATGTTAAGATGGTGGCCTGAATAGAAATGAACATAGAAATGAACATAAGTTAAGTTGTTGGTCAGTTTCCTATAAATACTGAATTTACATTGAAATGGTTCTCTATGTATCAAAACATCTAAGAAAGGGAAGCAATTGTCTTTTTCTAATTCTAGAGTAAACTTAATCGATGGTACCTGGTTATTCAATTTAGAGATTAAATCATTTACATCAATACCGACAGGCAGAACAGCTAAAATATTAACACATCTATACCACTTTACAGGAATATAAATGATATTAGGTAAGTAGTGTTTTTCAAAGATTTCCATGTACAAGTTTGAGAGGAGTGGCGATAAAGTGTTGCCCATTGCCATGCCAAATATTTGTTGATAAAATTCACCATTGAATATAAACTTACAATCACAAATGCACAACCTAGTGAGTGAAATAATGTGACTTATAGGAAGAGATAATTCATGCTGAGTTAGTTCATTACTAAGATATTCTATAAGGACTTTAGTAAAAAGAGAACATGCATCAAAACTAACGAATCTACCAGCGGGGCAAAGAGTAATTTTGTTTAATTTATCAACTAAATCTTGAGAATTATATATATGAGAATCGGAGATGGTTCCAAGAAACGAGGACAAGATCTTAGTGATATATTTCGAAAGTTTATATGAAATTGAACCAACAGTACTGGTAATAGGCCGCATAGAGTTATTTTTTTGTGCGTTTTGATTAATCCGTACAGGTAAGATAGCGAAGGAGATTTGACTGACAATTTGCCTAGTAGTTCTGTTTTATTTTTAAGGATATTTTTCACTGTGCTATTGAAGTTTTTTATGACTTGATCAAGGGGATTTTTTGTTAGTTTTTTATAAGTCACATCATCATCCAGTAGGGCTTGCATACGTGATATGTAGTCAGCTTTATCTACAATTACCATACTATTTGACTTATCAGCTTTTGTAATGTGGATAGTATTGTCCTTTTTAAGATCGGTCAAACTTTTCTTATAGTGAGCAAGGAAGTTACTTTCATGCTTAACATTGACAGCTCCGTAAACAATACCTTTAATCATGTCAACATGATTTTGAGGAAGATCACAATATTTTTCAAATTTACTTAGGGATGACGCAGTCATTAAAGCAGAAGGTCGATTTGTTATAAAGAAAGATAAACCATATCCAAGCGCACTCACAACATTTTCACTTATTTGTTTACTTGATAGGTTTACAACACAATCTTGACGTGCACAATTAGTCCAGTCACTGGCTATCAAATAAGGATTTTTTTGTTTTTTAGTTTTCTGTCGAATTCCTTTTTATTTCCTTTTTATATAATATATATATATATATATATAGAGTCTAGAATAATATATATTTATA
Source organism: Macrobrachium nipponense (assembly GCF_015104395.2). Classification (NCBI taxonomy): domain Eukaryota; kingdom Metazoa; phylum Arthropoda; class Malacostraca; order Decapoda; family Palaemonidae; genus Macrobrachium; species Macrobrachium nipponense. The sequence goes on from NC_087200.1 coordinate 37,265,724, forward strand.
TTATAATTATATATATATATAATTAATATATATATAGTAATAATAATATAATATTATATATATATTTATATATGTACGTATGTATGTTATGGTATAATATTTTTATGTTATATATAATATATATACATTATAGTATAATATATATATATATATATAAGATTAAAAAATATTATATGTTACGGTAATGTATGTAAGTGTATAATATGTAGTATATATAATGATATAATATCTATATAATATATATATATATATAGAAATACTATATTTATGTATAAATAAAAGGTGGATAAGCCACGAGGGAAAATAAACAACGGAGTTTCCGCAAGATCTTTCGACGTTCAACGTAATATACTTAGGTGATGAACTGACTTACATGAGGAATTGACAATACAAGAAAGGTACCTAGAATCCGACACACCTGGAAGATGAGTAACATTCCCAAACAAGCATAAATATGGGTGCAATTTAAAAAAAAGACAAAAAGGCTAAGACAATCAGCTCAGACACAAGGACAAGACAATTAGAGGATTATTATATATAGATATTATATATTTATATCTATATATATAATATATATATTTGATGATATTTATATTATAAATATATACTATATATATATTGAATATATGTATATAATATATACATACATACATATATATTACACACAGGGATTGGCAAGCACTAAAGCTAAGATGAATATACAAAGATACCTGCAAAGCACAACTGATGCCACACTAAGACGATGGCCTTCAGTGAATGTTAATATGACAAAAACTGGACCCCATCCCACACACACACAGTATGTATGTATGTATGTATGTGTATATATATATATATATATATATATATATATATATATGTATGTAGTATATGTGTGTGTACAGGTTTTCTGTGTATATATATATATATAATTTCTATATATATATATATATAGTTGATAGTGATGTATGTATGCATGTATGTATGTATATTGTGTGTGCACAGGTTTCTGTGTATATATATATATATATATATATATATATATATATATATATATATATATATATATATAAATATATATAAAGTAAACGGTGTTACCATACGTAAATTGTTAATTAAAACAAATATACTAATATCACTATCACTTTATGCATCCTTGAAATTCATGTTTTGTCCTGAATCAAATTCAGCATTTAAAATCTTGACAAAGATATGAGTTGAACCCCTTAATGCACATCAATAAATTCACAGTAATATTTATACACAGGAAAAAACACTCGAATGGTCTGAGACGGAAGGAAGAACAGAAACTAAAGACATGTACTCTGTCCTAAATTTCGACGAAGACTCAGTCCAAGATAGATCCATATATAAAGACTATAAATATTATTGTAGTCATATGGCTGAAGCTTACGTAAGCCTGAGGGCAATACAGATCATAGTCACTTAAGAGCAGTTACCAGTTGCACACCACGGCTACTGCTCTTGGTGCAGTAGTAATATTAAGATTAAAATTTATAATCGTTTACATCAATTCTCTCTCTCTCTCTCTCTCTCTCTCTCTCTCTCTCTCTCTCTCACCTAACTAAGAAAACCTTGTATCTATGAAAACACTAAAGTAATTAATTAAAGAATAGATTTATAAATAATACTTTCGTAGCATCACCTTCCTATTTACGACTTCCAATCTCAATGCAACGAGGCCAAGCAGTAAAATTATAACATACAAAAGTCCCTCGATCTCGGCCTTCGGAACAGCGTATTCATTATCCAGCTCGCTGTCAAGTGTGCTTTTCCAAGAGGGCCAGATTGTTTGTGACGGGTCCCTTTTAACGACCTAATCTCGGCTCTGGTGGACCCTTCCCCCACTCCTCCTCCTCCTCTCATCATCATCAAGGATGTTATTTAGTGTTACGGTGAGAAGCTCCTATAGTTTACTGTACAAGACAACGCCCACTTCTTTCTCCTTCTTCTTCTTCTTCTTCTTCTTCTTCTTCTTCTTCTTCTTCTTCTTCCGGTTTAAAGGGATAGAGCGACGTAGAGGTTTTTCTTAGGACACCAAATGATGCCCTTTTGCATCGGCTCCATCTGATGAAAGTTGGCTATCTCCATCTTCTGCCTTTTCCTCTCTCTTCTTAGTGTCTCTTCTCCTTTGCTGTTTCGATCCACCGCCTTATTTATTTATTTATTTATTTATTTACACTTTGTTCACAGCACTTAAGTATCGTGAATGATTTAGAGGAATTATAACTATTCCTCCGTCAACCGCGGATTCTAAGAAAAGTAAACAAATATGTTTCCGTCTTACTCGATTTTTTCATCTCTAGCTGAATTCTCTATGACCTAAAGGCATCTGTGGAACATGGAAGAACCTTTAACAAATAAGGGACGCCACGGATGATCTTTATGGATTTTGGAGGAGAATGCTAAAAAAAAAATGTCTAAATATTTAAGTGATAATAATACTGCGATTATAACTACTACTATTAATACTACTACTATTTACTACTACTATAAATAATAACTAATATTAATAATGCACGACTATTTTTACTTTTCTGCAAAAGTCTGCAAAAGAAAACTCATGTGCTGGCTTTGTCTGTCCGTCCGCAATATTTCTTTCTGCCCTCAGATCTTAAAGACTACTGAGGCTAGAGGGCTGCAAATTGTTATGTTGGTCAGCCACCCCCGGTAGTTTTTATTTCATTTAAAGTTAAAGTTAGTCATAGTCGTGCGTCTGGCAACGATATAGGCAGACACCACCGGGCCGTGGATAAACCGAGACCATCGATAGATAAATCTATTCTCGGTGGCCTTGATTATACGATGTACAGAAAACTCGATTGCACCGAAGAAACGTTGGAGCATTTCTTACCAGTTACTAATGAAATAAATAAAAAATTAGCGTATAGCATAAAATAAAGCAACTTCTAAACGGTTTAAAGAAAATGTGACTCCGTATGATATATATATATATATATATATATATATATATATATATAATATATATATATATATATATATATATATTATTAAGCACCTGTATATGTATATATTATATATATATAATATATATATACATATAAATATTATATATATATATATATTAATATATATATATATATCTATAATATATATACTATATATTATCTATATATATATATACAATATATATCTCTATATATATTATATATATATCTATATATATAATATATCTATATAATATACCAATATGATATATATATATATATATATATATATATATATATATATATATATGGTATATCTATATATATTATATATATATCTATATATCTATCATATATATATATATATCTATATAATATATATTATATAGATATATTAGTTTTAGGCCATCCCCAACGCAAATTAACGTAATAACAAATGAATTAAATACAGAATTAGTCACTGTTTATACATCTCGCTCCACTGCTCATAAGAAATCTGTGACTCATACTTGCCTCTTCCAGGTTACCCGGATCCAAGAGGCACCTGGGAGAAAGAGAGATTAACTGCAGCCATGTTGGAGGCAACACTCATGCTACCCACATTTTCATACCTGGCCGCCACGCTGGTCACGGGTCACAGAAGGACTGACAGCCACCTACCCAGACGTCCCCGAACTTATTCTGAGAGCATAAAAGTAAGCACAGCTCATCTGAGATAACCATCCCCCTCCTTCCTCTGCCTTTGAGGCTCTGCCGCGCAACAGTATATTTTACAAATGCTTGTCCCTTCTCCAATCGGCGCCATTTGAGGGGTCTGGATCCACTTTCGATTAAGGTATTGTGAAGTTCCAATGTTTAGTGCAGTCAGCCTGTCTTTATTTCCTATATTGATTTTTTTTTTCTGTGTTTCACCACTTTCTGCAATTTGTGGTTTCCCTTGTTGAATTAGCAGGATTATGTTCACCCACTTTTGTAACTTAACTCACACCCCATTGTTCCCTGTGATGCTGTGAGAGGCCCTTTGTGCTTTGTGTTTACTATTTCCTTTTGTGTTTCAGATAACCCATTGTGATTAGCATTGGCTAATGTAATTATCTGGGAAGTAACATAAGTATTGGTGATCGTGTATCGACTCCCTCAGTATTCAGTAACATAATTTCGCACTTATAGTGACTCAGTAATGTCTTTGCCCCCTTTAAGTGATTTATGACATAAGAACAATGCCAATTAGATTGGGAGCTTGGTGCTTGTCTTAACATCGCCCCGATATTTGACCACATGCATTGCACCTTTGTTTATAAAACCACTGCTCGTTACAGATGTGCCAACGTGTATCGCTGTGGACGTTGGATTCTCACTCTGGGACTCCAATATCCTCGTGCTCAATCATTTTCACATGTCTGGTCAGCTCTGGCCACGGATTCACCTGATCTACATCAAATCTGACTTTTATCTGTTGATTATCGGGACACTACCGTCCCTGTCCCCTTTAAGGTGTTGCCTAATCAATTTATGTAATCTATTGTGTAAATATACTTCATTAAGCTAACCCCAAGAGTTTACATCATCTTTCCTCACTCTAAAGTAAGCCCTCAACCGCAGAGTTTTTTCTTCAAGGCCTAGTTCTTGTCCAAGGAATTTTTTCACAAGCTCCAGTATTAGCTGCCTCTGTTGTAAATTACTGGAGAACTAGAACCATAATAGTAGCGACCTTTGAGCATAATCGATTGTGTGAATCATCCAACTCCTTTGCAACCACAACTATCAGCAATCTGAAAACCGAGTGCTCACAAGTTCCCATATTGAGCACACAGAGAGAAACCTGCATGGCAAAATTTAGCTTCCAGAGGAGAGAGAGGAGTTAACCACCTTAGCTTTTTTTTCATTGCTACTACATGTTAACATTAGGCGAGCTAGGAAGTAATACTAAATACAAAGAAATCAGCACCATGTTTCCTTCGTCAGTGTATCTCAATAAATTCCGTGCCTGAAAGGAATTTGTTTTAGCCAGGTGCGAGAGAGAAATTTCACATAGACGCTTCACATCGCTGACTCTCTCTTGAACACTCTCTTGCTACCACCGTGCAGAAAGAAATAGGACGAAATAGGCAGAAATTTTCTATCATTATTCTTTCGCATAAGGATTACCTCGAACTAGTCGATTGCCCACCATTTGGTATTAGGAACAATTCCTTTTCCAAGTTTGAAGAGTATTGCCCTTAACGTGATAATAATATCTTAACGTAATGTTAGTGTAAAATATCCAAGAACAACTTAATAACTAAGTAGTAGCCTTCGCTCTTATGACGCTCTTTTCATCATTGGAAGAAAAGCAATAATGTGGGATTCCCCTCTGTAATTACTGTTTACCTGTGCAGGTAAACGAACCCCATTCACTCCTGTGTCTCAGGGTCAAAGTCATCCATACCCAGAAGTATAAGTGAGTGAATGTCTAGACAGCTGGCTGACCATATGCCAACCTGCATAAACGAGTCGCCGCAGTAAGTTTCTTACTATTCATTCCCCATAACGAGTTAGGTTCGTCCCAACGTGGGGAATCATCAAGATAGATAGGGTGTAGGTAAATCACACACAGATCAGTTTCTCATTTATTCTCCTCGAATCCGGAGATTCAGAGCTACCTCATTGTGTGATAGATATTTTGCAGGGAAATATTTTATTTCCCATTATTTTTTGCCTATTTTACCAATGGTAGTTCTAGTTCTAGCTTTTGTCTGGTAAGTGGAAGCCTAAGCATGAACCCTTTTAGGCTAGTGTTGAGACTGAAGTGTATTAAGGAACCAAGGACTTGAAATTATTAATTTACGTGTTAGTGACGATCCTCGCATTTTGTGTGTGCTTATTCCCGCCATCGGGACTCTGTACTCCCCGTTATAGCAACAATTAATTTTTTATCTCGGGGTTTAAATTTTTGGTCCTCGTAAAACTAGTAGACTCCTACGTTTTAGTGACAGTCATTTCCACATTCCGTGGAGGTCATTTGTACAGCCCCTACAGTACTTGTAACAGTGCTTTTACGTCTTAGCAGCATTCACTCCTACCTTCGGTGGGATCCAAGAGTACAGTACTCGTAATAGAACATTCTTACATCTTAGTGACAATCATTCCCACATCTTGGAGTCCAAGTCCTCAGAGAGAGAGAATTCCAGGAGAAAGAAAGAGAAGCAGATTGGAGAGGGAAAGATCATTCCATGAGAAAGAAAGAGAAGCCCGATAGAAGAGGGAAGAAAGTGAACGAGAAGAGAGGGAGAAAGAAAGAAAATTCCAGAAAGAGAGGGATGACACCAAAAAAGAAGAGAAGGAGAAGGAGAGAGAACATCAACTCACTATGGCAAAGAGGGGTGCACACACCTGTGAATCCCAGTCTCCACATACCACCCTCAGCAGTATGGGATCCCTCATATACCATGGAATGAGGCTGAACCGAAATCCTGACTCGATCATGTTGAGCGAGTGTCAAATAATTACAAGCCTCCTCCCACCAAAATAGCTCTCATCTTAGGCAAACACTTGAAAGGCAAGGGTGCCACTGCATCCCACGCCCTTTCTTCCACTGATCAAGGTAACATTGCCCTCGTCCGGAAGGCAATCATACGGACCTGGAGAGGCATGCCTACCAGGCCAAAAGATAGACCAAAACTGCAGAGGAGATCCTGGAACTGATCCAACTGGAGGACTTCCTCTTCTACTCGCCCCCCCCCCCCCCCCCCCCCATCCCCACATCACCACACATATAGTGGACAAGGCGCCAAAAACTATTGCGGGGTGTTGTTGGTAGGCTGACATATACAACAGCCACCATCCACACCTTACCTCCCTGCAGAAGAAAATCCGCCTCACTACATCTCCTGTGGCTTCCTCATAGCCAGCCCAGTGCCCAAATAATCCTCCACGTTAGCTGTGTGTGAGCATTACAACAAACCCGGGCACTCCACCAAGCAGTGCCACTCCAAAGCGGACCCTCTACAACAGGCTCCAGAAAACCGCAAAATGGGTTTCCCCAGAATAAGAATACAAACAGCCATTGGGCCCGAAACAATAGGCCTGCAACCCCCTCTGGGACATTGCCAAAGAATCAATTCAGTCATAGCTATTGTGCCTCATGCGGAGTGCATGGGCACACAACTTCATGGGCTAAATGCCCCAGTAAAGCTGCTATCTTGCCACTGCAATGGCAAGTGATCAATCCATCAGGTTTAGACCACCCCGCTCAGGGCCTGATATTTGTTGCACCTCCCCAAGGTAGCTATCCTGCCCACCAGTTCCATGTATTCAGTCTCAGGTGTGCATATGTCCATAATAACTGAGGATAAAATCCCTTATGGAGCTTGAGTTGATAGGTGTAAACTCATCACAATTGACAGCCTCAGCCATCCCAACTCAAATTAACATAATGTCAAATTACTAAAATACAGAATTAGTCGGCCCTTATACTACTCATGAGAAATCCATGACTCATCCCTGTTTCCTCTGACATGCACTGCTGCCCATCTTGCTTCTTCCAGTTTACCTGGATTCAAGGGGCACCTGGGAGAGGGAGCGATCAACTACCGCCATGTTGGAATCGGAGCACATTCTACCCGCATGTTCCCACCTGACCGCCATGCAGGTCACAGGTCACAGAGGACTGACAGGCCTGCCACCTAGCCAGATGCCCCAAAACTTACTCTGAGGGTATAAAAGCAAGCGAGTCCGGAATAACAGCCTTAGACTTATACTCACCACCAGAGCTGCCACATAGCTCATTTGAGATTACACCCAGCCCCCTTCCCCTTTCTCTGCCTTTGAGGCTCTGCCACGCATCTTATAAGTGCTTGTCCCTTCTCCCATCGACACCATTTGAGGAGTCTGGATCCAGTTTCAACTAAGGTACTGTGAAGTTCCAAAGTTTAGTGCAGTCAGCCTGTCTTTTATTTCCTATATTGATTTGTTCTGTGTTTCATCCCTTTGTGCAATTTGTATAACTTCCCTTGTTGAATTACCAGCATCATGTTCACACACACTATTATAACTTAACTCACTCCCCATTGTTCCCTGTGATGCTGTAAGAGGCCCTTTGTGTTTTTTGTTTAGTTTCCTTTTGTGTCTCAGATAACCCATTGTCACTAGTGTTCGCTAACATAACTTATTTGGGAAATACTGTAAATATTAGTGACCGTATATCGACACCCTCAGTGTTCAGTAAAATAACTTCCCTTTTACAGTGACTCAGTAATGCCATTGCACCCTTTAAGTGATTTATAACATAAGAGCAATAATAATTAGATCGGGAGCTCAGTGCTTGGCTTAACCTCACCCTGATCCTTGATCACATGCATTGCACCTTTGTTTATAGAACTATTACTCGTTACAGATCTGCTATCATGTATTGTTGTGGATGTTTGATTCTCACCTGGTGTCGGCCTGTGACCCCCACATTGCCTCGTGCTCAATAATTCCCACGTGTCCAGTCAACCCCACCCACAGATTCACTTGATCTACAATCAAGTCAAACTGGCAATTAATTTAGATTATTCATAGGTTAACTTTATCAATATTTATAACCTCAATAATTTTATGACTGAGTAAAACTAGACATTATTACTGAATGCTCCTCGTTAGATGAGTGGGTTACGTGCTCACCTACCGATTCGGTAGTCTCGAGATTTCCCACTCTGCCAATGTGGAATCAGAGGAATTTGTTTCTGGTGATTAGAAATTCATATCTCGATATAATGTGGTTCAGTTCCCACAATAAGCTGTAGATCCCGCTGCTAGGTAACCAATTGGTTCCTAGCTGCGTAAAAATATCTAATCCTTCGGACCAGCCCTAGGGGAGCTGTTAATCAGCTCAATGGTCTGTTAATCAGCTCAGTGGTTTGTTAAACTAAGATATACTTAACCTTTAACTGGGTTGTGAAAGTATATTAAGTAATCTGTATATACTTGATGAAATTAGTTGTATTCTGTATATACCTGATCCTGATATAATCAGGTATATATATATATTTTTCTTTGCATGGGATCATCTTAAGCAAACAAAGGTACAAGTTTGGGCATAACACCTGGCTAATTCTATGAGACAGTACTCAAGAACAAAATTTTATTGTTCAGTCGCAAGATGTCTACTACAGAGTCCAAGGGCAAACCATAAAGAAAGACCATAATTTATTCTCATGCCTTTTCATATCATGCCAAAACAGACAGTGTGACTTGAATGAATTCTTTCAAAATGAAAATCGAAATTGCCCATCATCACTGGCAAAGAATGGGCAGATGCATCAGGGCACCAAGTCACAGCTGCTACCTCTACTAGAACAGAAGGCATCAGACATCTATGACAAAGAGCCTACCGCTGATGTTATCATAATAGATGGTGCAACTCTCATAAATGCTCTGAGACCAACCGAGGGGTCTACATTTGAATTTCATGCAAAAGATGAAGTCCTGTCCAAGGTACAGAAGCACATACAAAAGTACAAACAGACACACATTGCATTAGATGAGTATAGGACAGACAGCATGGAAGCACAAACAAGACAAAAAAATAAACACAGGAGTTTGCCGCAAAGTGATTAGCACTGCAAAAAATTCCTGGCACTTGGGGCAGATTCCTCAGGAATGACCAGAACAAAACTGAACTATTTTCATATTTGGCAGATACAATCATTTCATCTCTAGAAGATGAGACAACGTGCATTACTGTCACCAAAAGGGATGCTGCACTTTGTAGCCAATCTGAAAAAGACATCTGACCTACAAGCTTGCGCTCACAAAGATTCAGCTACTAGAGTCCTTTATCATGCTAAATATGCTACAAAGCATGAAGATACCTAAACAGCAATCATATGTAGTTCAGACACTGATATTGTCATCATGCAGCATCTAGCATGGAAAACACTGGTTTGGCCAAACTATGGATTAAATTTGGATGAGGAAAAGACATGAGGTGGATACCTATCCATGATATTACAGCAGCCATGGGACCAAAAGCCTCAGCCCTTCCTTCCCTTTTTCCATGTATTTAGTGGGTGTGACACAGAGTATGCCTTTCATAGAAAGGGGAAGTCTGCATGGCAACATATACTGTGTTTCAGCATGCCACACCCACCTTCACCAAACTAAGTTTAATACCACCAGTTGTAGAAGATGAAGACCTGCAAATCATTGAAAAGTTCGTGGTGCTAATGTACAACAGAAGCAGTTCATATAAACATGTAAATGAGGCTAGACTTGATCTCTTTGCAAGGAAGCAAAGAGCTTATGACTGCATTCCCCCTACATGGGCTGCTCTTAGAGAGCACTGCAAGAGAGCTGCCTTTCAAGCAGGACATATTTGTAGCAAATCTTTAGTATGTCATCCAGTTATGCCCAGTCCAAGACAGGGGATGGCAATAGGTTGATGGTGCCTGGTTTCAGTATTGGACAGATTTGCCAGTTGTAGAAAATGCCAAGAATTGAATAAGTGTGGCTGCAAGAAGGAATGCCATGGCAGGTGCATGTGCTACAAGTCTGACTTAGCTGCACAGCCCTATGCAGTTGCACTTGCTAAAAATGACTGATACAAATAACATATTGGTATCCATCAAGATATACATTTATATCTTTGGTGGCCATTTTGGATATACGGTGGCCACATTGGAAAGTTGGGTTCAGTTTCTATCCCTTAATGACAGTAAGAATGTCATAATATAAATTCACAATCATTATATGGACAGTAAGCAACTTTTGTAGGCTAATGGAATAAAAAATGTTTGAAATAGAGCAAATTTGCCACCATCTTGGAAACAGCCATATATTGAGGTGGGGATAATAAGAGGTCCCATGCCAAATCTGTTGCTTGTATCATCATTTGCACTTTTTTCACACTACCCTGCTCAATTAATAGTCTGAGGACGCAAATAAAGCATACGATGGCCTACAACCCCAAAGCCAATGGCATCATTGAGAGACTACACCAATTGCTAAAGTATCTCTCACCGCCAGATGCCAGAAAGGGAGCTGGAGGAAGGAACATCCTTCGGTCCTATTGGACCTGAGAATGATGCAGTGCACAAGTGTTCAATGCATCTTAAGCAGAAGTCCTGTATGGCCAAGCATTGAGGATACCAGCAGATGTCTTCCAAGAGCAAACAAATGCGATACCCATCCGACACCCGAAAAATGGTAAGAGAGAATAACGCCAGCTAAGACAACCTATCATGCAATCCGAAAGGTGTATGTCCTTCACGATCTACAATACGCAAAATATGCGTTCATACGGGCAGACACACGCACAGACGCCACCTCTCTCCCCAGCCTACTCTGGACCACACCACATCCTCCAGATACGACCCAAGGCATACTAGATGACAGTAGACGGAAGAACGACGTGGGTTTCCACTGATTCATTGAAACCCGCTTATATACCTGACAGCGACCTACAGCCGTAGGCCTCTCTCAGGGGTGGAGTCCTGTAGCCACCTCGTGTGCAGTCCAACACACACCTACAATCAAAATATCCTTTATCCCATGATAATTAACCCACGAGAGAAACCATGCAGTCGAGTGAAACACAACTTCTCTTGCGTCTTTTGTACATATATCACCAATGCCATTATTGTCACAATCTATACACTATTACCATTGTATGTATTAATGTGTCAGTTTTCCAACCATATGTGCGTGACCTTAAGTCAAATGTTCTGCATCAATTTGTATGTTCGTTTCTGTCTATGAACAAACACAGATGTTTGAATTTCATCCCTTTCTCGACCTATGTGGGAAAATTTCGTAAATAAATTGGTAAGTTGTAAACACAGTATCTTACTCGACCTCTCCTCACAACACCATTAACTCAACAAAGTATAATCTCATTGGGATACATAAAAAGAGTTAAAAGAAGAAACTCTACCCTAAAGAATAATTTGAACCGGAAATTTATCTAGCGTGTATTAGGGGTATATTCACTGGAATACTTAACTTCAGAATGACCTTTACTAAAACGTTCAATAATGTAAAAAACCATTCCATTCCTTTTCTCATGAGATACACGATTACTAAGACTAATTTTAAAAGGAGTAAACTCACTGCAAGACCATTGTACAGAAATGGAAAAGAAAAATTCCAACTCAGCTTTGATATTTTTCCAAGTGTTCCGAAACCAAAACCTTTCTTATGTAGAATGGACGCCGACGTGCTGAACAAGCATCACTTGTAAATTACTCGACTACAAACTATTAGGCATACACAAATTGACATTTCAATATTAGTACCGATCTGCCTAGCTTCCAACTCTGTTAACTAACCACACAATGATATATATAAAATATATATATATATTATATATATATATAATATATATATATAGATATAATATATATATATATATATATATATATATATATATATATATATATATATAACTTGATCACGAAGTATATAAAACGTGATGCTATGTATAAATAAAGGTTTTTGCCACGAAGGAAAATTGAAAAGCGAGATAGCCAAGAACTTTCGGTCTAGCACGACCCTTTACTAAGGCATAACTGATCATACAGAGGTAAAATATAGTAAAAGTAGGCTTAATATCCAAACTGACGTTACAAGATTAGCAATAAGGTCGATTTCACTCTACAGAAACGAGGAAACGCCTGAGGGCAAGATTGGCGATTTTTAGGCAGCCACTCCTTGGAGGAGCAAAAGACGTGGTCAACAGATGATTCATCCAGAAAGCAATACATTTTGAAAAAACAAGGAGGCATATACAACTTTTTACCATGAAATTTACAAAAATGTTCCCCAAAAAAATGATTGAAAAGACGAAAAAAGGATATGAATATATCGAGCAAGAGAGAGAGAGAGAGAGAGAGAGAGAGAGAGAGAGAGAGAGAGAGAGAAATAATAACTATATTCATGTGGGACTAATTAATTAGTAGTTCATTTATTTTAAGGTCCGTCATAAACATTTTACAAATATATGGGTCCAAATGGTACAATCCCAGACCAAGATTTAGGTTGTTTTTATTAGTGATTTGTATAATTGCTGATTCCAGTAAATTTCTTGGAACATAATCATTAGATCTAGCATTTACAGAGGCATCGCCCCAGTTAATACAATGAGATTTTTCACTAAGATGGATTAACAGTGCATTTGAAGTCTGGACTGTTCTAACTGAACACATATGCTGCTAAATACATACACATAAATTTTTACTTGACTGATCAACGTAAAAAGCTGGGCAATCCTTACAAGGAATTTTGTAAATGATGTTATTTGTTATGGGACTATTCTTATTAACATATCTTTAATGGTATTGTTATAAGAGAACACTACATTAACATTAAACGATTTAAATATTGACTTCTGCTTTCCTGTTCCCACTGCTGAGCTGCTTCGTCACCTCTTTCTCCAAGTCCTTACTGGCAGCGCACTCTACCAGAATTCGCTTGAAATTCTTGAAAAAAATGCCTGGCAGAACAAGTGTTACCTAAATCATTGCTACCACGCTGCATAAGAAGATACGATCAACATCTTTTTAGTGAATTTTCTTCAATGATGTTAAAATGTCACACTGCTGCCGCAAAAATGGAGGAAAAGGAGAAATTTAAAGAACTGGAAAAGCCCGACGTAATTTCAACTATTCGATTCCCGCTGATTGGAAACACGCATTAGGGCAAGATATATATGGAAGACTTCATAGAACTACAGACACTTTGATTAGAAAACTGGACAGAAAATTAAACAATCTTATCGACAACAGTGATTGGACCAATAATGCTAGAAGTGATTGTGTGGTGAATTTATCCAGCATCTTAATATTAAGTGATAATGCAGTGCATGCATTAGGCTTTGGGTTGTCTTTCTTCATTTGTAACAAACCCTAAGCTTTATCAATAGCGACATCTCTATATAAGTTTGAAAAATACTGTGACCTACCACAAAATCATTTGGACATTATCAAAGGCATGACATACAGTGCTACGCAGGCCTATCATGAAAATAACTTCCCCACGCGCTACAGAAAAAGTTTAAAAGAATTAAAGAGTGATAATAGCCTACACATTACTAAGGCTGATAAATCCAATAGTTTAGTAGTTCTGGACAAAACTGACTACATGTCACCCATACATACTTTACTAGAAGATGAAATAACTTACAAAATACTCACAAAAAATCCGTTGGACCAAGTAATAAAAAACTTTAATATCAATATCAAACAAATTCTTAAAGATAAGAAAGAACTCTTGTGTAAATTAACTGCAAAGTGTCCCTCATTACCTTATTTATATGGCCTAGTTAAAACTCATAAGGAAAACAAACCTATGCACCCAATTATTAGTACTGTAGGAACAATTGTTTATAAGCTATCTAAATATCTTACTAAATTGTTATCCCCGCTACTTGGAACTGTATCTAATTCACACATCCAGAATTCTCTTGATCTTGTGGAAAATTAAATAACATTGTACTAAATCCTAGTGTTATCTTTGTCAGTTTTGATGTATGTTCCTTGTTTACAAAAGTCCCTACTGACTCTGTGCTAGAATATTTAAGTAGTGAACTTGTTTTGCATGAATTACCTATGGCCATTAGTCACATAATTTCATTGATTAAGTTGTGTATTTGTGATTGCAGATTTATTTTTAATGGAGAATATTACCAACAAATATTTGGTATGGCCATGGGAAACCCTTTATCACCTCTCCTTTCAAACTTATATATGGAATTTTTGGAAAGACATCACCTCCCGAATATCACACTTGTCCCCTTAAAGTGGTACAGATATGTCGATGACATCTTAGTAGTCTTACCTGTTGGTATCTATGTAAATGATTTATAGTCTAAATTGAATAATTTAGTGCCATCCATAAAATTCACTGTTGAAATTGAAAATAACAATGTCATCCCTTTCCTAGATGTATTAATACATAGAGAATCTTTCCAATGTAAATTCAGTATTTACAGAAAACCCACAAATAATTTAACATATGTACATTTTTATTCTGGCCACCATCTTAATATTAAAATTTCAATTTTTTCTTCTATGTTCCTACATGCTTTGCATATCACGAGTCCACAATATCTTGAACAAGAAATAGAATACATAAAAAAGATAGGAAACGATCTCTGCTACCCACCTCATATAATTGATTTATGTTATCAAAAAGCTCACAAAAAGTTTTATAGTGTTGCTAGTATTGAAAAAGAAATCCCAAAAAATGTACTTAGCTTGCCTTACTTTCGTGGATTTGAAACCATAAGATCAATATTTAAATCGTTTAATGTTAATGTAGTGTTCTCTTATAACAATACCATTAAAGATATGTTAATTAAGAATAGTCCCGTAACAAACAACAACATCATTTACAAAATTCCTTGTAACGATTGCCCATCTTTTTACGTTGGTCAGTCAAGTAAAAATTTATGTGTACGTATTTAGCAGAATAAGTACTCAGTTAGAACAGCCAGGCTTCAAATGCACTGTTTATCCATCTGAGTGAAAAATCTCTTTGTATTAATTGGGGCGATGCTAGATCTAATGATTATGTTTCAAGAAATTTACTGGAATCAGCAATTATACAAATCACTAATAAAAACAACCTAAATCTTAGTCTGGGATTGTACCATTTGGACCCAAACATTTGTAAAATGTTTATGAAGGACCTTAAAATAAATGAACTACTAATTAATTAGTCCCACATGTATATAGTTATTATTTCTCTCTCTCTCTCTCTCTCTCTCTCTCTCTCTCTCTCTCTCTCTCTCTCTCTCTTGCTCGATATATTCATATCATTTTTTCGTCTTTTCAATCATTTTTTTGGGGAACATTTTTGTAAATTTCATGGTAATAAGTTGTATATGCCTCCTTGTTTTTTCAAAATGTATTGTTTTCTGGATGAATCATCTGTTGACCACGTCTTTTGCTCCTCCAAAGTGTGGCTGCCTAAACATCTCTAATCTTGCCCTCAGGCGTTTCCTCGTTTCTGTAGAGTGAAATCGACCTTATTGCTAATCTTGTAACGTCAGTTTGGATATTAAGCCTACTTTTACTATATTTTACCTCTGTATGATCAGTTATGCCTTAGTAAAGGGTCGTGCTAGACCGAAAGTACTTGGCTTTCTCTCTTTTCAATTTTCCTTCGTGGCAAAAACCTTTATATATATTATATATATATACAGGTATATATATATATCATATATATATATATATATATATATATATATATATATATATATATATATGTATATATACTACTTTTTTCACTTACAAAATATTAAGGTGAGGTCGTCTCTTATCTTCAATTCTCGGTGAACAAGAGAGGGATGTCAAGTCGATACGATACAACGTACATAATCTAAAGGAAAAAATAGAACAAATACTTAGTGTCTGCTTAAAAATATGGTTGTGCATTAAAATTTATTTTCGTATTATTAAGACTAATGAAACTTATCGTTTGAACTTTCACAAAATAATTACGGTAATTTATACAAATACCAAAGATCTTAAGGGAAAACTTACTCAGCAAAATTCTTTGAACAGGCTACAAGTCAATTGAAAATTTAAAGAGAAAGACGTTCATTTTCTTGATAAGAAAACGAGTAAAATCAAGAGGGAATTCATCCAGCGCACAAAATACTCACCAACAGAACAAAGATCCAAATTCCGCTCTCCTGCCGACCGACCGACTCCTTCGCAAACGCGAGCTTCAATAAATTCATATCATAGAATTCACCTTTCATATTATGGTAATGTCGTCATTCAACTGGTATTCCGGCCGGCCGTGCTTCTTGCAGTCGAACGAATTCGCCTCTAAACCGGCCCCTCTCAAAATTCATTCGCCGTTGAATTTCAATTCCTTGAAATTGAAATTACGGAGGAATCTACGCCGAAACTTCGGCGATGACTCCGGGCGCTAACTCGCCGCTTTCAAGGTCATTTAACCCGAAATTTTAATTCATTAGAGGTGAACTTAAAAGCGTTGAATGGATGCACGAACTTTTCGCGTGAACCCGGATACGAGCGTCCGTTACAGTGATATAACATTGGAACTTGAATAGGATGTGCACGCAAATATTTTTTAAACTGCTCACTACGAAATTTCGTTACAAAAGAAAGAAACAACGCGGTCTTACAAATCACTTGGCGCTTTCTCAAATTAGTTTGGAAAGTAGGTTTGCAACAGGATTTAGAAACACTGCAGATATAGAATAAAATTGGTGAACGTTGTTTCTAAAGTTATATTTTTGTATTAAGCAAAAAAGAAACATGAGCTTCCTTCGCACATACCTTGAACGAGTTCTTGCTGATGATGGTGTAGATTTGAAGCTATCCAGAACGATATTTGGTGATTCAAAATACAAAATAATCATTTGTAATAACAGCAAACAATGATAAGTTAATTCATAAAAGTTTACATAATCGTTATTAACACGTTAATGAGAAGCAACAATATCTCCTGCCGAAAATAAAAAAAAAACTTTCTAATGAAATTTTACCGTTCGTAAGAATTATACTTTAGCTCATATAGGTCGTCAATAAATACCTGCGATATACTAACTTGCATCTTGATACTTCAACGCAAGATTTAGTTGGATTTGAAAATACTTAATTCTAATTAGATCGCCAATGCCCCTGGTTTGTCTTAAGCATGCAGGCTTAATTAAAAATACATTATTAATGAAGCCTTCGATGCCTTACGACGGTATTCAATTTCGCCAAGCAAGAATTTTGATTGAATGATAAATGCTACGGCCAAATGTGACAGAATTGAACAGTTCTAAAATAATAAAGGTAATTCTTGAAAGCAACCCTTCTTGACTCTCATTTTTATAAGTTTTATAAACGTGCAAAAATACATCGATGAATTCCCAAGCAATAATCAACTAAAGGGCATCAATGATAATTGATTAAGCAATAAAATTATAACAAAATCAGATGTTAAAGCTTTGTTGGACGTACGACATTTACAATAAATTAGAAGAGGAGTAAATCTGCAGATACTTAATCTTCAACGTTTTCTTATCGTTCTGAATAACTTGTACTTTATACCAAGTATTCTTGGAATCATAAATAACTAAATATAATACAAAAACTTTTAACACACTCAAATCATAAGCAAACATATAATGGCCCATAAAAAATTACATAAATGCATACTAATATACAATACGTAAATATGGCATGAAATCAAACAAGTATGTCATCACTAGATGACAGAAACATAAATCTAACATGCAACATCAGTTTTACAATATTTTCTATCTCAAACGAATAAAGATAAGACAGAATAACACTGCACAAAACCTATCTTAAAATCGAAAACCAAGAAACATCATTCACGGTTTTTTCCAAATATGGTTACAGTAACACAGTTTCATCAAAATCCACATGATAACATGTGAAAAACTTTCGCAGAGTCCCAGGAGCCAAGAAGAAAGGCTGGTGTTGTTCATGATTCATAGCATGGACTTTGGTATTCTTATTAATTAAATGCCAAAGTTTGGTGGAGTTTCCCAATGCCAGAAGAAAGCTTTCAAGACCCTCCTGATTTTCGTGGCAAAATTTTTTGGCGTCCCTAAGTTTCATGGCAAAGTTTTGGTGTGGGTCAAAATTTCTTGTGAAGGAATTCGGCATATACAGTAATAATCTGACATAAAATATATCAAAAGCTACTATACAAATCAAGATATAAATTATAATCATAAATAGCCGCAGCAGCATGAGATACAGAAACATGAAACCTAAATGGACTCCAATAACACTTGGAATAAAACTCCTTACCTGTTTAAGAAAGCATCTGCAATACAAAAAAGAAAAATTCATTAGAATCAGATTATCTGATTAGGAAAAGTTGGAGTCACAATGATCACAGTAAACTTCAGAATTCTGTTACATGGTGAGTAATCTGGTCAAATAAAAAAATAAAAAATAAACTTACTCCATTTTGGAAACTTACAATAAATCAATATTGGTAATCAATTGATTAAAAATGAGCCATAATAATAAATGGAACATGAGCGTTCCGGCTCGCATGCGCGCACACACACTATATATATATATATATATATATATATATATATATATATATATATATATATATATATATATATATCATCTATACACATATATATATACAATATATATATATATATATATACTATATATATATATATTATATATATATATATCATATAAATATAATATATATATATATATTAGATATATATTCGATACACATAATACATAGAAATATATATAGATGATAACATAATATATTATACATAATATTAATTAACATACCATATATATTATATACATAATATATATATATATATATATATATGTGTGTGTGTGTGTGTGTGTGTGTGTGTATACAAAGTAATACCTTGACATACAAGTTTAATTCGTTCTGTAACCAAGCTTGTAAGTCAATCTACTCGTACGTCAAACAAATTTCTCCCATTTAAAATGACAGAAATAGAAAAACACAAGCACAGGTATTCTCCTACTTACAATGGGGGTTAGGTTCCAAAAAAACCCATCGCTTGATGGAAATTCGTATCTTGAATATAGCCTAGCCCAGAGCCGTATATAGAGAGAGTTTGGCCAACTTTTTGACAGGGCGCCATCTTGCTCCTGTCCTGTAAGCAGCGCTCACTTACCTGAGCGATGTCTCAGCTCTTCTCTACCTTTCTCTCTCTTATCATATGCTACTGATTGTTAACTTAAGCTTTCTATCAACCATTGAGATATTTATTAAAACACTCATGATAGTTCATAACTTTGTTACAGTTTCAACTTTAAAATACATAACAAGTATTATGAAATATTATATATGGTTTCAAAATTAACTGTTTACCTATATTCATTACAGCTTTTCTCACCATCATACTCTTACTCCCTATTTCACTTCCTTTTGGCTTTAACGACCGAGTCTTATGAATATTCTCTTGTTTTTTTAGCATAAGTATGTAATCTTAAAGTGAAGAAAAACTTCAGGAGTCTACCCTTAATGTCATGGCAAGAAGGAAAAGTTGTAGTTTTTTGTCCGAGTGTTTGCCACATGCACTAGTCGTCCGAATAAATTCCTCTCGTTTCCAAAACTCTTTTCATTTGCCCTAACAATATTTTCTGCATTCTGAAATAAACTGAAGCAGGCATGTGTGTTATAAACTAGGCATTTTTCTCTATATTCTTTTAATTGAGTCAACCTTTGAGAAGGATCTGTCTGTGTTGACTGGTTGCTCTCTATTGTTTGAAGTAAAACGTACAATGAATATTTGACTTTTTAACCTTTTTTATGCAGTAACCAGCAATATAATGTAGGCTGCTCAGTTCTGCTTGAATAACTAAATTGTCACTTGAGAACTGGTCAAAATCAGGTTCCTCAGTTTCATTTTCAGCATCACCAT
>NC_087200.1:37291066-37308566 GCF_015104395.2 Macrobrachium nipponense
TAATACCTAACCACATCTTGGTTCTCCAAACAGGATCTTAGACATGCACCTAAATTCAGTACCATCATCGTGAGAGGGATATTTATCAGAAGATAAACCCCAATGACACAACAGCAAGGTATAACTCGAAAAATAACAGTGGCAACACTATATAATAATACCAATAATAAATATTCATGAAAATAAAACAATCAGTAGTTTCAAAAGTCCCTAGGTAAATTATATTACTCTTCATTTACACATTTTGGTGAAAATTTATCAAATAATTAACACGGTTACGATGGTACTTACATAACTAGTAACATTTCATATTCAACAATCAAATAACATTTCAAATGATAAAGTCAGAAAACATATCACTACGTTTACCTGGCTAGATTATGCTCTGGACTAAATGAAAATATCCAAACTCTAAAGACATTAAAGACATTGTAGAATGCTCTTAAGACAGCTGGGAAATTTTCTTAGTGTCTGTAGTGTTAAAAAGCATTCTCCTATCAAACATGCAACACTATGTAAACCTCTATATTCCTTATCCCAGTGTGTCTGGCTGTGAAGCTGTGTTCCAAGAGAGAAATGAATACGTTATATAAAACTAGACTGGAAGATTTGCATAAATTTTCTCTCTAGGGGTTACTCAAGAAAATTGAAAATGGACATCAGTGAATAAACCATTAACCTAAATTTCTTTTGCAGCCGCTTTTAACCATCGGATTGTACAGTCAGTGCGAAAGAATGATCTATCTCAATGGTAACTGTATTTGAAGAACAATGGGATCATTTTCTATTTAGTAATTATATGGCTGTTGAAATGACGTATTACAATACCTACATATACAGGTGCCATATATCGATAATGAGGTTGAGGCTACGCCAAAAGAGGTACATATTAATCCCTGCAATTCTATCTGCACCTTTAAATACACTGAATACATTTGTGTCAATAGGCTATTTTAATATATTTGTAAAGACAAATTCTGATGTCGAAATAGCCATTTTTCAGTTTAAAAGAACCTTAAGTTACGATCTTAAAATCAATAGACATGATTATATGAGTGAACTTTACTTGCCTAGACTTACAGCTTAATGTAACAAAGCAGAGCTTAATGTAACAAAGCAGACATTTTGATTTCAATGGTTTTGACACCAAATTTAATACGTAAATAGGGAGATAGCTCTTACAAGGACTATCTTCAAGATCTAAAACAGCCACTGCTGAAAGATTGGTTATGCACTTTCCCATTTCGCACCTTGGCAAGACGTATTTATTTCCCACTTGAGTAAACCTTGACAAAGCTACTAGAGCAAATCTACCGCCAAATGCATCATCATCATCATCATCATATCTCCTCCAACGCGAGTGACACAAAGGGCCCACTCATATCCGGCTTTTCTTTCTCATAGTTCTCACAGGACCTCAGCCGACACTACCTTGTACTATTATCGCACGAGTTATTCGGAGGACAAGTCCAAGACGCCTCCATCAAATACACAGAGTAATTTTAAAACCAATGTCCATATTGCAAAGCTATTGGGGTTCCAGGTGTGAAGGAAACTCCTGAGCTATTATCATTTATCGTTGAAAGATACAAACGTCACTGTTATAGTGCAATGTCGTTGGGTAATCAAAACAGCATTTCAAGCTTCACCATATTGGAAGATTTATTAATAAGAATAGAAAGCAATTAAGCAGACCACCGTTTAGCGCCATTCATCAACACTGACGATTATGACTTTTCGAAAAATTTGGACTCATTTGCACCCCTTGCTTGCACATCTTATGAAACGGGGCTCTAGATTTCTCAGCTTCGTCTCCTCTGTTGTTTTTATAGTGTTATGACATGTCATTTCTCAACTTAATTTTGATCACTACGCTCAATTTGTATCTGTATTTTTCTCTAGCTCTTAATATTTTTCTACCAGCATTTTTACATCAATTAATGTATCCGTTTTTATTATTAACCTTATTATATTTTAGTGTATAGATTTATAGATTTTAAATGTAACATCTTTGAGATTGCTCGATGACATTGGTCAGCTATTGTATATATATATATATATATATATATATATATATATATATATATAATATATATATATATATATATATATATAATATAGCTGACTAAACCTCTCTCTCCCTAAAACCACCTCTTCACTCTCTTGTTCTCCTCCCACTAATTTTCTGACTCCCTCCCAACGCATCCATTCACTGTGATAAAATTCAACAACCCAAGGCCGAGTATTCAAATCAAGTTTACCTGTCATTGCTTCTGTCAGTTTATCGAAACTGCCGTTGAAACTTACATGTAAACAACAGTTTGTGGGGAGACAGTCCACTCACCAAAACGATGAACTGCTGGTATTACCTAAATATCATCCGACCAACTGGCAGGTAATTGCACGCGAGGACAGATTAGCGCCAATTTCGTGACAGTTTGCCGCTGTACTCATCTGGGAATAATCTTAGACACTCTGATCAGAATATGAATAAATTGTGCATAGGCGTTATTCCTTTCACTGTTAGATCCCCCAACGCTATTTGTAGGCCCTTATTATAAATCCAAATCTTACAATAAATATCTGAAACAATATTCGCATGTGATACAGACAATTTGGTATAGGCCTAGGGCAATGATGTCTTTTTATGATATGTGTTACTATAATGGAAGTAAACTTCACTGTAAAACTCGTAAAAAAATCAATTCATTAATATTGAATCATTCATTAATATTGTATGAGAATATACGTCATATTTTTATTAAGAAATAATATTTACTCTATACTCTGTAACGACTTTTTACTTCTTTCTTATTACTAAGTGAATTGTTGCAAGAATTAGCCTTCCACTCACACGTCATCATATTAAGAAAAAAGCCGCAAAACACTTTCCTATTCGGCTAACTTCAACTCGTGATAGGGTCTTTTCTTTCATTTTTTATTTTATTTAATTTTTTTTTTTTTGGGGCGGGGGAACGTTTTTGACATATAACATAATAAATTGCAACTCATTAAATTTACAATGACATAAAATTCCTTACGTAGAATTTTGTATACAGTTACACGTACGGTATCCATAAACTTGTTCAATTCGTACAATAACGCAATCTTGAATCAAACAAAATCTTTCCCCCCTTAGAGGAATGATAGGCAATCGGTTATTTATTGTTTTGAATAAATGCGAGTTGATAAAGGATAGAAATGAATATATATATCTATATTATATATATATATATATATATATATATATATTTCTAATATATAACCATAACAATAATTTTATTTTCCTAAATGATGAGAATACTATTCCTTATTGTGTACGATTACTTCAGCAAAAGGAATGAACTGGCGGCTTCTGTCAGCTGTGAGTACTTCGTGTTGCTCAAAGTGCAGTAGTTGCCATCTTTATTTGCATCTAATACATATACCCTCCAAGTGCCTTTCAGAAAAGATTTCCAAATGTAATGATCTACATTCCTGGAAAGTTCTATCTGGAATTTTGAGTCATTATCTTCCAAGCAACGTGAAAAGAAACTTATCTTCCATATGCAGTGAAGTGTTTTGTCAATTCGCACGATAATTAATTCCAATCGTCAAACGCTGGAGTGTCCAAGGTGATATTTCGATTATTCTAGACCTCATTCACCTTTGTCGGGCCATCATGACATTCTAATGGTTTGCAGTGGGAGGAGTTTAATGACGTCAACAGAAAACTTGTAGCTTTCCATCCAAGTTACTCGTGAGTCATGACTCCCTGATCGTTACTGAAGAAGATGTGGACTAAAAACGAGGGTTTCATTTATTTTGTCTGTGTTTGTATATAATTGTAAGGTCTGACTGGTGGGGTGGTAGAAGTTATATCTTGAATTACATTATGGTTGAATGAAAGTAATTCTAATACAGTCAAACATCTGTATCTTACATCTGACAACGCCTGGAGAAAAGGGTGGAGCGTCAGGTAGAAAATGGGAACAAACCCAGAAAACATATAATTGCCTAGGCTATTTAAATAAAAGTAAGCTTCCTAAATAGGCTTTTTGTTTATATTAGGTGGAAAATTACCGGGTGTTAACGAAACCAGATTTCAATTTACCGGGAATGTAATTACCCGGATCAAGAAATTTGTAACCAACATACCGACCACCATATATACTGTATATATATATATATATATATATATATATATATATATATATATATATATATATATATATATATATATATATATATATATATATATATAGTGTGTGTGTGTGTTTGTGAGTGTGTAGAATCTGTTGGTCCTTTTTACCAGATACATATGAAATTGTAATAGCCACAATGCCCTCTTAAGTTCTCAAATTCTTTGCTCTTTTTTGGATACGCTTGTCACTACAAGCCGTGAACTCGTTTTTTTTTTTTTTTTTTTTTTTCTTTTTAAGAAATCATGATGTCCGGTAGCGGGAAAGGAACCTGCGATACCATAATCAAGGCGAGGTGACCTTGCCGACCTGCCCACGAGAAGGATAGAAGTCTACTCCCTCTCGCACATACGTATATCTGTCGTTTTCAGATATATATTTATTAGAGCTGGAACAGACCCATCCTCACGATCGTAGTCAAGTTTCCTGCTACCGGACATCATGATAAAAAAAAAATTCTTTGATTGACTGATGGATTGATTATGAAATTTAGGTCTTGAGGATAAAGCGCCGGAACCCATTACGATTATTCAGCTCCCTAATGAAAATGTAATATATAAATTAGTATGATAAATTACGAATAAATGAATGATAATAGTGTCCACATATGAACGCAAAATGTGGGGAATGATGACAGATAAAACCAATAAAAATATATATAGAAATTTTATATTTAAAAATATATACTTTTTAGAACAAAAATGACTAAAATCTTTACTAAATATACTGAAATCATATCTCATTAAAATAACCAGATTCTTTCAGATAACCCGTAAGATTATCTACCTCAACACCATCATTTAAAATTTCTATAATAGTCTTCCCAGATATTAAGGACTTTACCCTAAGGCGATTAAATCTAGGACAGTGCACCAGTATGCGCTCAACGGATAGCTCACTTTGATGTTGGAGCTCAAGGCTTTGTAGTGCCAAGCGTATCTAAAAAGAGCAAAGAATTTGAGAAGTTGATGGGCATTGTGGCTATTGCAATTTTATATGTATTTAGTAAAAATGACCAGTAGATTCTACATAAACATTTCAGTCTAAAAAGCAATAAAAAAATATTGCCCACTTGACTACGATGGTGAGAATGGGTCTATTCCAGCTCTAATAAATTTATATCTGAAAACGACAGGTATATGTATGTACGAGAGTGAGTAGACTCCTATTCTTCTCGTAGTCAGGTCGGCAAGGTCACCTCGTCGTGATTATGGTATCGCGGGGTTCTTTCCCGCTACTGGTCATCATGATTTCTTTAAAAAAAAAAAAAACCTTAAAGTTGGAGCTTAAGGCTTTGTAGTGACAAGCATCTCCAGAAATGAGCAAAGAATTTGAGAAGTTATGAGGGTATTGTGGCTATTACAATTCCATATATATATATATATATATATATATATATATATATATATATATATATATATATATATATATATATATATATATATATATATATATATAATATATATATATATATATATATATATATATATATATATATATATATATATATATATATATATATATATATATATATATAAAACAGCATAGGAAGCACCAACATAAACCAGCAGGAAAAGGGTCATAGTTTATTACAATAAGAGACGTTTCATGCTGACGTCAGCACATCCTCAGTCTGCAATTAATAATAATATAAGCAAAATACATCACATTCATTAAATTACACATAAAAAATAAAATATTACACATAAAATATTAAAACTATGCACAAAGTCTAAAGTAAAAATGTTAAATAAAAATTAATAATAACCTATTCGAGAGCAGAGAAAAGAAGGAATTACAGCAAAACGGCCATACACGCCCAAAGAAACTCAGGCCAGAGAGAGAGAGAGAGAAAGAGAGGCGCGGCAGAGGTATTTGCATTCAAAGTGGGAGAGAGGTGCTTTATATATAACGACTCAAAGTAGTCAAGTATGTTGTTTGGCTGGTAGTGCCAATAATGGAAAATTGGCTCTTTTCGATGAGAATTTTGCATTTTGTTGCGTGTATTCTGATATCAGAAAATTCAGCGTTCGAAATTTTAGAGCCTGTCCTATAGCTTAATCCCAAGTGGCTGTAATAGCGGACCTGCAGTAACCTTCGTGAGGAACCAACGTAACTTCCAAGACATCTTGGCCATTCATATTTGTATACAACGTTAGACCTCATGAAGTCCTGCACTTTATCCTTATAATTAAAAAAGCCCCTGATCTTTTTCGGATTCATAGGAATAAGACTGAGCTTGAGGAAGTCAAATTCGCTCTCAATTATTTTTACCATCCTTTGTCATAATTTGTCCGAGTGAAAAAAAGGTACCGTAGCAAACATGGTAAGTTTGGGAACATTAAAATTTAACACTGGTTCCATTTTTTATTTGGTAAGAAGGCGGTTGACAATTCTGTGTACAAGTCCTTTAGGAAAAAAGTTTTTCGAAAAATACTTTACTAAAAACTTTATTTCATGATAGAAGGCAATCCAGTATGATGTATATTTTAGGGTTCTAAAAACAAGTGTGGTTATTGCATTGGTCTTAAATCGAAAGAGACAAGAAATAAAGAAGTTGCTACCTAGTCCTGTGAAAGTACTTTTTCGAGAAACAGTTGTATTGAATTGATGGTCAATACGAATGACTTTAACATCCAAAACCCAAGGTGTTCTTTTGCTCTTCTTCCAAGGTAAAACGAATATTGGGATGAATATTATTTACATAATCCCAAAACAGTTTACATTGCCATTGGTGTCTGAAAAGGGCAAAAGCCGGTTGAAAATTGGAAGGGCAATCTTTTAGGAAACGCTCTTATCATATGTCCCACAAAAATATCTGCAAAAATGGGGCCCAAAGGAGAACCTATGGCTACTCCTTCTACCTGCAGAAAGAGTTTACCAGTAAAAATAAATGTAGTCTCGCACTGCAAGCTCCAGTAAAGTTTTAAAATTAATCTTACTAAAACCGCAGAAAAAATCGTTATCCTGAAAAACCTCATCCAAAATTATATCAATAGTTTCTGACACTGGCACATTTGTAAATAAGGACTCGACATCAAGGCTGTTCATCACCAAATCACCACTTTCAATGTAATCTTTTATATTGAGAATGACCACTCCTTTACCTTTATCGGGTTTGCAAACCACAATATTTTCATTCTTACCTAAGTTCTTTAGAATTTCAGAGTCGTCTCTCCTAAAGTAAGGAGCCCACTTAACCTTCAATTTTCTACACTTGCTATGTAAATACATTCCCCTGTACATTCAATTCTCGGAGTTACCTTACGATTCTACCCTTAACTTGTGTTTGGCCTTCAGCCCCCCTATTGTGTATCTGTTTAACCTGATTGGTCTCCACGTTGGTCGTGGTCAGGAAAAAGAAAACCATCCGTTGCAGGAGCCATCAGGCTTAAATCAGATCAATATATATATATATATATATATATATATATATATATATATATATATATATATTAAATGATTTGGTCAATTTTTAATAACTGACTAATAACTTATCGAAGTAAGTGCGAGCTGTAACTGGTAACTGTGCATAGACTACATACTTTCTGTTTAACATTACCAACACATACAGTTTTTGAGCAAATGTATGCTTCCTAGAAAAGGGAATGCCAAACATCCATCTTTATAATTTGGGCATAGTGAGACGATCAAACTCCCTAAACAAAACTGCAAAAAAAAAAAAAAAAAAAAAAAATCGACACAAACAAAAAGCTTGAAGCACTTGTGGATTCAGTCCTCGGCAACTGCTCCCTTCCTTGCGTCACTGTAAGTCAAGGCACTGCAAGTATAAGATGGAAAGCCTCCAACAATCCCCTTTAACCTCACCGCAGCATGGACGAGCAGATTTCCATCGCTCTCGATCTTGAATTTTGAGGTGAAGTGGCCCGGGGAAGATATCAGGACACCTCACCCCCTTCCCCCTTCCCCCTTCCCGCTTCCCTCCGGGAGCCTCACTCTTAATAACATCGGGGTATTGACCCCCCGCCCTATACGAGGGATAGACAAGCCGAGCGTGGAATTACGTTAAGTTCCCCCTCGCCCTCATCCCTCGTTTGTAAAGAAAATGGGATAATGCACAGGGTCCTTTTATATTTCGACGCTTTTGCTCTCACCCGTGTTAGCAAATGTGATGGGAGGATCTGGCACTGGAGTAAAAGGAGGGGCACCGGGATTCCACTTTAGAGGGACTGGATTTTCCTTCTCTCTCTCTCTCTCTCTCTCTCTCTCTCTCTCTCTCTCTCTCTCTCTCTCTCCATGCCTGAATTATCATGTAGCGTTCTCTTCTCCTTTCTAGACTATATAATTTTAAGGATTGTAGTCTTTCCCAGTAGTCAAGGTCCTTAACTTCTTCTATTCTAGCTGTAAAGGACCTTTGTACACTCTCTATTTGTGCAATATCCTTTTGATAGTGTGGGTACCATATCATATTGCAATATTCAAGTGGACTACGAACATGTTTTATAAAGCATAATCATGTGTTCAGCTTTTCTTGTTTTGAAGTGCCGTAACAACATTCCCATTTTTTATTTACATTTTGCCAATAGAATTGCTATTTGATCATTGCATAACATGTTAATATTCATCATCACACCAAGGTCTTTAACTGCTTCCTTATTTGTGATTGTCTCATTATTAGGTCCCCTATATGCATATAGCTTTCCTTCTCTGTCTCCATAATTTATTGATTCAAATTTATCAGAGTTAAATACCATCCTATTTACCTCTGCCCAATCATATACTTTGTTAAGGTCTCTTTGTAGCGCGTTCCTATCTTCATCACAAGTAATTTCTCTACTTATTCTTGTGTCATCGGCGAAACTACTCACTACCGAGTCCTTAACATTACTGTCTATGTCTGCAATCATAATAACAAACAGCAATGCAGCTAACACCGTACCTTATGGCACACCGGATATTACCTTAGCTTCATCCGATTTCTCATCATTTGCAATAACTATCTGTTTTCTGTTGTGTAAAAATTCTTTTAACCATCTTCCTACTTTATCCACTATATTATGTTTTCTAATTTTCTTCGCTGATATATTATGGTCTACCTTGTCAAAAGCTTTTGCAAAGTCTAGATAAACCATATCTGTTTCATTTCCGCTTTTCATATTTTTGTATATGTTCTCACGGTGGACTACCAGTTGGGTTTGTGTACTTTTTCCGGGTACGAAACCACGTTGTCCTATATTAAATAAATGATTTTTTTATTAAATGTTTCATAATATTTTTCTTCATTACCCTTTCATACATTTTCATATGTGATAATAGACTCACAGGCCTATAATTACTTGCCTCTAGTCTTGATCGACTTTTGAAAGTAGGGGTAATATATGCTAATTTGTGCTCATCATAAATCTTGCCTGTATCTACACTTTGTCTTAATAATATTGTAAGTGGCTTTGCGATAAAATGAACTACTTTCTTTAACAAAATAGCAGGGACACCATCAGGCCCTGCAGCAGCTCCATTTTTAATTTCATTAATAGCCTGCACAATATCAGCTTCATTAATATCTATGTCAGCTAAATATTCACTATTTTCATCCCTTACTTCTATATCTTTATCTTCATTATTAATTCTAGGGGTGAATTCTCTCTTATATCGTTCTGCCAATATGTTCCGTATTTCCTTTTTTTTATTCGTTAATCTCCCTTCAATTCTTAGAGGGCCTATTTCTATTCTTCTTTTATTTATCTTTTCGCATACGAGTATAATAGTTTGGGGTTTTGCTTGATATTTACTAGGTTTTTCTTTCAAGTCCCATTTTTCATTTTCTTTTGATTGTATAATCTTTTGTTCTGCATTTTCTATCTTACTTTTTAGTTAGATCACTTTCCATGCATTTTTTTCTTTTGCAAGACCTTTTTTCCACTTTCTGATTTTCTGGAACAAGATCCTTCTGTCTCTTGGTATGCATGACTGATGTTTACTTATCTTCTTCGGTATATATTTATCCACTATTTTCTCTAATATTTTATATAATATCTCCGTATTTACCCTTATCTCATCACTTACGAAAATGTTATCCCAATCTTTGTTTAATTCATTTATTTCTGACCATTTTATATTTTTACTGTAGAAGTTGTATTTTTCATATCCTTCCCACTTTTTCATTTCTTGCTTTTCTCTGTTTTCACTTGCTTTGGAATGGACTGGTAATTCTATGACATTATGGTCTGAAATACTCGCATTATAAACTATTATTTCTTAACATATAATTAACCTCGTTCACAAATATTAGGTCTAAAGTATTTTCCTTTCTTGTTGGCAGGTGATTTATTTGTTGAATGTTGTATTCTAGTAGCATATCTAACAACTTTTCGAATAGCGTCTTATCTTCTGCACTACTATTACTCTCTTTTTTATATGTATAAATACAACCACAATCTCCTATTCGTTCTATCCAGTCTACGAAAGGAAAGTTAAAGTCTCTGGATTGGAGAATAGTCCAGTCCTTGTGATTTCTACATATATCATCCAATTTTTCTATTATTATGTCAAACTCTTTAGTATTAGGGGGTCTATATATTACTATGTTCATTAATTTTTCAGATTCAAATTCTACTGCTATTAGTTCACATTCTGAGTTACTATATTTCTCATATATTTTTCCTTGTTTTTTGTCTTTCCCATATATTGCGGTTCCCCTTGATTCCTATTTTTTCTATCTGATCTATAAGTTTGGTACCCTTTTATTTGATCGTCATTCCCAGTTATCTTGGGAATACCAGGTTTCACTTATATTCATTATATCTATTTTCTTTTCAATTTGGGTTAGTTCTTCTAAGTACTCTATTTTTCTTTTTGAGTTACTCGTAACTAAACCCTGCACATTCATCACTATGATGGTTTGCGTGTTTTCTCCTTCATTTAATATGGGTAATAATAAGGATTTTCCCATGTCTCTTTCCTGTTCTGGTATGTTGTTCTTTTCTTCATTTCCAGAAATTCTGACATTAAAAAATCCAACTTTTCCATAATATTTGATTTTCCTTCATCATAATTATTCATTTAGTGTCTGAATCTGCAATTTTCTCTGTATCTGCAATATCTTCTTACATCATAAATACAGTTCTTATCTCTTGAGCTGTATCTTGGAGCTGATGCTTGGAAATTTTTTGCTAACACTCCATATCGCGGTGCTGGCTTGCTTTTTTCCTTCACCTGATATTCTTTGTTTCTCTCTTTATTTGTTTCTTTCTTATTTTGGATTTTATTATTTGATTGATTATTTATTTGATTTTAATTCATGGCTACAGGGTGCATATATTTACATTTTTTGTCGAACTTACATCCTTTTCCTTCTTTTAGGTTTTTGCATATTTTTGGATGTAGATCTCTGCAATCATCCTCATAGCCCTCTAGGTATGCACATTTACCATAAATTTCATAGTTGTGACATACCTTGGGATGTTTGAAGCAACATCTTTCTCCGAATCTGCAATTCCCTCTTTTCAAAAGGTTGCAGACTTTGTCTTTCTTGTCTATTTTTTCCTCTTTCCCATCATTGTGCAGATCTGGGTAGATCTCTTCGGGATTTTCTTTTGTTGTCATATCATAATTTATTTCTTCATATGTATGCTGCTTGATTGCCTCATATGTAGTATCAATGAGTATCTCTGCATCCATACTTTTATCTTGTTCTTTGTTTTCCTTATTTTTTTCTGTCATTTCAGTTTTGTTTACTTCTCTTCCATTTTCCTCTTCTTCTTCTTCCTCTTCCTCTTCTTCATCCTCAACTGTTTGTACATTCAGTCTTGATTTAATAACAATGCCTATCCATGATAGACATGTTGAGCAAAATATTCTGGTATCCTTTCTCATATCTTGCATAACTTCAGCACATTGAGGATGCGTCGGAATGTTGCATGCAGAACACTTTCTGATCAGGTTTTGTGGATTAACTATGCTATACCACACCTTACACAGTTTGCATGCTTTTGGCATTCTTTTTCCTATTGCATCAATTAGGATATTAACAATATTCACCTTATTAATTTTCTTTGTCGGAATATGTTGATTTATGTATAGAGAGAGAGAGGAATGGGCTTGGGAAGGCTTTAACAGCAATGCCGTAAAGTAACTAAATATTTCTTCTAAGTCTCTAACAATACACACTTAGTGAATTAACCTTGCGTCTTAGTTTATCATAATAATCTAAGAGTCTATAACTTATTCTTCCTATTTCTATTGTGGTTCTTTTCTATTTCTGTTACAGACAGAGCTCCTAGATTTGCATCATCCTGTCTACTGTACGTCATTGCAATGCAATGTATTTTTTCTAAAAAGCACAACGAGACGGGCAACTAAATACTCTTACCTAATTTATGATCAATGAAAACATAGAAGGAAAAAGTACTTATAAAAACAACAGGAGCAAAACTGAGATTAATCATGAAATATAGGCTGTGTAGTCAAGCAATGGGGCACTTTCAGCCATTCGGCGTTGAAGACAGCGACAGGAGAGAATTGGATAGCAAGATAAAGTTCCAGAAGTAAAGAGCAGTAGTAAAAGAATCTACAGGTAAAACAACTGAAGAAAACCACACAGCTGCACGACAAAGTAATAGTTACTGGGACAGCAGGATTGAAGAGCAGCTGGAATCGAACTGGAATATAGAATTGAAGCCAAAGGCCAAGCTCTGGGACCTATGAAGCCATTCAGCGCTGAAAGGTAAATTGACAGTAAGAACTTTCAAAAGGTGTAACAGGAGAAAAACCCCTTTCAGTTGCTCTATAAAACATTGTTAGAGAGGGCGGAGAGTCACATAGAGGAAAAAGAATATGAACAGAGGTACAGAAAAAGGAACGGAATAGGTTGCAGCGAGGGGCTGAAGGGTCGCTGCAAAGGACACTCAGTAATGCCTACTGACGGCACTAACCCCTTCGAGGCAGCGGGAATGGACGGAGAGGAAAAGACGAAAAAGCTGCACCGACGGCACTACCGTCGTAAGGGCAAAGCTGAAGTGCCGATCTTCAAGCAGTGCAGCTGATGTGGTGGTACAATTTTAATATACTAATTGGGTTAAATGGTATAGATTTTGGAAACTTTCGTTGACCAGGACGGGTCTTCCATAAATTTATAGATCAACAAGCGATCAACAAATAATTCCATATTCATTTTTTATTACTATTTATTACATGACAGAGAGAGAGAGAGAGAGAGAGAGAGAGAGAGAGAGAGAGAGAGAGAGAGAGAGAGAGAGAGAGAAATTGGAGTTACACCTCTCGCCAAAAGGGACAGGAATTTAGTGCTAAAGGAGGAAATGCAGAGCGCTTTCGGTGCGAAATTTACAAATCAAATGACGTAGAGAGGGGAGCCAAAATCACTCATAATTTCTTTAATAGTTCACTCATTATAGCAATCAAAGGAAAAGAACACAACATAAAGTTCTTTCTCTTTCACTCTCTTAAAAAATATTTTTTTTATCCGTCTATTTTTCTTTCCGTGGAAGAAATAAGTGAAACTCCAGCGCACAACTTTGGAAGACAAAAGATGGCAAGAACAATAAAGTTACCTCAAGGAAAAAGAAGTTAGGATATTGCTCTAACAGCATAGGAGATATCTCTCTCAGAAATGTCGACGGCAAGAAGTAATTCAGTCTCGTGCAAGAGGAGAAAATATAAAGTTACCGCGTTCAAGTGGGTATACTCACACATGCAAAGACACTTTTCATTATACATACAATATCATTAACATTGGTATACATCCGTGCACATGCGTAACTTGTCAATACCCATGCACAGATGCATACAATTACATTCCTAGGAATGAAGAGAACTGATGAATTGAGAGAAAAATCTACAACAATTCATTCCGAGTGAGTCTTGTTTCACCTCCCCCGGGTGACAGTAGGGGAGACGTGACATTGCCACCCACCCCCTGCAAACCGGTTTATCCGCCGCGGGTTGTGGCGGGGTAGGTAGGGGAACTGGATGGTAGCTGAGACTTCCATTCACCTCCTGCAAACCTGTTTGTCTGCCCCGGTTGGGGGCGAGGTAGGAAGGGGATAAGGAGGGTAGAGGAGACATCCACCCACCTCCAGCAAACCTGTTTGTCTGCCCCGGGTGAGGGCGAGGTAGGAAGGAGATAAGGAGGGTAGAGGAGACAGCAGCGCCAGGTTCCAGGCCGCGCCAATAAGCGCATTATAAATATTCACCAATCAATGGAAAACACTGAAATCTCTCAAATGACAAATTCTATTGTGCTAGGGAATGAACAATTTCAATTTCATCTCAGTTAAGCCATATAATCGTAATTCACTTTAAAATGAAAAATCAAGTATGGAAAATATTCTAACCCATTCCATAAGAGCATTGAAAACTACATGCCCCATCTGAAGGCTAATGAATTTATAGTTATTATTATTATTCATTAGATGATCCCTAGTATTCATTTGGAACATAACGAAAGGGGCCACTGACCTGAAATTCAAGCTTCCAAAGAATATCGTGTTCATTTGAAAGCAGTAAAAGGAGGTAAAAGGAAATATGGAAAGAGGAGATCAGTTATTAGAAAACAAACATAAATTGACAAATAAATAAATTAATTAATTAATTAAAATGTAAGAAAATTTTAAAATACAATGAGAATTTCTAAAGGTAGTAGTAATTCAGTGAAGTTATATGCAGCTGTATGTAATTAGTTCATAAAAACTCTACTTTCTAAAGACCATATATCAAGTCTTAACAATATGAACATTCAACTTAAAAGAAAACCATAAACCTCTCTAGTGACCTATCTAACGTAAATATTAACAAGGCGTGAACCGAACTCCAGCTTATTCGGACGCGTGCAAGATTTCTCCTTACACGTAAGTTCTAAACATTATATTCCTAACTTAACGTGAAGTGGTCTTCGTAACCTCTAAATCCAATACACCTAATAAATTAAAACTTGCTAAAATCTAGTCAAACAAAGCTTTGTTTCACCAACGAAATTTAAAATAAATAAGCAATATTTTATCAGCAATAATTTTTCTGTGATGTTTAACAGGCACATTATTTATTTCTTACATTTTCATTGTAATAAATAAATCATAAATATTCCATCCTAAAATTTCTGTATCTTGAACTTAACGCGAAACACCTTTTTCAGACCTTTTTAGGATTTTCCACAGGGCTTTCCTATTTCCCAAACAAGAACAACAATTACAACAACAACAAAGTAGTTTGTAGGCTTACTCCCGAGTAAGCTAAAACATTCCATCTACCATTATACATAACACAAGAGTGACGCCAAGGATACTGAACATGACAGCGTTCTAAAACCAAACTACGAAAATATTATTCCGCAAATACCGAAGTTTGACGCCCTAAAAGTACCACGTGGAGGACATTATTCTCTAAATATACTGAACGGTAGCACAAAGTGATTATCAGTTATTATCTACTAGTATCTTTGCCTTGAGCTTTGTCCATTTCTATTCTATCTTTCCATCTCCTCCTCTTCTCCTTCCTTCCATCTCCATTTAAGGTAGGGGAAGTATGGAAGAAGGCCCAGGAAAGAAGACTACAGTGGTTCGGTCGTGTTATGCGGAGAAAAGATTATATGTGTAAAATTTATCATCACATATATAAATGTAATCATTCCTTAGGCTGAAGAGTCGTCTAATACTGTACCGTTAGGGTAAGGGAGGGTGGGAATTGGGAGTCAGTTTCCACTTGTGTCATTGGTGAGACGTTTATGGTAAGATCCAGTTCAGAATTTCAAGATGGGTCAAATTCTGAAAACACTCTAAGGTCGCCTTCTAAGACAACAACAACAAAAGCATTAAAAAATTTCAGAGGCGCCTAACAACAGGGACACCGGAGGGAATTTTTCCGAAAGGAGGAAAAAAAAGGAAAATGGATGGATAAAAAAAATGTCTGGACTACAGGAGAAGAATTTCAATACAAAACAGGATAAGCAGGATACAATATGAGAGAGAGAGAGAGAGAGGAGAGAGAGAGAGAGAGAGAGAGAGAGAGAGAGAGAGTTAAATTTTCTTACAGACCACACACGGACATAAAATAAAAAAGAAAAAACTCTAAGGACACTAAAAGGAACGACTTGAGACTGCTGGCTAAAGAAGACACCAGAGCGAGACGCTGTAAATAACATAGTACAACGCAGAAACGACTAAAAGGACACTAGAGGAAAGACTTCAAGAGAGCAAGAGTGGAGAAGTTCAGTTACCACATTAAAAAAAAAAAAAAAAAGAACACTATCACCATCATTAATGTTTTTTATTCAATTTCCCCTTTTGGGATCAACAAACGTTCCAAATCAATATTCTTTTTCTGCGCCAAAGCCACCTCCAACTTTCGTGTATTTATTAATTTCTAGAAGTTTACATTAATTCTCTCTATTCTCTCCGTCTTGAGCCTTTTTTGCTTTAATTCACAACTGGTCTCGTATTTGTCTCGGCGCCTTTTCCAGGCGTTACCACTCCCCTACTGATCATCGCCTCGCTGCTTCCCGTATACTACTTTACTGACCAGCGGCACCCTATACCTTCTCATTCGTATCTGGGCCATCTCTCAGATGTCAATTCAGTTTTCCAACCATGATGCTAGGAACACACACACACACAAAAAGGATGCTACGAGAGCAATACATACATACATACATACATACATACATATACATACATACACACACTATATATATATATATATATATATATATATATATATATATATATATATATATATATTATCTATCTATATATATATATATATATATATATATATCTATCTATATATATATATATATATATATATATAATTATGATACGAACACACGAAATATTATAATACGAATGCAAAAAAAAATTCATGATACAAAACCCACAAGAAATTATGCTAATAATGTAAAAAAAAAAAAATATTAATACCATAAAAAAACTACGAGGGGGGAAAGCTGCGAAGGCAAACAGCAAATATTAACAGAATAATAAATATATATATATATATACTATGTATATATAATATAGATATAGATACTATATATGATATATATATGATATCTATATTTTAATATTAATATTTTTTAGATATATATTTATTAGATATGATATAGATATAAATATATATAGAGTATATAATATATATAGGTATATTATATATATAATATAATATAATTATATATATATATCTATATATCTATATATATCTATAGGATATATATATATATATATATATATATAATTAGATATCTATACATATAGCTATATCTATATAATATATAATATATATATATATTATAATATATATAGATATATATATATATATATAAGATATATCTCTATATATATGTATATATTATA